>NC_091830.1:78925928-79260095 GCF_038994185.2 Dermacentor albipictus | reverse complement strand
AAATCATGCTGTTAACAAGTGCATACTAGACACTACTTAAAAAAAAATTACCGACGATTACGTTACTTCCTAATGCGAAATTTGAGCGAAGCAAATAAGCTGTTTCACCTTTTCTGCATGCATGAAGAACACAGTCTGAATTGACACAAGTCCGAGTTGGGAAACGCACACCGGAGATTCTCACGGCACGTATCCGGAAGCGGTTTCACGTCATTTTAGAACCAGAGCCGATCACACACTGAACACACACTTCCAAACGGATTGTCTGTAAACTGTCGCCGGAAAGCATTTGTTGCACCCTGACTGTTTGCGAGCCTTTGTTTGCGTTTGGCCTCGGCCTCGGCCGCGCGAACGGTAGAGTCTTCTCTGCGACGGCGATGAGCTTCTGCTTCAGCCTCGCTTACTGCTGGTTGCTCTCGACGGCGGCGATGAGCCTCCGCTTCGGCGGTGCGAACGGCAGGGTCTTCTCGGCGGCGGCGATGAGCTTCTGCTTCAGCCTCGCTTACTGCTGGTTGCTCTCGACGGCGGCGATGAGCCTCCGCTTCGGCGGTGCGAACGGCAGGGTCTTCTCGGCGGCGGCGATGAGCTTCTGCTTCAGCCTCGCTTACTGCTGGTTGCTCTCGACGGCGGCGATGAGCCTCCGCTTCGGCGGCGCGAACGGCAGGGTCTTCTCGGCGGCGGCGCTTAGCCTCTGCTTCGGCGACGCGTACTCCTGGATCATCTCGACGGCGGCGACCGTAAGCTTCTGCTTCGGCGGCACGCACCTCTGGATTCTGACGGCGACGGCGCTGGGCCTCTGCTCTGGCAGCTAGTTTAGCAGCAGCAGCAGCAGCAGCAGCAGACGGAGGACTTCCATCGGTCGTCTCGCTCATGGCTCAGAAAGAACTGGCAGATAATTTCGCAGTGGCAAACGGCAGCGGCAATTTCGGCTCGGGCGGTGCACATATACATATCCGCCGCCACCGATCTGGCTCTCTGATTGCCACCGCACAGGGCGAACGGCAGCGGCAATTTCGGCTCGGGCGGTGCACATATACAGATCCGCCGCCACCGATCTTGCTCTCCGATTGCCACCGCACAGGGGTTGCATTGGAGGAGGAGCGAAGAAAGGAATTAAGTTCGAGCCGGCGGTTTGACAACCGGAGACTCGCAGGAAGAGGGGGGAGCGGAGCGGCGTGTACACCCAACGGCAAACGATGGGGGCAGAAGCGCGCGCAGCAAGCGGACAACACGATAAAGGGAGGAGGGAAGAGATAGCAGCGACTGACTCATGCCGCTGACGCCGATAGTGAGTCAACCCCAGCTGCGGAGTTGGTTTCAGGGACAACGCCGCCGATGCCGACACAAACAATATGATACCCTCGCTTCCGCAGCGCTAAGAACCAGGTCTAGCCGTGGGAAGGTGGTCACGTATTAACGCGATAGCGTTAAGGAGCTCGTGTCGCAGAAAAGCCGGTGTCGTCGGTGTCGGGTGTCGGCGTCGGCGGCGTTGACCGTGAGCGATAAATCACGGCAGGCGCTTCATAAATAGAAAGCAACTTCCAAGATTGACCCGGTGGGAATCGAACCCAGGTCTCCGGAGTGTGAGACGGAGACGCTACCACTCAGCCACGAGTTCGATGCTTTCAAGCGGTGCAAACGCGCCTCTAGTGAATGCGGTGTTGCCTTCGAAACGAGCCGTGGAAAGTTCTACTGCGGTGTATATCGGTAATTATGAACATGTAACGTACAGAAGTCACAATTACACGAGTTGCGAAGTGCGTTTCCGCTGCATTTCTTCTGCGCTTTCCGCAGACGCAGAGCCATCTTGCGGCAAACACAGAAGACCCCCTCCTCTCAATGTACGGCGCTGCCCCGACAGGAGGCGCGCCGCGCGCGCATTGGGACCGCTGCCAGGCGCGTCGCGGGACTCCCTCTCCCCTGACGACGCTTCGCCGTGCTCCCGGTTTAGATTACTATCTATCTCTCTGCCCGTGCCGATCACGACGTTTGGCTGGCGTAGATCGTTTCCCCTCCGAGACACCGAGTTCTTTGGTTCGTTTCGTTCGCTCAGGCGCACGTTTCGTTGCCGCGCCGAACGCTGCGTTGCTCGACGCTCACCGCGTGATAGGTGGGCGCTAAGTCCGATGCGGGGCGCATCGTAAGTGATTGCTGTGCCGTAGCGCATTGTCTTATACCCCTTGGCGGGTCGACGGGAACGCTGTCGCGTCCCACTCTTGAAGGCGAAGCTTAAGCGTCCTCCAATTTTTCGTCGACGTGCCGGGGCCTACGTGAAATAACCGGCGCGTCGGCAACTGAAGAGCACCCTATCCGCCACACAAGAACAGGGGGGGGGACCCTTTCCTCCTCTTTCTGCATGGCGGCGACGGTGTTCTATGCAGTCACGTTATCTTGACTCTCTAGCGGCGTCAGCGGCATCCAGCGGTATCAGTCGGTCGCTGCTAGCGCTGGGGGGATGAAAGGGGGGCGGAGATGGTTACGAGGGCGACGACAACGCCGACGACGACGCGAAACCCAGGAACGGACGCCAAAGAGCTGCGCTCTAAAACATCGATCCACTACAGGCATACCTTTGGTGCAAAGGAATGATGGCTACAGCCGTCCCAGATTTCGCTTTCGGTCACAGCCTCCATAGAAAAACGGAGTCTCATATGCCACATGGTTCAGAAAGCTTCATATCTAAGCAGTCGCCCACCTTGCAGTCACGCATTCCGCAGCTGCTAACCGCCTACTACAATATTTACTGCAGAATGCAGAGCAACCATCTGAGGAGGGACCACATTTTTGTTAAACTGGAAGAGTTAACATTGCGCGCACCCTATAGATGTTGCTTCGAAGTTATCAAACATGAGCCATCGGCGCGACATAAAGCGATTCAACTGACCGATAAAAGTGCTTGGTGATGCCGGCCCCTTCAATTTAACCTGACAAGCTTCGACGCAAGAAAGTTTTTCTTCCAGGATGCATGCATTTGTGTGGACATATATAATTCAGCTGTCGGCAGTTACCCTTTGTACTCTCTGGTTTCTCTTGACCTGTTTTGTCCCACTGTGTTGCGCTGTGAATCGGTATTAAAAGCGCAGCCTCCCACCTCTCTATGACACTTAGAACGAACCACGCAGCCACACTCTCTACAGCTGCGGACCACCCACTATAGTTCATTTGGAAGATGTCATATTTTTGCATACCTACCAGTTCTATTGCATGTATTTCGAAGCTGGTCGATTTGCTCTGAAGTAATGTTTTGTTATTTCGTCACCATAGATCTTTAGCTCTGCTTTAACCGAGAAATTTGTAGTAGACTTTTCCTAGGGGCCGTAGGGGTCCTAGAGGGGAAAGGGCCGATGGATTGTGAAAAAGAGAGGGAGACAGAGGAAAGCGGAAAGGCAGGGAGGTTAACCAGAGGGGAAGATCAGGTTTGTGAAGGAACTGTAAGAACCGCTAGTCGAGACCATGTCGAGATATATTTAGAGCCTAAAGGAGAACGTCAAAAATGCTGAACTAATTCATGAAGCCACAAAAACTGAACTCACATCTACCTGCGTATCTCATAACTTTATAAGTAGAGAGGGGTTTCTCAGCATACATTAGGTTTGAAGTGTAGTGGTCAATTTGTGCAGCGACTCGGAGCGCGGAAAAAAATCTGTTTCTTTGCGTAATGTCGAAGGGAAATCCTTAAAGTAAGCAGAAATAATAAATTATGCACAAAGAAAATTGAAAGACGCGAACCATGATCACAGATGCAATATGACTTAAGCGAACGGCTTGTGTTTACCTCAAAATGAAGTTCACAAGGACGTTGTCATTAGGACTGCCGTTAGTTGGCGTACTCATTTAGGGAGGGAAGTCTACCCAGCGAGTTTGGAGAAGCACTCCCAACATCTTAGGAAAGCTCGAGTCAACTAGCAAGCGAGACGAAATGAAAAACCTGGTATTGATGCGAGGCAGAATACGGCATTGCATTGTTTCTAAAATTGTCAGCCGCTATTTCGTGTTGTACATATCTTTAAAAATACCTAAATTCCTATCACCAGGGCCATTTAGCTCAAGAAGCAAAAATGCAAAATTTAGCTTACATATCTGAAGGGAAAATTATGAATACATCGGTAAAATCACAGTAAGTTAATATCACTGAGAGTTTTACCGAATAAATATTGTCTGGATTGATCCCTTGGCTTTATAGCTTCCGTGGTTAACAGAATGGCCTTCAGAAAAAAATATACCCGGATGCATCTCGCAATAAATTTCAACTTCAATCTGATTTGCATTGAAGCAATGAAGCGACACACTATATTACCACCACCAAAACACGAATGTATGCGTGCATGAAACTTCGTTCCTTACTCGTGTTTTCCATTTAAAATCCTTCCGTAGCCTCCCACAGGGAGCCAGAGTAACGTAGCTCTTTTCCATGCATCAATTGCGATGCCGTGGTTAACCATTCGTATGCACTGCGGAAAAGCCAGCACAAAGCTCGCAGATGACACCAACACTACGCATGGTTCTGCCGAAGTAGCGAAATGGACATCTGCACTGTTTGCTGATGGATTAGATGGGTGTCGCAAGTGTTGCATGTGTTTAATCGAGCATAACTGGTTATTTTTATAGTGCCAGATAATTTTTTTGACAAAGCCAGAATTGCTTTTCTAAAAAAAAGAATGTGACCTAAGGAATCGTCTTTTACAACAAAAAATACAGTACAACCTAAAACGAGTTCAATATAGCAAATAAATGTGCCAATGAAAGCTTGCTTTCTTCGATATGTACGGTATTCAGGTTTAATCTGCTCATCTCAGATGAGTGCGAAAGCCTACAATGCGCGGGGACAACCCAAAAAATAACTCCGTTCTTTGTTTTTTTTTGCTTATGCATTCATGCCGCTGTTATTCGATGTAGAAAAAGAAGTGGCACAGGGTGTCTGCGTTGTAATTTTCCCCTTCTTCTTAGCGGTACGAAGAGGAAAAGTAGTTCCCGTGGCATCGGTGGACTTGCGCACCAAATATCGCTGGGCCGGTTGGCTTTGGGAGTCCATGGAAAACCCCCAAATAAAGCAGTGGAGGGAGATGTAGTTAGGGACTCTTTCGCGTCGCAGTAGCGTATAGCAATATTGCTTTTGCAGAGAGATTCAGGAACATGGATCAAAATAAATGGGCAGCTAAAGTGCTCAAGTCATCATCATCATCATCAGCCTGACTACGCCCATTGCAAGGCAAAGGCCTCTCCCATACTTCTCCAACTATCCCGGTCATGTACTAATTATCGCCATGTCGTCCCTGCAAACTTCTTAATCTCATCCGCCCACCTAACGTTCTGCGGCCCCTGCTACGCTTCCCTTCCCTTGGAATCCAGTCCGTAACCCTTAATGGCCATCGGTTATATTCCCTCCTCATTACTTGTCCTGGCCATGCCCATTTCTATTTCTTGATTTCAACTAAGATGTCATTACCTCGCGTTTGTTCCCTCACCCAATCTGTTCTTTTCTTATCCCTTAACGTTACACCCATCATCCTTCTTTCCATAGCTCGTTGCGTCGACCTCAATTTAAGCAGATCCCTTTTCGTGAGCCTCCAGG
The DNA here is from genome assembly GCF_038994185.2 of Dermacentor albipictus. Taxonomy (NCBI): domain Eukaryota; kingdom Metazoa; phylum Arthropoda; class Arachnida; order Ixodida; family Ixodidae; genus Dermacentor; species Dermacentor albipictus. Next base: position 79,254,523 of record NC_091830.1, on the reverse strand, counting down.
TTTCTGCCCCATACGTCAGTACTGGTAAGACACAGCTGTTATATACTTTTCTCTCTAGGGATACTGGGAACATGCTGTTCATGATTTTAGAATGCCTGCCAAACGTATCCCAGCCCATTCTTATTCTTCTGATTATTTCAGTCTCGTGATCCGGATCTGTGGTCACTACCTGCCCTAAGTATATGTATTCGCTTACCACTTGCAGTGCCTCGCTGCCTATCGTAAACGGCTGTTCTCTTCCGAGACTGTTAAACGTTACTTTAGTTTTCTGCAGAAAAATTTTTAGACCCACCCTTCCGCTTTGCCTCTCCAGGTCAGTGAGCATGTATTGCAATTTTTCCCCTGAGTTACTAAGCAAGGCAATGTCATCAGCGAATCGCAAGTTACTAAGGTATTCTCCATCAACTCTCATGCCCGATTCTTTCCCATCCAGGTCTCTGAATACCTCCTGTAAACATGCTGGAATAGCATTGGAGAGATCGTATCTCCCTGCTTGACGCCTTTCTTTATGGGGATTTTGTTGCTTTTTTTATGGAGGACTGCTGAGCGCTGAGTGCTCAAGTATCTGTACCTAAAACGTGGACACAGAAGGGAGGATGATGTCAAGGAAATCGCCAACGAAGCACTGGGTGAATAAAAGTACATGCCATTTGTCCACAGCTGATAGGTGGTGGTGACTGTGCTTTGTGGAACATGAGCCGAGAAGATCATTGATGAAACGGGACAAGAATTAAGGACAGCGATTGGTCAGCTGCTGACGAGGAGCTCCACAGTTCAGAATGACATCGTGCAGAAGTCGTAAATACGGTAGCACAGCTGGTGGTATGTGCGCGTGCAAAGCGTTAGGTGAGGCATAGTCCGTCACGACAGCGACCCATTTTTTCCCTGGTGCTGATGTAGCGAAAGGTTCAAGCAGATCGAGTCCTACGCTGAAGAACGGCTCTACTGGGACATCAATAGGATGTCGAAAGCCGGCAGAAAGTATCGGTGGCACATTTCGCAGTTGCAAACATACTTCTGCACGCATCGATAAAGCCCAAGCTAAAGAAAAACGTCGCCGCATGCGATCATAAGTGCGCGTTACACCAAGATCGCCTGCTGCGGTTTCGCACTTGGAAGGGCACCTCAAGCAAGTGCTCAGCACCTTCGGGCTAAACACTGTGGTGGTATCAAATTCCACTATGTAATGATAAAATCCGTGGCAACTTGTCAGAGGCCTCGTAGCTGAGGAGGATGGTTACGGAGCGTAATGCCGGATCACGCGGCTGTTCATTGCCGCAAGTAAGAACCTCCGAGGTAAAAAATGCACAGGCATCGAGATCATGGTTGGTGCTGTGGGGTCGATCCATGTTATATCGAGACAGGCAGTCCGCGTCTTGAGGTAATTAGCCAGTCTTGTGCTCGGAGGGAAACGAGTACTCTTGTATGCTCATAGCTCAGCGTCCAAGGTAACCTGTAGTAACCTTCATCGAGGAAAGTGAACATAGGGCATGTTGGCCAGACACTACCGTAAATGGCCGTCAAAAGTCGTATGGTAGAAAGCTGGAGATGGTTCAAACAAGGGAAAGGAATTCACCCTTTTCAATTGAGTAATTGCACTCTGGGGCCGGGGGTAAGGAGACCATGCGGCAGGTGTACGCTATAATGCAGTCGTGACTACGCTGGCACTGTGCAAGGACGGCTTCGATAGCGTATCCACTGGCATCCGTCCGAACTTCCGTAGGAGCAGATGGGTCGAAGCGCGCCAACAGAGAAGAAGCCGTCAGGAGGCTGATAAGCGCCGAAAATAAATTAGCTTCTTGATGGCCCCATGAGAAATGCGCATCTTTATTTAGAAGGTCAGTAAGCGGACAGGCGATGACAGCGAAATTTTGGAAATGCGGCGCAAATAGGAGCATAAGCCACAGAAGGAGGAAACCTCCTTGGTTGAGCAAGGTGCAGGGAAATGCTTCACGGTACCATTTTTTCTTTTTAAGGTCGGATTCCTACAACATTAATAAGGTGAGCGAGCAATATTGCCAAAGGGGCACGTGGATGTGTTGAGGCCAAGAACTGCATTACGGAAAACTTGCAGAATGGCTGGCTGGTGCTGAATATGGTTGCTAAGCGTCCTTAAAAACAGTAACGTCATCTATATAAGACGAGCAAGTCGACCATTTGATGCCTCGAAGGAGAGAATCCATTGTGAGTTCAAATATGGCTGGCAGATTGCATAGACCGAAGGGCAAAACTGTGAATTGGTATAGCCCATCAGGTGTCACAAACGCCGTCTTCTCATGGTGCGTAGGATGAGCGGCAGCCTATCATGAGGTATACCGCAGGTAATGGACAAAAAATAACCTGCTCCATGGAGGCAGTCGAGGACCTCAGCTATGCGTGGCAACGGATATACGTGATTTTTAGTGATCTTGTTCAGGTGACTCTAATGGACACAGAAACGCCACGTGCCGTTTTTTCTTGACCAGCACAACTGGAGATGCGCATGGGCTACATGAAAGTTCTATTATTTATTTTAGCGTCATCCTGTGGGCTTCATTTTGTAGCAGCAGAAACGCGATAATCCTGTCGATAAATGGGGTTTGTTTCGCCGGTATCGATTCGATGCATGACGACCGTCGGCTGGCAAAGTGGACGATTGACGAAGTGAAAAACATCCCGCTTTGACACTAACACATGACAAAGCTCATCTATGCGCGTATGTGAAAGCTCCGCGGCAATAATTTTATTGTACTCACTGGTGGGCGGGCTAATGGATCCTGCTGCGCTTGAAGTGCCTTCGGAGGTTAGCGTGGAAATCTGCCGGTCGTTTAAGGATGACAACGTTGCAAGTGCCATTCCGGAAGGTAGAAAGTGGCTGGATAACCCAAGGCTGAGCACAGCCAGATGAGCGTCATTGTTGACAATTTCAACAACCGTATGTGGTACGGTCACATGCTGGGCCGAGACAACGTCAATAATGGGGGATTCAGCGTAAACCCCATATGCGACAGCAGGAGACGGGGTCCAAATATCGGAAGTAGTGGACTGGGGTGGCAATCGCACGGACTCTAAAGAACACAGCTGCGTGTGCCTAGCAACAAGAGTCTCGAGAACAGAGGGAAGTTCAAGTTGAAGGATCCTGGCGCCACAGTCTACGGGAGCTGAATGTGGGAGAAAAGTCAATGACCAAGATGACAGATTGTATGGGCACTGCTCAAGCGCAAGAAACGGAGCCCTGGTTCGATTGCCGGATTTACTGAGGGCGGCAGTACTCTTTACAAAATCGGCAAGTGGGCTCCCATTGGTGACTCTTACTGTACCTTACACAGCAGGTGTTTCCACTTTCTTCAGCTTCTCACGAAGACTAGCGCTCATGGCCGAGATGTGTGCACCGGCGACCATAAGTACCGTAACAGTAACGCTGTAAACTTGGAGATCGACCATATTAGAGCTGGTAAAAAGAATGAGACGAGGATTTGAAGCCGAGTCAAGAATGCACCTTAACCTCTGCATGCTGCACTCGTTTATCTTCTGATGCGTAGCTTCCAAGGTTGGCAGGTAACGGGAAACAGCGGGCTTGCGGCGAATGGACTGAGCGGTTTTGCAGTGAGTGACATCGGTGGTCGCGTGGCGGTGGTGACCTGCTGTACACGGGGGTACGAGCGTCGAAATCTGGCGTGTCAGTCGGAAGAGAGCGGGACGATGCTACACGGGAATAGACTGCAGGAAGGGAGTTACGGATGTTCCACCCAGTAGGCGATGGTGGCGCCTCCAGTCCTGCCACGCAATATTCCCAACTCGAGCACGTGAAACATTGTGCGATCATCCGTCGTCCTCCACCCAGAGGAACTGCAGTATTGAGAGTAAAAGGGCTGGTTTCTCGGTGCGACTGGTTGAACTGGTGGTGTGACTGGTATGACTGGCAGAATGCGCGCAGTGCAGAAAGAGAGTAAGAAATTACCGACTCTCTGCCTAACCATGCCTTGAATCACTGAAACTACAGTCTGATTGACAGTCGAGACATCGGACAGAAGAGGAGAGAACATCTTTGGTTGAGCAATGAGCAAATTCAGGAACATGCCTTGTCAGTGCCGGTGTTATTGCTTCTCGTTCACGAAGAATGATACATGCCAAAGTGTTCGAAGTCGGCAATTGTTAACGCGGTGGTGGTTTTTCGTATGGTGATGGTGCGGCTGTATTGGGGAGCCTGTTGAATTGCTGGGAGATACGGCGGGATTTTCCTTGTTCAAATCGCCGACACACTTTCACAATAGCGTCCACGGAAGCACAGTTCCTGATTACCAAGATGTTTATTGCGTCATCGCCGCTACCTTTGACTGTGTGCCCGATCTTGCCAACTTCGGACATGTTACTGACAAATTCATGGCAAAGCGCTAGAATGTGATTAGCATAGGAAATGTTTGATTAAAAAGATGACTGTGCGCGAAACCATTCATAACCTTTGGTTTCACGGTCATGTTCTGCTCATGCATGACATGACCATGCGTCTCGCAGCAGACACGCACGGTGCCTTTACCATAAATGCCACGTGCGCCAGTATAAGCATATCCTCACGCGTGCTGTGTTTGCTTACACGCTGATACCATGAGATCCAATCATTGACCTCGACGTCATCTGTGCCACAGATTTTTCCACGATCTTTTGGAAGCGATAAATTGACAAAAGGCGAGCACGGATGCTGCCCGGTAGGTTCCGGCATGATGTGTTCTTCAGTGACTATGGCGAGGAAAACGACGCGCGAACGCCTCGTTGTTCAGTGCGTTGGTTGTCGTGATGAGCAGCCAGCGTACCCTCGACCTTCACCAGAAACGTTTTTAGTCGAGTGCATTGCCTTTCGCCGTGGGCGTGGTTCATGTATTGGAAAAGTAAATTTGTATAGAATTGGAACATACTAGTCGCTGTACCTCAGCGCTTACCGAAAACGGGTGTTTCTGGTACATTTTCTACTAGTTCTTCTTAACGCTCAAATGCCTCTTACAAATGTTTTTCATTTGTTTTCCACTTACGGAAATTTGTACCTGCGTCTCTCATGATTCTCTTCGACATTATGTAGGTGTCTAAAGTTGTATTGAAGATGTCTGCACCAATGAGCTCATCATTGAAGTACAAACCTTTCTTCAGCATGGAGGCTATTGCCTTGTCTTCATCACGAATGGTGTCCAAGGGATGATGGATAGTTGCGCTTAGCAGGAACGAACTAGATGTTTATCAAAAAGGCACCCGAATGCAATTTTATTGCTCGGGCTACAGAGGACTGTACTGAACCAAAGAAAGCGGAATTCACATGGAATGAGGTTGCTGTATTTCGAGCTGCAGAAGCGCCTTCTGTTTGTCTGGGTCAATGGAAATGGGGTACCAGCAAAAAGGTATCGGAAGTGCAGCAGTTTGGGATTCAGATCCCCCCCCCGTTTTATCTAGACAGTAATTAAGAGGTGGGAGGGCTTGTGCACCTGAAGATGTGTAGAACGCTGCTCTAAGCATCCGAGTAAGTGATTCTTCTTTTATACTTTTTCTCTGAATCATATAGTAGACAACTCGTCTAATATAAGCGTTTTCGCGCACCTACTCTTTGTGTGTCCAGAGACTCGTATTTCATGGAGTCGCTTCGACCAGTTATGCTCATTCTTTTGAATTATCAATGGCCGCATGCTGGTGGGTGAGTTGGTTAAACATGATTACAACGAAGACGCCAGCTGGTTGTCCCGTGTCGCCTTCTTTCGACGGTTGTTCTATTTGCTGTCTTCGTTGTAATCTAATTAGCAAAATGAATGTAAAATCTGTTATGTTTCTTCGTTGTCAGAAAACATCTCTGGTTGTAGCGCACTCACCAAATTGACATCGCGTTCGAAGAATGCTTCGTAGCGAATTGATACGTGTAGTGTCCACCAAAAGGTAGAATCGATTGCGGCTAATCCTTAGATAACGCGGCTGCGTTCGAGTTCATTGGTCAATGATGTCTAGACATGAACTCATTCTTTGAGCAAGCACAATCGCGGTTCGGCATCTACTGCAAGAAGACACGGTGCATCTGCAAGGAATTCGCCTTGAAGTCACAGCTTCCGACCACAACCACGCAGTTGTTGTGGTTGGATGGTGCAGAAACTTCGTGGTAGCTAAACGTACCATGATTGCTTGCACAGTTATTACTGGAGCATTGTGCTAGCTACGAAACAGAAATGTTGTAATTTTACGCTTGTCACATTTTCATGAAGTCCCACTTGCAAATGTGTTGAAAGCGATTCTTATCTCACAAACGATTTTCACTCGTAAGATTATTGCGGGACCTTTGATAAATGATCGTTAGCTTCGACTATCCAAGATACCTCTAATGCTTGAAGAGTTAGCGTTTTGACCGGCATAAGTATATCAAGTTTCAAGATATACTCCGTAGTATTTTCGAAAGTTACTTATTGCACTATGGTACAATACTTCGGAGTTCTGAGTTTGACTACATAAATGCTGCCGTGCTGTTGGTGGATCTTGCTGTAACCTCTTGCTTCTTGTAGTTCGGTCCAAACATGCTGGATGCATGTCTCCTGTGCCAAACCTAACAGGTAAGCTGTACACGACAAGACCTTGACTGGACGTACGACTGAAGCAAGATTGACCTCATCTAGATGATGCTTTTTCTCAGCAAGAGAAAGCTTAGCCTCTCATGTGTGTGTACCATGATTGTTCTATTGGCACAAGAAACATTCGCGATTTGCCAAATACGTATTATGCAGAAAAGAAGCAGTCCTATGGTTTTTAATTTTCTAATTGTTCAATTGGGCCCGTGCCATCGCCGTGAAGCATGGCCCCCAGCTTTTTTAGTCTACCGTGGGAAAGTTGAGCGCACCTTTCAACTCGGCTTCTGAAGACGCAGCAGCCATCGTTTGTCCCGAAACGTTTCCGGGAGAGTACGCGATGAGAACTCACTTTAGAAGTTCTGTCCGCTTATCGCGCGCACGAAAACGAGGACAATTGCACATGCCAAATCGTGCCGCATGGAGACTAACAGCATTGCCGAAAAGCGAAGTGCTGGTATGTTCGATGAAGTCAGGCAACGAATATGCACTTGCGCGGCATCGTGTTGCTTCCGGAGACCTCTTAGATCCTTTCGAAAACCATGTCGGGGTGATTTCTGAAGGCTGATAAGTGATGCTGTTCGATTAATTTTTTGGTCGTAAATCGTTTCCTAATATTCTCGACAGCGTCCGCAGAACCAGATTCTGTGGTCGATTTGCCAGAATTGCCTGAGCTGCGAGGCAGTTCCCGAAGTTGTCGAAATTAGCCATGTGCGATAATGTCTACTTCAGGTGAACTGCTTTCGCAAACTGCTCCCAAAATCTTGACCACTAGTGAATATCTCCTTTAAAAGCGGGAAAGTTAGCTTAGGCTATTGAAATCTCGAATGTGACGGTGCTGTGTTTGTCGCCGCCTGCTTAGGTTGCGCATCCGAATAGTCCTCGTTGCGGCTTGCTTTCAGGTCACTCTGAAGCGGCGATCTGACGACGTGATTCGACCTGCACGCCTATGGCCTGATCGTCATAATCAGCTACAGCGCTATATTCTGCTTCAAGCTTGTTGTCGGGATTGTGTTCTTCAATAGCTGCATTAAGACTTGAGTGTTCAAGATTCCTGTAACACAGGCAGTGGGAAGTACCTGTAAGCTTGACGCTGTCTGCTTTGAAATCGGTAAACAGTAGTTAGGCCGCTTGCAAAGCATAGTGTTTTGGGAACGTTCAGTAGCCGCTTGGTCTTCAAGCGGCCCTTCAGTGAACTGATAGTGGAGTATCGGGAAAGGGGATCGGGTGTCAGTGGTGACAATCTGTCCCGCTGTTTTGCCGGATGTCGGTGGTATATTTGCCGAAGAACCACACCTGTTTCTTCTGGACAAGTGGATGTTTGTTGCGGCATTCAGTGTAGACGGATGTGACTGCTGTATTGCCAGTATAAATATTGTAATCATATTCCTTTGGGGATTTGATAAGTAGTCCCATATACATCGTAGATGGCAAATTGCATGCTAGTTCCTCTGCACTGACGTCTTGGTTGCGTTGCCGACACTAGCAATGGGAAGGATTGTCTTCTGTGCCGCGAGTTTTACGGAGAATAATACCAAAGGGTTCCAAGTATTGTGCCCACTTTGTATGAGAACTGCTGTGATGGCAGCCTTGATGGTAACCGTGAAGCTTCCGGAGGAAGCGTGATCGTTCTGGACGATACGACACGGTGTCGTCGACGAGAGCGGCTTTCCAGTCTTTGAAGGCTTGCGTCTAAGATGGTGTTAAGTAGTCGCTTGATTACTTAGTAGGCCGGTCATGGCACTTCGATGCCGCTTCATGGGCGGTTCCGCATAAAAAAAACTTCGGTAGAAGTTGAGCACGATGAGGGGAACTGACGACCGTTTTGAATCTCACTCGCAGAACGGAGGAAAGTGGGGAGGCAACGCGGGATGGAGGGAGGGAGCGGCTTCTGCTTCTCCAGCAACTGCGTACTTTGCGTGGCAGCACGGTCGGCTGTGCCGTATCATGACAGTGATTTATCTACGGCTCATAGCTTTTTGCGTGCTGTTTTCTTGCCGCGGTTTGCGTTCAAGCGATAGACTGCACGAAGGTCACTTCACTAGCAGCTTTTGCAGCGCTTGCTCACACCTGCGTTTTGAGAGTGTGTGGGCAGTCATCAAGTGTAATGTGTTCATAACTTGCTGTGCACGCTGGCACCATGCTTGCTAATTCGGTTAGTAAGCGAATGTTTCCGAATATGTAACTACCAGGCCCAATTAGGAGACGAGGGGTTTTATTTGTATGTCCCTCCACTTGATCTACTCCATCGCCTCTAAATCCTCTTCCTTATCTCATAAGGCGTACATCAACCCTCGCTCATGTCTAAAATCAGTGATGCGCCAGAAGAAGAGGAAAAGCTTCCCACACAATTTTATACGGCCGATAAAGCTACCATCCTTACTTAACTGTCTACTAATTTGCTATCTCAATAAAGGCTTCGCTTTTTGAGCGAAACTACGACTTTTTTTAATCAACTGTATTTCTGCCTTTCCGATTACCCATGTTTCTCGCTCACTGATCATTTTCCTTCTAAGCTGGGTCACTGATCAATCTGTGTTCAAATGAATGACGCAAATAGCTACTGTCCGGAGGGAACGCTTTACTGAGGAAACGCGAATTCACAACCTGCCCATGGCTGGACTAGCGTGGGTTAGTAAGTGGCCACATTAACCATTGTGCCGCTGTTCTGTGACCCACCTTCCCGCCGACAAATGGTTCACTGTAGATGCCGGAATGGATACGTATCGCTGATCAATAAAGTTCTTTGACACCAACATTGGCACTATAGTCGGATACAACTTTAGAAAAAAGGGGGGCGTCTACTCCTCCAAGGCGGAGGCACACGAGCATCCACCAATGGGCGCGCACTCTGGACTAACGTCATGAGCCGGACGGCCGGTGACCCCGCCGACGGAGAACATGGCCGCCCGCGCTTCGAGCTGTGCGAGGTCGTGCAAGCTGTGTGCTTCAGTACCACGTCAGACTGAATTCCAGAACTGGTTGTTGTAGTCTATCATGCAGGAAATATTACTGCGAGCTTACGATGCGCCATTTGTGCCGCGTGCGTTTATTTAGAGCCGTCATCCGGTGAAGGAACATTGCAGTGAGCATCGCTGGCGCTGCACTACGCTTTGCCTGAAAACAGGATCCCGCGGCAACCACTACGAACACACATCCTGCGTGTTTGTTCCATGTTGTTTTATTTTGCTGCCGAGTGAAGTTATGACGAGAAAAGTTTTCCAAAGACTGGAGCCTATTGTTAGCGGCGGGTGTGTTCCTGTACTGTGTCGCTGCGTTCTTGGTCGGACTGGGTGAAGTGATGGAGCAAAACCATTCTCAGGAGAAATCAGAAAAAGTGTGCGCGCATGCAACAAACCTACGATTGTCTCAACGGAAAATTGCAGAAGAAGCCTTCAACGCATATATTTGTCACCGCCAGCTAAGCGCGAACGATCATTGTCAGCAGTGAGATAGCGGAGCGTCTAGCAACGGTGTTCTAGCGTTGTGTAGCACCGTCGATTGATTGCTACCCACCAGTGCTCACTGCGCGCGCTAGCTGTAGAATGCATGCTGTGAAATTGGGAAAACACAAAACAAAAAAATTAAATTTCATGCTATTTAAAACCAAAAGTATTTATTTAAAACAATGAATGAAGTATTTTTGTACCTGCCTGCCTCAACCGTATTCTGAGCCCAGGTTTGTAATGGTTGCGACAAATGCATTGTTTTATATAAATACTTTTTCAATAGCAACTTACTTATTTTAAGTTTGGAAAACGAGACGTAGATATATGTGGACAAGCGCAAAGGCCTTGCAGAGCTGCTCTTTCTACTTTTGTCACTTGCAATGAAGCTAACGAGCAGACGGTGGGCAGCATTGTAGAAGGCACGGAGTTATTTTTCTATCGCTATCCAGCATGTGCAGTAGCACATGAGAGCTCTACTAAACCAGTCATCAAAATACGAAATTCCTAATTTATACTGAGAATTACGCGTTTCAGGAGCAGGATTTTTCTAGCGGAACTATTTTAGTCGCGGAGGCAATCGGCTGTCACGCATTGGTCATCTGGGTTGGGCCTCCCCTTTTTTTCTAAATTTGTATCCGACTATGGGTATCTGCAAGTCACTGTGCGTTGCTCTGAACCCATTGCATGAACACTTGTGCCACAAGGTATGAAGGGCTGTGACACCAATCTCGACAACTTCGTATCTGCCACTTGAATGTACCGATGTGCCGGGGCCAAATAGGTGCCTTAGACTTTGTCGATGCTGAACGCACTTGAGCCCACGTCATAAGGGTTTCTGAAGGGCAGCAACACGACGAACTAGCGGGATGTGAGCTTTCAGCGAACGCTTTCCATGCCAGCGCCTTTGCGGGAAGCGCCATGAATGAACTGGGTGTTTTGGCGCCCTTCAAGGAAGCTGTCGTCAGCTTGCGTCACTGAGTTTGTGCCGCGGAGGGTGCGACCACTGAAGGTGCAATCTCAGCGTCTGCACGCACAGGCACGTCATGCGTTTCGGAGGCGGCGTCATCTCATGGGGTCACGTGTTCCTAAGCAAGAATAGGATAGCATAGGATACACTTTATTGAATGGGCATGGGCAAGAAATGGGCAAGAAATGGGCATAGGCAGGACATGTAATGAGGAGGGAAGATAACCGATGGTCATTAAGAGTTACGGACTGTATCCCAAGGGAAGGGAAGCGTAGCAGGGGGTGGCAGAAAGATAGGTGGGCGGATGAGATTAAGACGTTTGCAGGGACGGCATGGCCACAATTAGTACATGACTGGGGTTGTTGGAGAAGTATGGGAGAGGCCCTTGCCCTGCAGTGGGCGTAACCAGGCTGATGATGATGATGATGACACTTTATTGCTCTAATTTACAGAGTCGTTCAGCGGTCAGACCGAATGCTTCCATCTTAAGCAAGCGCCAATGACTCTCACCACAGTACACGTCTCTTGCATCATTCCTTTCAAGACTAGCAATACGTTGTCTATAAATATTCAGTGCTAGCGCAGTAGCATATAAAGTAATCTTGAGATGGTTTTCGCTGCTTTTTTGTATTTCCACCTAATTTATTGAGTAGAATAGTTAAAGTGTACTATAAAAGTTGTCGAGATGTCATATGCGAACGGCGTTTTGATTTAGGGATTACAGGATTTAGCCCTTCAGAATTCTTTATGTACTTCACGGACTTTACGGGTTCTATGTATCTATGTATCCAAGCTTGTTTTTATGAACCCATTTTGCCTCTACCTAGGTCACTCGATAGTCCGTGGCCGAATCCGTAGCGCATCGGTCTGGTGTCCTGAAGGGGGAACATTTGAACTCCAGCATCAAATTGATTTGGGTCACACAGTATTTGGCAACGTGCACGTTCTTACCCCTGTTCAACGAAACGTTTTCATGCCAACGTATGTTACTGCAAATTGGAAGTCAGTAGTTGCTGCTGTTCGAGAAACTCGCTCCACCGACTAGGAGCACTGGATACGTGCCACTCGGCATGCGGTTGGTATCCAATGAACCTCTTTGAAACTTGTATCCAATGAAACTTGCGACACTGGGTACTTGCCAGCAGGTGCATGCCGATCTTCCAATAATCTGTGAACATTGAACTATAGGCTTTGAACTTGCACGACTAGGCATGTGTGACTGAAAATGTTCCGCCGTACATTGACCGTAGAAAATCCCACGGATTTCTCAAATTCCACGAACACACTTCAAAAGGGTTTCTCAATGAAAGAAACCCGAGGCATTGCCAGGATGCACAACAGAGGGAACAGGAATGTGCTGCTTCCAGTGAATGCATTGCACGCCGACGCTTTAGCAAGGTGCGTCGTGTACGCACCGCTATGTGCCGCTCGTGAATGAGCTTTCGCAACATGTGTCACTGAGTGGGCAGTAAGCGAGGTAAAAATTCGCAACATCCGCAGACTCCGGCTCGCCAAGATTCTCGCCTCAGAGGCCACACGCGAACTTCTGGGCAGGGTGACTAGATGGCGCTGCGCGTACTGAGAGAAGTGCAAGAGAGGAGCCCACTTTCCTGATGACATATGTCTCAGCGTTCGCACGCACGTCTTTCCGGTTTCATTCTTGGTATCCAGCTGACTGTCTGTTCCTCACTTGCTTTTTCATAACTCCTGGTTGTGTATATACACATTCAATTGCCCTGAGCCTAGTTACGAAGGACAGGCTAATAAAATGTGTAGAGCGAAAACCGGGAGCCAACGGCGCCATAAGCAAGCTTCTCGGCGGTGGCACTAGATGGCATCAGAGTATTTAGCGATTCGGGAAGCGCCAAGAAAGGTTGCAGTAAAGTGCAGGGTAATTTAGAGTGTATAACGAGGACCAGAAGCGATCAGAAAGAAAGTGAGAGATACAGACACAGTGAATCGAATGCAAATAATCGAAACCAGGAAGAGCATGGAGATTTTCGAGAACCCGAAGGAAAAAAGGAGAACGGAAAGTCTGCATGATAACACGAAAAGCAGAGCTTGCTATTTCAAGCTGGAGCTGGATAACCAGAAAAAACAGCACAGCGGACCAAATATTCTTTATTGACTCAAGCATGCAAGGGGCTATTTTCCACCGCCACGTTTCAAGCGGGATGCAAATAAATCATCACCGCCACCATCGATGCACCAAAGAGGAGTCAAGCTGCAGCAGATGACTCATATGTACCTCATTTCGACTTGCGTTGCGTCACTAAATTATTTCAAAATTAAATTGTGGGGTTTTACGTGCCGCAAGGACGATCTGATTATGAGGCACGCCATGAGTGGAGGACTGCGGAACAATGCGCACCACGAGGGGTTCTTTAACGTGCAGCTGATTCTAATTACAGGGGTGTTTTCGCATGTCACCACCATACAAATGCGGTCGCTGTGGCCGGGATTGTAGCCTGTGACCTCGTGCTTAGCAGCCCAACATCGTAGTCTGTAAGCAACAATGGCGGATACTTCAAGTCAAAGCTAAATGCATTACCACCGACAGTCACCATCAGATGTGCTCTGCGGATTTTTTCATATATCCCCATTGCTATCATAACTGTCATGTGATATACGCAGTGTAAAAACAAGCAGCTCTAACACCAATTTATTATAAGTAATAGAAAAGTCTGTGTTCAATGTGGGTTCCAACTTGGTGCTTAGTACTATGCTACCGGTTCGTATACATATAGCGACTCTTTAAAGGTTATTGAATTAATAATTATCTTAAACATGCAGTACATAGGACTTACATATCATTTTTTTTCAGGAAATGAAGCGCTAACGCTAACGGCACACAAAGAAGGAACAAAAGACAGGACAAGGCGCTTCTACTGTCCAAGGTCCTGTCTTTTGTTCCTTCTTTGTGTGCCGTTGCCGTTGGCGCTTAATTTTTTTTGAAAGCTATGCACCAGCTAGCCCCACAACGTGTTTTACTGTTATGTATCAAAAATTATGAAGTGCTAATTTCTTAGCAAGCTCTTCTTTTTCCAGCCTGACCCAACTTCAGTCATGGGATTGAGAAGCCAAACCTGAGTTTCAGCTAGCTACAAAGAATTTTTCACTAATGCGCAGTGTGTCGGAAAGCGTTGATGGGCAACACAATAAAATACTTGCCCAGTTGTAGTAATCCGGCAAGCTCAGTCAAAGCGCTAGATACGTTCGAGATCTGTAAGAGAATAAACATTTTGTACATAAATTGCATATATCACTTGCTAGAAGTGTGACGGTAGTAACTTCCAAACACATCGCCGAAACTGTGTAAGGCCAGTCCAACCGACGCGAATCATTTCATAAGGGCTCCTGATTTGTGCTTTGTCGAGCTATACACTCTTGCTTGTTTTTACTCAGAAATATTAGGGTAGTGCGACGTATTCCTTAGCGTCATGGCTTATGACGTATAAGCAACGCCCACGTTCTCTGGTCGAGGCATGTTTGCAGTCTCCACAGTAGCGTGGTTAGTGGTGCTCAGTGTGAAATCATTGTATTAATGAGCGAGCGCCTCTGGCGTGTCAGTTGCGCGTCAGATGCGCCTCTAACGTGTGAAGGGGGTGGAGCTAAGGTCCTTGCTGCGGATGATGTGGGCTTCACGCATGGGGGATAGAGGATCCCCGCATTTATGTTTGGTCACGTGATTCATGACAAATCAAGCCCTGCCACCTGGACATACGCACTAGCAATACTCAATTCGCTAAGTTAGCTTGTTACTTCACACTTTTCACAAAACAGAAAAAGTGAATTTAGCGTAAATTCCATTCATCACCTTCAGCATATGTCCTCTTAATTTTCCATTATTATGCAAATTTTTAAATCGCAATTAGGATTTTTGCATTATTTGGCGGGATTACTAAGCGAACATTTGTTTGTGTTTCGCGGAAAAAAAAAGAAATGAAAAGAACCTTGCTTGACCTTCTTAAAAGAGTTTATATAAAATGATTATAAAACTATAATATAATCGTACATAACGTATATAACATGATACGTACGCGCACCCCCCCCCCCATCTCGAATATAACTTTTCCAACTGAACAAAAGTTTTCGAACAGTGAAATTCTAGCCACCAACGACCGATTAGAACGCTATGCACTGCAGTAAGCTAAATACTTGATTCAAGAACTAAAGTTTACGAAAACAAGGAATCGTTACTATTTGTCTCGTAATTTCAATGCTATCAAAGATGAACCTTCATGATTTTTGAAATATTACAGATGTGCCTAGAGCTGAAACCAAGTGGCTTGCGATTTATCTAACATGTATTCTTTCTCGCATTAAATCATAACACTAAGCACTTACCAATCAAGAATGTATTTGCTTATCAATCATGTTGCATTTCAATAACGTTTGTCGGACCGCATTCCGACTTTGAATGACCGAACATACAACCACGGTGACGAACGCTTCGCTCAATTTTTTTGCACATTGGGGCACCATCTATTCTAGTAGTTATCTAAAATAGTTTTGGCCTGTCAACTACCCCGAATCAATCAGGACGCCTTGTTCTCAGCTCAGGAAATGTCTTTCCTTTTAGGAAGTTCTCGAGGTTCGTCAACTAAGAAGTTTTTGGAAACGAGTATACCCGTAACCAATACCTGGTAATTGTTAAACCTGTCCCTGCATCATGAATTGTACCACACTTTCTTTTTTCACAAGGTACATCACCTTTGGTGGCTACGTGCCGGACTTTTCATGGCTGCTCTTGCCCTGATCACCAACAAAAAAACCTTGACACTAAAACGTCTGCTTTAAATGTCACTGATGCTCTCGAAACTCGAATGTGCCGCATCAGTATCGGACATGAGCAATGGAAAGTTACCACATGCATTAGAATATAAAGTTTCTAAACAGGGATGGAGTGCCTCAGACAGGCTGGCCAACGTTTCGATAGGAGGACCTATCTTCGTCAAAGGCGGCCTCGTCATCCTCGGCGTGTTAGTTTTAAAGGGTTAGTGCAGTGACGTCACGTGCGGGTGTTGTCGCTGGCGGCTGGTTTTAAAGAGAGAGATTACAAGAGGGAACAGGTGCTGTCGTCCGTCGTCTGTGAGCCTCATTCTCAAGACGAGGGGACAAGAGCGTGAGAGTGGGCACGCGGGGAGAGAAAAAAAATAGAAACAGAAAAAAGCGCAAAAAAGGGGGAAAAAAGGGAGGGGAGCCAGCGCGGCACCAAGACACAAAAAAGGGGGGGGGAGTGAAAGAAAAAGAAAGAGAAAAATGAAATCTTTAAGAAGTACGGGGCCTCGGGAGCGTGTTGGGGATGCGAAAGGTTAGGAGGTATTCAGGGGGAGTCGTTGGCGGCATGTTTTTGAGGCATTAGAACGGCCGGTCAAGCGGTCTGTGCGCCAGGCGCGAGTAACACAAGAGGCAGAAAAGAAGGAGAACCCCCCCCCCCCCACACACACACAAAAAAAAAACATGAGTTGAAAGTGACTTGAGTAGCATAGTAGTAATAGGTCGAGTAATGTTGAAATAGTTAAGGTGGCGACGAGAAGTCTGCGGTGCAATGTATGGGGTGACTGAAAGGCAGCGGCATGGTCTTTCAAGGGGCACTGCCCCACGCGCTTAACGTAGGTGTCGTTACGGCGGCATCCAGAAGGCGATATTCTGGGTTGAGGCGCCGAAAAAGGCATATTGACTTCGGAATGTGTTGTCGAGGGGGTTTCAAGAAAAAAAGAAAAAAATGAAAATGAAAAAAGAAAATGCATTAGAAGTATTTCAACAGACCTATGGTCATTTTATTCTATCTAATTATAACAGAATTGTCGCTGTATGCGGCATGAAATCAAATTTCTATATGCCGTCATTAGCACGCCATCGTAGAGTCTGTGTAGAGCACACCATCGTAGAGCCCCTCTGTGTCTTTAGTTAATTCTCATTTTAAGCGCGACCTACCTGTTTTCGCTCCGCATTATGTTCAACCTGAGTGACGCCATCGCCATGAGGTTAGAATTTCATCATTCAGAATTTGTGCTGCCTTGCCATTACACCTTCCACAAGGATATTAAAAGAGAAATCACATTCCCGTGCGCATTTTCATCGTATCCAATAAAGCGCATTTCACAAACTCATATATCTTTCTATTACGAATACACTTTCCCAATACATATTTTTGCATGCATACGTGCCTGTAGCACGCATGCATCATTTCGTACTAAAGGTAACCACTGCACTCTGTAATGTAGTTTGGCCTTCAGGGTATAGTAATAGACAACAAATAGAATGGCACGTCACCCAATGTCGAATTGGTTTCCGCAAGTTTATGCGCTGGCAGGATAGCAATGCACTGCTCTATATTGAATGGGATAGCGCTCTAGTGCGCACAGATCATCGTCGCTGATGTGACAATGACTGTTGTTATTTCTTCCTGAACCATGCTGCTGTGATTGGGATTGACGATTACAATTACATTTTTTTTTCAGAGAATCCTTCCAACAAGGACCGCGCTCAGCGCTGAGCTCCCCGGAGATGTGTACACGGGGTTAGTAAGTCGGTGCATGCCGACGCCAAAGACAAGAGCAAGCACAGTCGGAATGGTTTCGCATTGCCCGAATAGGTTGCCCGAAACGTCGCACTACCATGAAAAAATAACGCAGAAAATCCACTGGAGCTGTTTAAGTATGCATTGTGCTACTTGCTCATCTTCAGTAAGCCCGGTGTCATTAATAATCTTACCAAACTTATCAGGTCAGTATAAAATCTTATGAATGCTTATACGTCATTATAAGCCCTATTATACTAGATCCCCACTTAGCAACCCTTACCAGTAGTTATCAACCTTGCCAGTCTCGACCGGCCTTCATCAACATTTATCGGTCGTTATTAGCCTTATTAGAGTTGACACCATCGTCATCAGCACTTGTCTGGGCTATTCAGTAATATTAGACATTATGCGACCCTTATCAACAATTATTGGTACTTATCAGCCTTATCGCACACGATCCGACCCTTATCGATTATTATCAGTTTCAAGAAAATTGTTCCCCCCATTTTAAGCCCTCCTCACTTTTTGCACCTTATCCATCCGCGTGGAATCATTATCAAACGTGATGGCACTCACATAACCCCTCATAAGTTTTCACCGTAATGACACCTTATCTTTCACTGTTGCGGGACGCGAAGCACGTGAGCCGTCAAAAACCGGTGGCATATTGGCCAGGGAAGGAACGTCCCTACAGAAGGCACATACCGCGAGCACCGTGGAGCATCACGCATGTGGCGCGTATTGCTCTGAAATTTCGCAAAACGTCGCAATTTTCCTTACGTCTAGAATGCTCGAAGTCATCTCGAAGAGACAGCTTTCATTCTTCAATCACGGAATTTTTTTCCAAAGCATTCACAGAAAGTTTTCTGCTTTGGCATTTGTTTCGTACTGCTGGTAGAACACAGTCATATGGGTACAATGCGAAAGCATCATATATCCCAAGAGGAAAAAATTCCGGCGATGTTCGCAACGAGCGGTCGCAACAATCGCCATTTGCGACGTCATCATCGTCTTGTATGAGACCAGTAGTAATACAGAATTAAAGTTAGAAATTAAATTAAGGTGGCTGAAGGTGGAGTAAAGTGAATTAAGGTGAAGCGAATGAAGGGGAAGTAAAGTGGGTTAAGATGAATTAAGGTTGGTACAAACTAAAGCAAGATGGATTAATGAACAAGCAAGTGTCTTAACCTACAATTCCAGCTGAGGACACGTGAACATGTATGACATCACGCGTCATGGACGTAACCAATTCTTCCAGAGGTCATTATGTTTAAACTGTCACCGTCTGCATGGTTTGTAGACATACGAGAGCCTGAAGTCGACGGCAGTGAAATGACGAATATTACCGCGCACGCAACGATGAGGACGACGGCAGTTGGACTGTACGAGTTCAACGGAACGTACTGCGGCATTATGACAGAGGCATCACGACAACAAAGTTACCACAGCGTGATGACGATGTCATGAAAACAGCATCACACCTACTCTTTATTCTACAATCGCTGACTACTCAGATACCAGGTAGAGAGCTCGTAGTGCCACTTTCTTGAGAGTGGCGGTATCGATTAGCAGTGAATTCCCAAGAGAGATCTATGTCATAGATATAACGTGGGTTACGAAAAACAGAGAAGAACGAGAAGGTTGGCTGCTGGTGGCAGTAGCTTTGCTGGAATTTCCAGCAATCGCTTCACCCTAGCGTTTCCTTTTAACGTCCGCGGATAAACATTGACGGCGATTAACTGTTCATTGCCGCATACCGAGATAGAATGGCACTTCTAGACCAAGCTCCACCGATATTCATTAAAATATCTTGGAGCATTAAGTCAGCGTCGGCGTTTATCCTTACTAGGTAAATGTGTTTCTCAACCCTTCCGTTGTCACTGAAGTTCCTCTAGGCTTCGTACACAGTTTTCGCAGGGATTCGTGAGGGTTTCCTGATTGTTCGTGAGACGCACATATAAAGGCCCAGATCACGCACTCTCCAAATTCACTGCAAATGCCGTAAATTTTGCCAACACTTTACCTTTAGCTTAAATTTGCCTACACGTTACTCATAACATGGCCGTTAATTTTGTCGAATACAAACAAGGTGCCATGTTTAGTTAATCAATAATGCTGCAGAAGCAAACTGCGAAGTTCGGATGACACACACGAATTGCAAAAAAGGAGAGATGAACTATTTCTACAACGCGTCTATTAAATCACGTGAAAAATATTGCCACACAGTGAACTTCCAACGGTCCTTCTTTACCATTTGTAAACTAGCGCTGTGTCGGGACAATATGGAACATTCATAACAGCGGCTGTATGCTGCGTTATAATACTTGAATATTTTATTTTGTACAATGGTTTGCTATAGCGCACTTCCCTCCCCCCCGTTTACTTTAATGACATTCGACCTCGCAGGCAATAACACGTAAAAGTTACAGATCAGTTTTAGGGCTGTGGTCTGAATTTTGCACCGCTCGTAAGAAACACTGATGATGCTCCAGAACGCATGCATACCTAATTTGTTGTCAATAGCCAATTTAGTCCGTGAAGTTCGAACTTTGTATGCACATCACCCATTACGTGGCCCTTGCAGTCACCAAACAAAGATGCTCCGTCGTTCAGTGAACCGGTGACGCCTGGTACACCTCATGCCACACAAAACTAGGGATAAATGACAGTTTAGTAATCGTTTGAGAAAAATTTGACTAAGATGAAGTTGTTCTAGCCTACAGGTATTTCGTAACCTTGAGAAGCATTGCTAATAGTAGCCGTATCGCATATTCTAAAGCTTGAATAAGCATTCTTTTAGAAAAGCTGGGTTTATTGCCGCCAGAGTTTTCTTCGCGCCTATATTTTCCTAACGTTTCCTCCACGTTCGTTAAATTTAAGCTTGTCACAGTGGTAGTTATGCCCGGATAGCGGGCTACATTTTGCGCCGCGCATACGAAGAATTACTACGCCCTCGAACACTTCCGTAGCTAATTTATTGCTATAGTTCTAATTACCCCTGCTTTGAATTTTAATATCTTGTTACTCCTAATCTGGCAAATAATTCTCTAGATAAAAGTATCATGCGTCGATCCAAGAAAGCAAAAAAAGTAACGTCGTATGTGACTAGAAAGTAGGGACGCGGGCCCAATAATTATTTTCGAACTTCATCTTGAAGTAAGGAACATGAAATATTCACCACCCATTGCACGCGAGATTTCCCTTTACTGAATGTGAGACTAAGCGGACATCACGCGGACACAGCTAGATATTTATCCCAAAGCCGACGCCGAGCATTTCAACCAACCAGGTTATAATTTTGAGGAATTTAAACTCTGCAGCTTACAGTGAAATTTCCGTTCCGAACGAGAAACACAATACGGAGAATCATACCTTATCCATAAGTTCAAGAGATTGCAACCAGTAGGCATAAACATGTCAAAGGGAGCTTTAGAATCTATTCGCTATGCTAAATTTCAAAATATAGGTAACAACAATCACTTTGTTGCTATTCGTTTTTGACTCTTTTCATTTCTTTCTTTCTCTTTTATTCATTTATTCGGTGTCAGTATTTTTTATATATCTTTTCTTACCAGCACCGATTCCTGACGCTGCTTCTGTTATCTCATTTAGAAACGCGATAGCCTACGACCACCAGCGAAACAGGTGATAGAGGGGTGCCGTGCGCGCCGTTGACACGCGGGCTGGCCCACGGCTGTTGACACGTGGCCGGCAGACGGCCGTGTCACCGGCCTTGTGCACAGCACTCCTTTATGGTCAATTCTAGACCCTCAACGCCAACGCACCTTCGCTCATTGCCCCACCCACCCGTATTACCCGCTCTCCCCTTTTGAAGAACCCCACCTATATATACTGTGGCGAGGAACTCGTAAGTCGCCTGGAAGAAGACAAGTCTACTTGTCGAAACGTTAGCTCCCACTTTCACCTCGTTCTCGTTTTGCTCATCGTCTTGGTCGAACACAGAGAGACGCAAGTAATTATGGCGTCACCCTAAGGATACTGACTGAAGCTCAGACATGAATGTGCCCTGATTATCTTTATTGTCATTCCAAACAGGCACAGTGTAACGGTGTTTAGATCATTTTAGTGTTTTGTAGAGCATCACATTGAGAGACTGTGGGGTTCGGCAGCACTTACATGACAGGTAACCTAATGATATAGCAGCGTTGATTATTACATACTAACTAAAGGTAAGATGAGGCCGGAACCCTGAGATATGTATAAGAGGGGTCAATACGAAACCCCAAGGACGCTTACGTCAACGATTGGCAACGTATTTATCGAACTTGGTCGCTGACACGAGTTTTTTATTAACCAGGATGACAATATGCAAACAACGAGCGCCAGTTGTACTGCGATGGGCTTTTATGTCAACGGCACCGATAAAGTCAGCGTGCCGACCACGTTCGGTCGAACAACGCGTGAGTGGCCGTCGAACCGACAACGTGACAGCTGCAGCCCTTTCGTTTGCATTTATAATAATCGCGCACAAAGTAACTTAGAACACGCCCAAGAAATTGGAATGCATGAACTTCAGCCCTCCCAAGCCGTGCACGTAAATATAGAGCTACTCTTGATCCTGTTCAGTCAACGTTAGGCCTGGCGCCATCGAGTTCGTGCCCGCGCTAACAGCGGACCTGAACTGAAAATTAAGCAGCTGAAACGAAGGAAACAGCTGTCGTAGTTCAGTTATATCCTTAGCGATTTGAAATCGACCACCCTGCACTTCGCGCGGCGCGTACACAATAAGCTGCAAGCGGGGACCCAGCGCTGTGCCGACAACCGTACGCCACCATTGCCGTAGGCTGCCGGTCGCATTCGCTAAAACAGCGCCTAATTAAACCATGGTATTCTGCGCGCCCAAACCACTATATGATTACGAGGTGCGCCGCAGTGGTGGACTCCGGAATAATTTCGACGGCCTGGGGCTCCTCATGTGCACGCAATGAACGGCACATGGGCATTCGCTTCGTTAGATGGGTGGGTCTGTGCGGGTTGTCATGCTGACACTTTTCTTAATCCCAGAGAGGCACTGTTTAACTCTGCGTCAAATGGCAAAGAAGAGACGGTGAATGGGGTACTGCACCATAAACAGCCACCTCCCTTGTTACACCATTGGTGTCAGCGAACGCATCGGCGTACTTGCGAGAACAGTACGGGCCATAAATGAGGGCTTATGCGAACACAGTTTTCCCTAATAATGCTTTATGGCACGCGGAAAATGTAAGCATGATGAAGGTAAAACAAAACGAGAATCAGTAATAAATTACCGGCCCGTAATATATGCATCCGCATCACAGGTGCCATTGCCTATGTTGCGTGGCCGCTTATGTTGACCCGTCTCGAGGTGGAACCTCCCTGCTCCTATGCGCAGATAGGCATGTTTTGCTAGCGTGTCACATTATTTTATATCAGCGATGCAGCTTTTCCCGGATATTTGACGCCAGCGATGATCTGTGGCTGTAGATGTCGATGTAAAGAAGTGCACCACTTCTGTAAATCCGACGCGGAAGGCCGGGATTGAACATTTCTTGAATACGCAAAACCGTAAAGAATATGTGAGGCAAGAAGCGAGGTACCAAAGCGCAGAAATTAGGGACGACAAACTCCAATGCAGCCGCGTCTGCAGACTGAAGTCAACCTTCCTTTAGCGGCCGCACTGTTGGCAAAACAGCGCGCTCAGCGGCGGTATAACGTAAAACTATTGCAAACATTGCTATTTCAATTCTGCAATCAGCCCTCCGCAATTGCTGAAAAACTTTTTTGGACCACCCCCACTTTACCTGCCTCTCACGCAACGTCACGAAAACCGCGATAGCTTCCCATCTCATATGACGTGTACACACTTATTATGCATGTTTTCACCGAACAGAAGGAAAATAGTTATTTCTGATTCGACACTTTTCGCCATTAGCCCTCGGCTACTGGTGAAAAGTTTTCGGATTGCAGCCACTTCTGCCTCTCACATGACGTCGCAAAACCGCCAAAACTCACCGCGTCAAAGTGACGTGTACGCGTTAACGATGCAATAATATCCCGAACAAAACTAAATTTTCTTCTGAATAGCCGCAGGCTGCCCCGTTCCGAAAGGAATAAAGGATGGCTGCCGCCGATCAATCAAGCACTGGCTTCTCGCACCTGCCGGAGAGTATGGGTTTATTTGCGTGTAATAGAACTTTTTGCGTGGCCATGTAACCTTTTCGAGCACTTTCGGCGCATTTACAACCTCGTTCTGCCAACTCTTCTTTGCTGAGAATCCGTTTTAGCGTCATCTTTAAGCTTCCGTGTCATGTCGCCGTGATTTTCAAACAGCCATCGCAAGCTAAGTGGGGGAAAGCGGACGAATCACAAACGCCGGCACCACCCTCTTTATCCGGTTATCGGTTTTCAGTGGACTGGCTCTGCCACATCGAATCCCTCTCCACTTGAGCGTGCTGATCGCGTCTTGTCAGCCAATTAGAGAAGACAAGTCGCTCAGTTTAGGCAATGTTATTTGTTGGTCAAGCAAACAAAAGTGACCTCCTTTGAACGAGGACAGAGTTTGATTCGCCTGTTCAGACAAACATGCGGGTGACCGCCCGATGCTTGCCTCATTGGTCGCGCAATTTTGACTTCAGGGGATTGTAATAAAAACATATTGGAATAGTTTCACGTTATAGGGTCCCTTCTGTGTGTTTTCACGTTGCTACGACTGCAGACGCGGCGCCGAGCCGTAAAAGTGGTTTCATTACTTCTCAGCTGGTGGCCCCACAACATTAGCGCTGGTGATGCACTTGAGATGCTTAACTGTCTAGAAGCCTAATTGTTCATTTTTTGCTATTCTTAACTGCTATGGTACGTGATGCCAGTAGGGTTTATGTTTTATTTTTATCCACAGAAGTGGATTTTTTTCCAATAATTTTGAGCGCCGAAATCCAGCATCAATAGTACGCTTTCTACACCCCATCTTTGTACGAAGCAGACGAGAGACGAAAAGTAGGGCATTGGAAACGTGAGGCCCCACTTCCCCTGTGGCGGTCTTTGCTGTCGGTACATGTGATGACGACAGTGAAGCTTTGCTGCAAGGACAGACAGGCGAAGTGTTCACGTGTCCGTGTGTGACAAATAAATGCGAGCTCATCTTCCAATCTTTTTAACTCTTAGTGCTTATTCGGACTAAGCGATTTCATACTCGGCGCTGTGGTAAATACATAGCAAAATTGCATTCATGCGCCGCGTATTTGCAATGTCTTTAGCTATAGTTTGAGTAGATTTGTTGGTGAGGCAAACTAGCACACCGGCTGTTCGCGTTCCTTGAAAGATCTATGCGCAGCTAGTGGGTGAAAGCTCAGAGTGCCAAGTTAGGCTCTTCTCCTCTGCTAACGGAGAAGGCGGCGCGACTTGTGTACTACTCTATTACTACTGGATAAAGTCGCTGCTACGAATTTAAGAAAAAAGCGTACAAATGTGGGAAAGCCCCTTTGCCGCATTCATACAAACAGAGCTTATGCTTTTAAAGCGAGACCATTTGTTCGCTCAGTCAAACAACCATGGAGCATGCATCGACAAGCTGACAAGACTGACAAGGAGAGGACATGGCTTGGATGGACACATTTTGAGGGGCATTTGCCCTCCACATCGGCTAAGAAGTCCCACAGGGTGCACACCGTTGCAAGGGACTACAGATATGCAGTATATGAATATACAGAGCAGCTAAGCTACAGTAATTCTCCTAATACTGTTTGTCGCAATATTAACTATGAAAGCGGTAAATAGTTTCGCATAAAGGTACATGGAGAATAGGTATCAAAACCGCACTTTTATGTGCTAAATTTTCCGCGTATTCCTAAAATGTTCATTGTTCACAAATAGGCTACGTCTAGCTAAAAGACTAACGTTTTCCCTGGATTTAGCATTTCGCCACTTATTGCGCTTACGTTTCAACTATGTGTTCCTAGAACGCTTGTAATTTCAGTGTACTTACCAAGCAGGCGATTCCTAGTATCATCACGGTCATCGGCGTATCGCAAAGACACATCTTTATACAGTTGGTTTAGAGGCTCTGAAAAAGAAAACACACACAAAGGAAAAATCTATCACTTGTTATTTCACAAGCTGGAAGGCCATTGTTCTGATTCCCGCCAAAAATCGTGAATTGAACATTTGGGCGTAGTTTTCATGGCGATAGCACCATGGAAACTGTAGGCGAATTTCTGCCCTCAGCGTAGGCATCGCCGTCGTATCATATATTTTCAGGCATTGTGCTCTCGTGACCAAAGCATATCATCGCCAAAGCGAAATTATTATTGGCAGTCGTTTTCTTACATGCGCACGAGAGCCAGTCTTGGTTTATTTCATAGGTGCTGATGCAAGCACAATTATTTAATAACTCATGGTCACCTGTCATCATTGCGAGCCCCGTTGGCGTGATGTTCCATATAAAGTCCAAGTGGGAAACGTCGTGACCGCAAGCCGTATGTTGCAGGTGTGAGTGAAGGTATACGAAGGTGGTTCATACATGAACACACGGAAGCGCAATTCTTGCACGCCCAAGGTAGGAGGGCAGGGAGGAAGTGCACTGTCTTCCATAGGACCCAACCACGAGGTGGGCGTTCTTACTTAAAAGTGGCTGCGCATCTTGAAAGCGATCTGTGCTGAGTAAGGAGTCTAGAAGTGCTCAGGGCTGAGGGCTTTGTGTGCGCTGCGTTCTCGCGGCTTAGCTCTCCATGAAGCGAGAGGCCGTCCAAAGAGCAATTCGCTCGCTGCTGCTGCTGCTCTTCATCGCGACAGCGCTTTGACAGCGATCCAGTAAGATGTGTTCTTGTTTGCGTGTGCGTGCGCGACACCATGCGTGTACATTTATATAGTTAACGAAGGTTTACAAGTTTACAATTTACCTATCGTCCTCAGTCCGCATAGCTCTCTAATTTGCCATCGCAATCGGTGCTTCACGTTTTAGGCGAAACTGGGACTTTGTGTGATAAATAAAATTACACATCTAAAGGGGATTCTGTCCGCGGGCGTGGAGTTCACTGTATACGGTGCACAAGATGCCGGCCTTGTTATACGGTTTCTATTTTGTGTGTTTTTTTTTCGTTGCTTCATTGTGCATGGGAGTTGGGTGGTTTCGTTTGCTCTGGAACGAAACTTTCTAAGATTAGGGTGCGAGGGGAAGAGATGAGTGAAAATTTAATTTTGCCCGCTCGGCACATGGCAGCCTCGCATTCATCGGAGTATTTATTGATAATGTTTGAAATTCTAGGATTACAATTATCTTTAAACCCCTGTATGTAGGGGCAGATAGTGCTTTTACAACACGGATTTACGTGCCAGCTTGCGCTATTGTTAGACATCTTCGAAATAATTTTGATGTTGCTTTGTTCAAAAAGAAAGAACACAACATGTAGACAAAATATGCGCTCAATTGCCCGTCATTTGCCCGCCATAGCAAACACAAGAGATGAAGGAGAACAATACTACAAGCTAGGAATGCCATAGAAATACCTACCTATACGAGAAAAGTGATACTGAGAGAAGGTTTCGAGTAATAAGGCGACGGCATTCTTAGACGAAAAATATAACGCGCTCACTCCACCAAATAGTGAAGCGTGTGCACCCACAGTAGGAGTCCTAGAAATCACAGGATCATGCTTAAACCCAAGACCAGAATATACGAGCCATGTTAACAACGCCAGATATTCTTAAACTGCGCCATTGCATTCGACGTCATATGCGAATTTTTCTTGTTTCTTTTGGCTATGGAAATGAATAGGTACATGGTGAAAATGTAAATTACCACATAGTCAGCAGGTCATTGATTCATAGCCACGGCTCCGGTTAATGTCATCTTTGGCCCTCAAATCATCTAGTCACAGTCCGAAAGTGGCATAGTTCTACGCGAAAGCTTACAACTAAATTTCGGGATTCCTTTTTGATTTCTCTACAGAAGCACATATTTGTATACATTATGCTCATTTGGAGACTCGCTGTTACAAGTTCAAATATTTCGTTTAAGTTAATAAAACTACACTAGCTAAACTTACTTTATTCTTAAATCATTCTGGTTCCCTCAGACGCGCACTGAGCACGAATAACCATTCACGTTGTGATGTTCTAGCTTAAAAAAATGTTAATGAAGCTCGGAATAACTACATAAAACTTCTAATTCGTTTTGGCTGAATTGATGCTAAACGTAGTCTGCAAATAGGAGTATGACCACTCTGCTGAAGCTAGAAAACAAGCTACCTCTCACAGCCGTAAGGTAATTTATTAATCTCTAGAAACGTTCTGTAGATCAGCATGCTCCGCCGTTATGCTACAGAATCATGGCGGCTTCTTTTCAAGATGCTCTTGGATTCAAGCATGTCATAACCAGGGTATCGAACAAGTACTGAACCGAAAACAGAAAACAAAATAAATCATTATATTTGCTCGAACCATACCGGAATCGGGGCGTTACGATCTTTTTAATCAATCCGGAGCGATACCGAAAGGCAGATATAACAGTTTTCCGTTCAGGTTGTACACTTTTTTGGCTCTTATCATCCCTACATAAGTCTGCACTTCTCGTTGGGATGCTGCTTCATTTCAATGTACGCACCACCTTCCCATGTTTTAAAAGAAAGTGCACCGTTGGTAGGGCTTCCACTTTAGTGCGCCAGTGGGCAGGCTAGGTGTTGTGTTAACGCGACAACATTTGCATCGCATTCAGCGCCTTGTTTCGCGACACTGTGATGCGTGCCGATTACCTGAGAGAGGTTAGCACATATACTGGTATTGTGTCCCAAGAATGGCAGCGAATGGCAGGCCTTGATCTCCTCGTTAGCGCCAATTAACCGGCAGTTCAGTGAAAATGCATTCCTGGGCCATCCCCCAGGTGTACATTGAAGCTAGCCATCAAGGCTCTACAAATATTAAATGACACAGATAATATTGAAGGCTAGCCTCCGTCGTGGTGTAGTACTTGGGCCGTTGCTCTACTAAGCCCGATGGTGCGGGATAGAATCCCGGCCTCGGCAGCGACGACAACCGCTGTGTACCGTGCACAGGAAGCACGTTACAAAATCCCAGGTGGTCTAATTTAATGTAGACTCCTTCATTGCAGCGTAAGACATATTCGAATTGTGGTTTGGCACGTAGAAGCGCACGATTTATTCTTATTATTACATTGAAGACTGTCAAAGGGCCTTTCGCATGCTACACGAGCGTATCTACATCATTACTGTTCAGTGCTGTATTCTTCTGCTCTTCCCTTTCCCCATGAGAAAATTGACAAGCTGGAGCACTATGCCTTACCACAATATTGTTACGGAAGGATGAAAGAAGAGAGTGGAAGAAGTTCGGGGGACGCTGGCTGCTGCGTGTGGTTGACGGTCAGCCATCCTGAATACTCTGGCTCATCTTGCTTACATATTGTAAATACAGTTTTTCTATACTCCAAACATCCCTGTAACAATATGTTCTCTCCTCTTTCTATCTGTTTTGTCTTCCCTTTTCCATTAATAACGACGCTTCTGATAGATTCCAGCCCTGGTGTGGGATCTGCATTGTGATTTGGTAATGATGTGCTGCCTGAAGAATACACAACAGGCGTAATATATCAGTGCAGCACCTCAGCAGCATCGAGTTCATGTACTAAATAAATTTGTACTGTTTAACACTGACTATTGCTCGGTTATAAAAATTAAATCGAACTGGTCCGAATTTCAACCGTTAATTTTTTTCGCTCTGGAGTTGAACCGGTACTGAGATGCTGTCGGTGAACTAACGGATAAACGGAACGGAAGAAGTTACGGTTCAACCCTAGAGATGACGTGAAATTCGCATTACGTCATGAACGTCGGTTGTACTTGTATTTCATGCTCGTATCTTGACATGTGTGCGTGCATGTCACTCTTGTTGTACAATGTCACTCAGGTAACGCATGCTTGTCATGACATAAATGATGTCATTAAATCCATGTTAAATTTGTCATATTATTCGCGCACGTCATACATGCCTTGTGTGTATTTCATGTCATTCATGTAGTGTAAACCGTGTCATGTGACACGTGTCATCACTTTACATGTCATTTATGCCTGACATTCATCACGTTATGATATAAAGCAAAAGTCACCCAGTTGAAAAACACAACAGGAAATTTTAAGAGTCTGTCGTATTTTGGGACGTTGTTTCTGTAGTTCTGTTGCCTGTAGTTCTGTTGCCTGTAGTTCTGTTGTCTGTAGTTCTGTTGCCTGTAGTTCTGTTGTCTGTAGTTCTGTTGTCTGTAGTGTGACGTCCTGTAGTAGAAAGTTGTGTAGTTCTTGATCAATATTTAATTAAAAATTGACAGAGACATCCGTAAGGTTATGTAAATTTGTTAGTACAGAAAAGAAAAACATAAAAGTAAAAAAAAATTAAAAAAAACGTCTTCGCCTAGGATTCGAACATGCTACCTCACGATTCCGAGCCCGGCATCTTACCACTGCGCCACCCCTGACATGCTTTTGGAGTGTACGTTTTGGCCATGTGAACAGTACGACGAGCCGATGCGCTGATGTTTACATTTGCATTTTGAGAGCCAAGATCCGCTATTACTCCACCGCGTCAAGTGCCGCATCTCTAGAAGAGCAAGAGTGTTCGTACCATCGACAGGTACATCTTGCAGTGCTAGAACATCGATTTTGATGTACGATATCCTTATTAAATAAGAAATTCAGAAATAGACAACGTTGACTTTTAGGGTTATTACTGCTAGTTTCGACAGTTGTCTCTCGTTCTTTACACTTTTGAGCGCGCATATAATTCGTGTGTTCAATGCAAAATAGCTACATGAACATTCGTGGATGAGAGTTCTTTCTGACAGCATACTGGCTTCTCACGGCAGCACTGTACCAGATTAATGAGACCCGAGCGAGACAGCTTTTCACGCAACTTTGTGGAACAACCCAAATCTTCTTTTCCGCTTCGCATAAGCTTGAGAAATATTCCTGGGAAATTAACTAATGTGTCAGTGTAACAGCACATGGAAGTCCACAGGCCTGTGTGCCACATCTTACCAAAAAAAAAAACGGATACGCAGCCATTCCCGCGGATGGTATGATTTTGATCAGCGGCCGATTTTGAGGAGGCCGGTAGGGCGTTGGTGGTGCCGCGTCGTCACGGTACAATTATAACTATTCGCCACGTCGACTTTATTACCGGTGTCGGTGCCATCAGCATTGCCGGCTTCAGAGAAGCGCGATTGAATACCGCGCAAGAGAAAAGTACAGTGTACACCACCGATGCGAAAACATACAATTTTAAAGGACCGCGACGGAAAGCGCTTCTGTTGCGACTTCGGAACTCTTGGCCGTCGCGACCGAATGTTTCTGCTGCGACGTCAGAATTGGTGTCGTAACGTCGGAGTCGCTGTCAGGATATAAAGCTGTTGTTCCGACTTCAGAACTCTTGTTGTCGCGACAGAATGCTTCTGTTGCGAAATCAGAATTTCTGTCGTAATGTCAGAAATGTCTCCCAATTAAGAAATGTCAACAACTTCTGTCGTACAACAGAATTTCTGTAGTTGCGACAGGAATTCCTTTTGCCTTTTTCAACCGGGCACTACAGAAGCTTGTCGCATCACACAATTTCAGTGCACTTCTGTTGTCATCATTGGGTACATGTTGCGGCGATAGGTTTCCGTTGTGAAACAGTTCTCTGTAGTACAACAGAACTTTGTCCATTACTTCAGGAACACTTCTGTTATGACAACTGGAGGCCTGTTGCAATGATAGGCTTCTGTCGTACAACAACATTTTTCTGTAGTACAACAGAAGTTGGTCGCATTACTTCAGGAACACTTCTGTTGTGACAATTGGGGGCCTGTTGCCACAATAGGTTTCTGTAGTATTTCAACAGCTCTCTGTAGCACTACAGAAGTTTTTCGGGTTACTTCAGGAACATTTCTGTTGGGACAACAGGGTGCCTGTAGTGATGACAATTTTTTCTGTAGTACTACAAAAGTCTGTTGTAGAGCTTCAGCTTTCTGTTGCAACAACAGACATACGACAGACTGTACTTCTGTAGTAGCAACAACAAATGTCTGTTGTACATCAGAAAAGTCTGTCGCTCCATCAGGAATCTGTAGTTACTACAGAAAAATCCTGTTGTACAACAAAAATTTCTGTAGTACTACAAAAATCTGTTGTAGAGCTTCAGCTTTCTGTTGTAACAACAGACATACGACAGACTGTACTTCTGTAGTAGCAACAACAGATGTCTGTTGTACATCAGAAAAGTCTGTCGCTCCATCAGGAATCTGTAGTTACTACAGAAAAATCCTGTTGTACAACAGAAATTTCTGTAGTACTGAACACAACCTCTGTTGTCATTTTCAACTGGGCATGTTACGCATGTGAATAATCAAATGTCATGGCATTCATTATATGTCCTGCGCGTCGTGCCACGAGTGGCATGGCATTGAAGATACCGAAGGGTCGGGGTAGCGTCCATGAATGTGCATTCTGATGTTGGCTGAGCGAGTCGCGGATGAAAGGATACGGCAGGCGCAAGTCCGCTCTTTTTTGACAACATACAGCGCGAGGCTACTCCGTGATAAAGCCCCGTGATAATTTGAAAGTACCGACACTCTCCTCCTCACGGCGCTTTCCTCCTCAATTCTCCTCGCCCGCCGGCTGCACACGGTGTGCTTTTCCTCCTGGGCTCCAGCGGACGGGCCACAGGATTCTATGGAGGTGTGTTATTTTGGGCCATTTGCGTGCCCCAGTGGGGTTGAAAATTTTGAGAAATGCTAACAACAGCATCGATAATGCTGGAGGCAACGTTTATGAGGAGGTTGGTTTTTTGTTAAAGCCATATGAACTGGGTATACCGATGCAAAGGGAGCTTTGAGGCCAGTTCTATACTCCAGACAACTTTTCTGCCTCATGATCAGATGCTTTATTTCGTGCGTCTGATCAACTATTGCCTGTGACACATCCCTTTGTGTGTGGCTTATTAAGCGAAAGCCTTAGGCCTCTGTTTCAAAGTCCCTTTGTGAGCTACAGAAAATATCACGTGACCGAAGGCGGGAAGCGAACCACAGCATGTGCAGCCGCGTATAAGAGGTGCCTAATGATTAGCAAAGTAATAATTGATTAGTGATTGGATTAAGATGAATTCGGGTGTATTAAGGAGGGTTAAGGTGGATTAATGTCGATGAAGGTGTATTAGGGTGAATGAAGGTGGATTAAAGTGCATAAAGGAGGACTAGGTTCGATGAAGGTCAATGAAGGTGTATTAGGGTGGATGAAGGGGCGCTGATGTGCTTTAAGGACGATTATAGAGGATTAGGGTGGAATAAAGTGCATGAAGATGGATAAGGGTGGATTAACACGGCTTAAAGTGCATAAGGAGGATTATGGTCGGCTAGGGTGAATTAAAGTGAATGAAGGAGGATTAGGGTGGACAAAAATGAATGTGGTTTCAGGTGGATTAACGTGAATTAAGGACGATTATGGGGATTAGGGTGGATTAAAGTGAACGAGGAAGCGTTAGGGTTGATTAAGGATGATTAAAGTACATTAAGGAGGGTTGAGTAGTTTAAGGTCTATGAAGGTGGATTAAGGTGCATTAAGAAGGACTTTCGTGGATTATGGTCGATTAAAGTGAACGAAGGTAGATTAAGATCGATGAATGGGGTTTCGGTGGATTAATGTGCATTAGGAGGATTATGGTAGACTAATCGGTCTTAATACTCAACGAACCCTAATTCACCTTAGTCCACGCTAATGCACCCTAATGCTCCTTCACCCACCTTAATCCACCTTAATACTCCCAATCCACCTTAATACAACGTAACCAACCTACATCGCCCCTAATGCACCTTAGCCTACCCTATACGGTCTTAATACTTTTTTATCAACCCTAATCCATCATAATCCGCCTTAATCCTCCATCATCCACCTTAATCCTTACTCATGCAAATTAATCCAACTTATTCCTGCTTAATAGTCCCAATCTACCTTAATACACCCTAATCCACCTATATCAGACCTAATCTAGCTCCATGGTCCCTAATCCATCTTAATCTACCCTAATTCTCCCCAATCGGTCTTGATCCTTCTTTATCAACCCTAAGTCACCTTAATCCACAATAATCGACCTTATTATTCCTTTATCCACATTAATCCCCCATAATTCTTGTTCATGCACCCTAATCGGTCTTAATAACCTTTCATCAACCCTTCACCAGAATCCACCATAATCCGCCTTAATCATCCTCCACCCACCTTAATCTTTATTCATCCATCTTAATCCTTAATGTACTCTAATTCACCTTAATTTTCCCTAATACCCTCTAATCAACCTTAATCCTCCCTAATCCACCTTATGTGAATCACTAATGATTCATTAGCTTGGGTAATCATTCTCTTATACAGGGGTGGACATTCTGGGGCCGTATTCTGCAGCGGTTCCCTTTGGAACCGGTTCGGTCGGGCTGTTGCCATTGGTCGGTGCTTCGTTGTCGTCATTCCTGGTGGGCGGGACGGGAAATTTTGTTGACGTCACACAGGTTGTCAATTATCTGGAAAGGAACCGGTTCCCTGCTACGAGAAGAACCGCGCAGAAGTGCTTCGCTCGAGGGTCGCGCGCGGTGGCGAGCATGATGTCGAGGGTTGCTAGGGCAACCGTGGCTGCCGGCTAATCTCGCGCCAGCTGACGAGCCGGCACCTAGACGAGACGAGACAGAGACGGCAATGGCGGCTCCTTTGGTTGTGCTTGGTTGTGCTGCTGGCGAGCGCCGAAAGACAACGACGCTACGAGAGGCAATGACGCTACGCGTTCGGCATGGCCGAAGAAGAGTTTCGAAGGCATTTTAGGCTCTCCAAAGACATAGTGCGACGTCTTTGCGATGAGCTGGAAGAACATCTCGGACCTCAAAGATATCGTGGTGTCGACACTACGATGAAAGTGCTGTGCACGCTGCGGTTTTTTTTTGCCACCGGGAGCTTTCAACAGTGCGTCGGGAATGAAGAAGCGATTGCACTGTCGCAGCCTTCGGTCAACCGGATCATTACAGCCGTCGCCAAGGCCATTACAGTTGTGGGCCAAGAAAAACGATGGGTTAGATTCCCATCCACGGCGGAACAGAAAGCCGCCGTCAGCTGTGCTGGTCCAACACACACGACGCCATTGCTAAGTAGGGGTGCTCCTCGACAAATGAAACGAGTATTTCGCGCTGCCTCACTGAAACATGAGGACCTGCGATGACATCGTTTCGATTTCGGCGCGTGAACAAGTCAACGTAAAGAAAGTGAGGCAAGTTGTTTACATAACGTATGGCACACCACCTAGTGACTAAACGAGAAAACAACACAAATAAAATTACCACACCCACTTGCCATCTCCGGCGCAAGCTCACATTTTACAGTTTACAACGCAACCTTGAAGCAGAGATCTCAAAGCTTTCGCCTTAAAACTTAAAAAAAAAGCTCAATGTTGACTAGCTAACGCTCATGACCTGCAATACCACGGGCATACTTGCCGCTGATTTTTTTCAGGGCGCGAAGCAGAATCAATAATGCTGCACTTCGACTGAATAACAACAGTTAGCGACGTGCGAGGTGATCGAGCAGCCCCAGAATATTAAGCATACTGAGGACAACCGCAACTTAAACGCTGGAGAGCAGGCCGGACTACAGCTGTCCAGCGAAAGGCGCTGACTTCGGATCTTGAACAGCTTCCCTCCTTAACTAGTGTTGAAGCGAGCAGAGGATAAAGAGAAAGGATATTAGCTCTTGGTTAAAGTCCCTTCATAATTAGAGAGACTTGAGGAAGAAACTGGTACATAAGAAGAAGATCAATGAGTCAGCGACAAGAGGGAAAATAGAGGAATACCGGCTCAATCAACATAACAGGTATTCGGCTTTAACACAGGAAGAGGACCTCAGTGTTGAAGCCATGAATGACAATCTTATGGGCATCATTAAGGAGTCTGCAATAGAAGTCGTTGGCAACTCGGTTAGACAGCATACCAGTAAGCTATCGCAGGAGACGAGAGATCTGATCAAGAAACGCCAATGTATGAAAGTCTCTAGCCCTAGAGCTAGAATAGAACTGGCAGAACTTTCAAAGTTATTCAACAAGCTTAAGAGAGCTGACATAAGGAAGTATAATATGGATAGAATTGAACATGCTCTCAGGAACGGAGGAAGCCTAAAAGTAGTGAAAAAGAAACTAGCAATAGGCAAGAATGAGATGTATGCGTTAAGAGACAAAGCCGGCAATACCATTACTAATATATGTTACTGAGGTATAAGTTACCATTACTATATAAGTAGCTGAGGAGTGCTATAGAGATATTATAAAGTACCAGTGGCACCCACGACGATAATGGAAGAGAGAATAATCTAGAGGAATTTGAGATCCCACAAGTAACGCCGGAAGAAGTAAAGAAAGCCTTGGGAGCTCTGCAAAGGAGAAAGGCAGCTGGGGAGAATCTGGTAACAGCAGATATGTTGAAGGATGTTGGGCAGATTGTTCTAAAAAAAACTGGCCACTCTCTATGCGCAATGCCTCATGACTTCGAGCGTACCGGAATCTTGGAAAAAACGCTAACCTAATCCTAATCCATAAAAAAGGGGATGCAAAAAGCCTTGAAATATTACAGACCGATCACCTTACTGTCCGTTGCCTACAAAGTATTTACCAAGGTAATTGCAAATATAATCAGGAACACCTTAGGCTTCCGTCAACCAAAGGACCAGGCAGGATTCTGTAAAGGCTACACAACACTAGACCATATTCAGACTATCAATCAGGTGATAGAGAAATGTGCGGAATATAACCAACCCTTATATATAGCTTTCCTTGATTACGAGAAAGCGTTTCATTCTGTCGAAACCTCAGCAGTCATGGAGGCATTGCGGAATCAGGGTTAGACGAGCAGTATGTAAAAATACTGTAGCGGCTCCAGAGCCGCCGTAGTCCTCCATAAAGAAAGCAACAAAATCGCAATAAAGAATAGCATCAGGCAGGGACCTGGAGTGGGAAGAATTGGGGATAAGGTTTAATGGAGAATACCTCAGTACCTTGTGATTCGCTGACGATATTGCCTTGCTTAGTAACTCAGGGGACCAACTGCAATGCATGCTCACTGTCCTGGAGATGCGAAGCCGAAGGGTGGGTCCAAAAATTATTCTGCAGAAAACTAAAGTAATGTTTAGGAGTCTCGGTAGAGAACAGCAGTGTACGATAGGTAGCGAGGCACTGGAAGTGGTGAGCGAATACATCTACTTAGGAGAGATAGTGACTGTGGATCCGGATCAGGAGACTGAAATAATCAGAAGAATAAGAGTGGACCGGGTGCGTTTGGCAGGCATTCTCAGATCATGAACAGCAGGTTGCCATTATTCCTCAAGAAAAAAGTTTATAACAGCTGTGTCTTACTAGTACTCAAATCGGGGGCAGAAACCTAGAGGCTTACGAAAAGGGTTCTACTGAGATTAAGGATGACGCAACGAGCTATGCAAAGAACAATGATAGGTGTAACGTTAAGGGATAAGAAAAGAGCAGATTGGGTGAGTGAACAAACGCGAGTTAATGATATCTTGATTGAAATCAAGAAAAAGAAATGGGCATGGGCAGGACATGCAATGAGGAGGAAAGATAACCAATGGTCATTGAGGGTTACGGATTAGATTCCAAGGGAAGGGAAGCGTAGCCGAGCGCGGCAGAATGTTAGGTGGGTGAATGAGATTATTAAGTTTGCACGGACAGCATGGCCACAATTAGCACATGACCGGGGCAGTTGGAGAAGTATGGGAGAGGCCTTAGCCCTGTAGTGGGCGTAACCAGGCTGAGGATGATGATGATGATGATAATTAGAAAGTACCGCCACTCTTTGAACTCTGCCAGCCCCACGCTACCTCCTCGCCTCCTCCTCGACCCTTGTGCGTCCCCCCACCCCAATGACAACCTGTTTTGCCCCCGTTTTCTGCATGGTTATTGGTCTCCCTGCCGCTGCCCTTGGAAGCGCGCGGATCTGGCGTTTTGCTTGCGTTTTTTTTTTCGTTCGCGCCATTTTTCTCCTCAGCTGGGCAGGCTCGGTGCTTTAGCTCGGCGTAGCGAACATTGTAAGCTTTGTTTCCTGCTCTATGTGCTAGCGCTATGCCGTGCTGTAGCGCATATAACTGCAGCATGAAGCCTGAAGGTGGTTGTGTCGTTGTCATGATACCACAAGGAAAGCATGATGGCTTGCGCAGGAAGCATTGACAGCATAACATTGGCGGAAACAACTTTGTTCCTACAAAGAATAGCATTGTTTGCGAAGTGAGGCATCTTTCTTATTGCTCGTAGCAAAGCTTCCCGTAATGCTGCATTTTTTCATTCTTCTGGAGTGCTCAGCAGCGTTTTTGTTGCGGCAATTTGTACGTTGCATAAAAATTCGGCGTCCTCAGTATACTTAATATGAGGGACGGCTCCATCACCTCGCACGTCGCCAACTGATATTCACTCGGTAATGCAGCACTATAGAGTCTTTTTTCCGCTGTGAACATTTATGTGCAAAGATATAGCTCCTCAATCGCACTTTTCGCGATTGTTAGGATCGGTTGCCTGTTTTACTGAAAATTTAAATAGCGGCTTGTAGTGGACCTATTATTTCTAGCTTATGTCAATCTGTGCTTCAGTGAGAAGCCATGAATGCAAGCCCTGAAAAAATTGGTAGCCACTATACTCGTGGTATTGCAGGTGATGAGCGCTAACTAGTTCACCATGCGTTTTTTTTTACTTTTAAGACGAAAGCCCTTAGAGCTCTATGTTTCAAGGTCACTTTGGGAAGATAAAATATCACGTGACCTTAAGAAGGCGAGAAGCGACCCAAAGCATGTCCATCTCTGTATAAGCGTATGATTACTCAAGGTAATTAATGATTCATTAGCATTTAAGGTAACGTGGACTAGGGAGGATAAAGGTGCTTAATGTACGTTAAGGAGAAATAACGTGGATCAAGAAGGATTAAGGTTATAAAGCATATTGTAATAAACGTTAATCAGTACTAATCCTCATTCCTCCTTAATCGTCCTTAATGTTCCTTAATCGATATTAATTCACCATAATATGCCTTCATAAACATTCATCGACCTTAATCCACCCTAACTCTTAAGCCCCTAAAACGGGGCTCTTAACGCTACTGCGGTAAAAGTATCGGAAGGAATTTGCTTGTTCTGATCGATAGGCTCACCCGTATCACTATGTTACTGCTGCTTTGCAATTTGTGGTAAAATATGATGTGCTGTGCCGCCTAACATAATTACTAGAACACTTTTGATGAACCTCAAATGCATCTAGTTACCATAAATTGTAAGAGACTTCAGTAATTTTGGTTCGGAATCAACTGTGTATATTCTTGTTGTTAAAATTTTTATAGAATGGTGTCTCCTGCATATACTTTGTGAAACGTACTTCATAATAAATGGGTAAACAATCTCACTCGCGCAAGTGCTTTTTCCTATTAGAAATGTTAGTTCAACACCTTTTTATTATTGGCTTTTTCCGTAAGTAGAACAAATAATCACCGTGCTTAGTCAAGTAAAATGATATTACAAAATTGCGCAGGAAAATTCTCGCACTTGCTTTCGTATAGTATTGAATTTGGGTTTCACTATTTATTTATAACTTCTCCCAGGTTCGGGTTGTTTGCAGTACCAATGAGTAAAGTGCCTGTCATGAATGCATTAACGTTTGTTTACACACATTGAGATGTGTCTACCTAAGTATAGCATTTCAATTATTGAGCAACGTTCATGCTATTTCCTGCTAGCACGAGACAGCCAGACATTGACAAACATGGTGCAGCCGCTCGTTTAGACGAGTCTGTCCTACCAAATTTCCTAACTATAAACCACATGGAAGCCTGTCCCACTGTAAGGATGATGATGATCATCATCATAATCATCATCACC
This sequence comes from Dermacentor albipictus, assembly GCF_038994185.2. NCBI lineage: Eukaryota > Metazoa > Arthropoda > Arachnida > Ixodida > Ixodidae > Dermacentor > Dermacentor albipictus. Next base: position 79,215,107 of record NC_091830.1, on the reverse strand, counting down.
TGTCTGGTTACGCCCACTGCAGGGCAAAGGCCTCTCCCATACTTCTCCAACTACCCCGGTCATGTAATAATTATGGCCATGGTGACCCTGCAAACTTCTTAATCTCATCCACCCATCTAACTTTCTTCCGCCCCCTACCACCTACGCGTACGCTTCCCTTCCCTTGGAATCTAGTCCGTAACCCTTAATGACGATCGGTTATCTTCCCTCCTCATTGCATGTCCTGCCCATGCCCATTTCTTTTTATTGATTTCAACTAAGATATCATCAACTCGCGCTTGTTCTCTCACGCAATCTGCTCTTTTCTTATCTCTTAACGTTACACCCATCCTTCTTCTTTCCGTAGCCTGTTACGTTGTCCTCACTTTGAGTAGAACCCTTTTCGTAAACCTCTTGGTTTCTGCCCCGTACTTGAGTACTGGTGAGGCACTGTTGTTATGCACTTTTCTCTTGATGGATAACGGCAATCGTTCAAGATCTGAGAATGCCTGCCAAACGTGCCCCAGCGCATTCTTATTGTTCTGATTATCTCAGTCTCACGATCTGGATCCGCGGTCACTAGCAGCATGTCCTAATTAGATGTATTCCCTTACAACGTCCAGTGCCTGGCTACCTATCATAAACTGCTTTCTCTTCCGAGACTGCTAAACATTACTGTAGTTATGTCCATTTTAATTTTCAGGCCCACTCTTCTGCTTCGCCTCTCGGGATCAGTGAGCATGCATTGCAATTCGTCCCCTGAGTTACTAAGCAAGGTAATATCATCAGCGAATCGCAAGTTACTAAGGTATTCTCCATTAACTCTTATCCAGGTCTCTGAATACCTCGTGTAAACACGCTGCGAATACGATTGGAGAGATCGTATCTCCCTGCCTGACGCCTTTCTGTATTGAGATTTTGTTGCTTTCTTTATGGAGGACTACAGTGGCTGTGGAGCCGCTATAGATATATTTCAGTATTAACGCGATAGCGTTAAGGAGCTCGTGTCGCAGAAAAGCCGGTGTCGTCGGCGTCGGTGTCGGTGTCGGCGTTTGCGGCGTTGACTGTGAGCGATAAATCACGGCAGGCGCTTCATAAATAAAAAGCAACTTCCAAGATTGGCCCGGTGGGAATCGAACCAGGGTCTCTGGAGTGTGAGACGGAGACGCTACCACTCAGCTACGAGTTCGATGCTTCCAAGCGGTGCAAACGCGCCTCTAGTGAATGCGGTGTTGCCTTCGAAACGAGCCGTGGAAAGTTATACTGCGGTGTATATTGGTAATTATGAACATGTAACGTACAGAAGTCACAATTACACGAGTTGCGAAGTGCGTTTCCGCTGCATTTCTTCTGCGCTTTCCGCACACACAGAGCCATCTTGCGGCAAACACAGAAGACCCCCTCCTCTCAATGTATGGCGCTGCCCTGACAGGAGGCGCGCCGCGCGCGCGTTGGGACCGCTTCCAGGCGCGTCGCGGGACTCCCTCTTCCCTGACGACGCTTCGCCGTGCTCCCGGTCCTTTCTTTAGATTACTATCTATCTCTCTGCCCGTGCCGATCACGACGTTTGGCTGGCGTAGATCGTTTCCCCTCCGAGACACCGAGTTCTTTGGTTCGTTTCGTTCGCTCAGGCGCACGTTTCGTTGCCGCGCCGAACGCTGCGTTGCTCGACGCTCACCGCGTGATAGGTGGGCGCTAAGTCCGATAAGGGGCGCATCGTAAGTGATCGCTGTGCCGTAGCGCATTGTCTTATACCCCTTGGCGGGTCGACGGGAATGCTGTCGCGTCCCACTCTTGAAGGCGAAGCTTAAGCGTCCTCCAATTTTTTTTTTACATACACCCCGATTTCGTAATGCCTCCATGACTGCTGAGGTATCAACTGAATCAAGCGCTTTCTCGTAATCAATGAAAGCTATATATAAGGGTTGGTAACATTCCGTACATTTCAGATGATAGAATGATAATCTGGCCATAATAAGGTAAAATACAGAGAAAAACAGGCAGGGACAAAGCGCTATTCTCAGCTGTTCTATAAATCGCACCATTTTCCAATAAATATCAGGAGCTCCAGAATGCGCATCTGCGCCTAATAAAGAAAAATACAATTTGCTCAATATTGATTTTGGTTGCACATTTAAAAAACAGATTTACTGTCATGTTCAAAGAAATGGAGGGAACCTTCCTGTACCCGGTTTTGCATTCTGCCTGCTTCTTTTCTTTCATGCTGTGTTACTTCGCTTATCTACCACGTCAAAGATGCAAATGCTACGTTCTCTGCAAGCTCTTTTATTTGATATACTACTTTAAGTCATCTCTTATAGCAGGTGGTACTAGCCTAAATGGGCAATCTTCCTCCATTGCGGCTTTGACATCGTAATTCTGAAAAATAAAGTCCAAAAGCTAAGTACTCTGATTTGATCACGCGCTCGTAAGGATGGCCGACCAGTTCGCTGCGAAAATAACAACGGTATTTTTTCTTGTAAGAAGTGCAACTGTTTCACTCCATTGGAAAGAAAAGATAACTTTTGCAAAATAACAATGTTACAAGAACCGCATCGTCAGTTGCTCTATGCTTGTGAGTAAATGTCTTTGACTTACCCAAGAGTCATTTTCCATGCGGTACCTCTGCAACTAAAACGCAACAACTTTGTTGAAGCAGCACTCAATCAATCCACTTACAAAGCCCGTTTTCAAAACATGCTCTTTAGTACCCTAAGACACTAGCAAGTTATGATCGACTGATAACTCTTCCTCTGCTCCGTGATGATGATCACAATTAGGATGTCTTTTTTTTGGCAACCCCATTCTAGCGGGGTGGTGAAAATCAGTGATCAGCCCTGCTTGAGCTAAAGAGGTAATCTATTCATGCTTATCAATATTGCATTTTGCGCGCATCTCTTCTAAATTTCGCTCTTGTACCGTTACTGTAACTCGGAGTGTTAGGAATCAGGTCCTATAAGCTATTCCCTGCTTTTTTTCCACCATTCTCTGAACGTCTTCTAGCTATCTCCACTGCTGACTCCTGTATGCTTGTATTTGGTTTGAATCCTCGGCGCTTCTCAAGGTGTACGTAACTTGCCTGTTCAAATTGCCCGACTTTCTTTCAGTGTTCCCTTGCGGTTCGCTAGTATTCTTATGCACAGTACGAAAGCAAACTTCTTTCATCTTGCTAAACGCTTACATCAAATGGCATCTCAATTTTCAATGTTCTTAGAGCGTACAAGTCACCTTGACATTCCCGTAATGAAGAGACAGAGACTTACTTTTGGCTTATCTATTTTCCAAACAATGCGAAACTCGGGCTCGTAGGTTGCTACCTGAAACAAGAAAAATAGCCTTAAATAACCTTAACATAGGGCCATGTGCTTATCATCTACCGCAAGATGATTAAGGTGGCAATGAAAACTGACAAAAATGGCGACAGCGATTGGGGAAATGTGATCAGAAGGCTGTCACAAAGGACGTTTAAAGCGAGTCGGGGCGCTCCCTTACCTTTAATAGGAGAAAGCGCAACTTATTTTTAACTTGATGCTATATCACGCTCTGCATGAAGTGCAGTTCATAGAAAGGTGTAGGCTTAGAGGACCGAACAGCGTACACCAAGGAATGTCGCGGGAGAGCCGCCTTTGTGAAACGTTAACTCTAGTGACATTCCTTATTCTACTATTTAGTATGGGTTATAAGCGCAATATTTAATGACCGTACGTATTTACGGCACTATGCTGACCATGCTTATAATCATGTTGAACTTCTGTGTCGTTGTCTGCGCTATTCAAGAACAGGCAGAGTTCCTTGACGGGCCACTACACGAAAACAATAGTTTGGCATGATATGGAATGGATGGTATTATCGAAGGCCACAGTAACAGTAAGGCGGTTAAATAAGATTTGGCTCACGCACACAATGGAAGGTATTAAGTAATTCATCTCGACTTCGGCTTTCCTCTGAACAAGCTGCGTCTTTTGTGGAGCATGTCCTAAAGGAGCGATATGTGAACTTCGCTTGGAGCTGCGTTGTTCTTTGGCACGGGGACCCTCGCACAGCAATGTGACGTAGCCCACAATCGTTTTCTCCAAGGCTCTCTTTTGAGGCCTGAAGCGCTGTACTTTCGAAGGCACTGCAGCGCGACATAGATTAAACGAAGAAATCGGAAGCGTAGTACTACAAGCAGTGATTTGGGCTTGTTGGCAAGACATCGTGAGGGTTATAGCGCGTTAAAAAGACAAGGACGAAGGTGAGACGTGACACACACAGGCGCTAGTACTACAAGTTGTTTCTTGGCGCTTACAGTTTTGTTGCGACGGAGCAGAACAACTGGTGTCATTTGCTTTGTTCAGGCAGTGAAGTTTAATTTCTATCCCTGATTTTGTACAGAGCTGCCTGAAAAGAAGTATGCACGTTCTATGGTAATAGCCTCTGCCTCAGCTTCTCGTGAAGGTGGCCCTGTGTCTGTGCCTCACCATAAAAAACGTTGAAGCCAAGAATAGCACCGCGTTTGTGAAATCGTTGTTGGAGAAGTATTGTAATGCGAACGCATTACACGAGGCACAACGGAAAAATCCGGCGTCGTCGGCGTCACCACAGAGCGATGGTACAAAAAATTGACGACTACGAAAGAGTAAAAACACGGCAAAAATGCTCGGATTGACTTCAAATTTCTCAAGGAGGGTTCTGAAAACAAAGTTAATGAATACCGTTCAAATGACAATTTTATATTTTCGGACTGGGTGTGAATTGAACCGGGTCTTCCCAGGCACGAGACAATCACGTTTCCGCTACGCCCCGGCGGCGCCACGGTTCGGGCTGACAAAAAGGTGTGACATAGTTCGTGCGTCATTGAGCACGTGAGCGCTCAGTCAATGGGGAGAAGGTAGCGCGACCTTATAGGCGTATAAAATGAGCACTTAAAATAAAAGTTACAGAGGCGTTACACTTCGCGAACGTGGGTTAGGCGCAAGCGTATGGATGCCGCGAACTTGCACAGCGACCACCGTGGCGTCGAAGTAGAAACGGAAAGGGCCCGAGCGCTGTCACGGCGCGCGAAATTGGCCTCTACTGTGCGACGCCTGGTGTGCCACAGGGAATGCGCATAACAGTCCACATGCTCAGGAGAGACGCTGCGACCATGCACAGCGAGCACCGCGGGGTCGAAGTACGAGGGGAAAGGACGCGAACGCGGCGATTCTCTTCATAGAGTTTCCTACAAAAATTACTAGAGGGAACTTTGGCGCTGCAGTCGTTGTCCTACCATGGGAATGATGGGAAGTACATGGATTTGTCTGATCATCGTGCTTATGGATTCAGACGTTCTTGTGGCTTTGTATATTACGCTATATAAATCTGATTGTCGTATATTTCAGCGCAATCTTCATTCTTCGAAGTGCAGAAGACGCCGGGACCGCGTAAAATTGGTATTAATTGCAACGACTGAGCTTGTCTATGTGCCCAAATCGAAACGCACCAAGCGTCTCAAAGCACTGGCATGCCCTCGATAAATTCATAAGTGCGTTTCATTCACTTGTCGATACATGCATCTGTGGCTGAATGGTTTCAATATCAGGCTCCTGTGCTAGAGTCCCTGTGTTCGAATCCTGCCGTCGGGCAATTTTAATGATGTTTATTTAACTATTTATTGCGCAATAAACTGTTGAAAATGACGAGTTTACAAAGTCACAATTCCGTTTGAAGCCAAAAAGGACGAAGTTTAGGCAAATCCATGTATTTCCCATCCTGGGACAACAGCTCCCATTGTAGCTCACGTAGTCACTAGCGCCAGAGTTCCCTCTAGTAATTTATACGAAACTCTATGATTCTCTTCACCTGCAGGTGCCTTCCTCCTACGGCGCTCGCTTCCCTCGATCCGAAAAAGGTGGCCCCGCTGATTTCATAAACGGGGCATCTACACTTGCGCGTAAAAAGCATTGTTTCTCAATTGAACGTGCTGAATGGCCCTACGAGTTATGAACTCCTCGCGGGTAAGCGGGCAGTTTGCGACGCTTAGCGCGTCTTGGTTTGGCTTTACTGAGGCGCAGTTAGAACGCAGGTGAGAGCCTGAGCAGACAAGGAACGCGCGGAAATATTTCACCAATTGCAATATCACGTTTTCGCACTCCAACACGTCAGAAGTCTCTTAAGGTCTGCAATTTTTCTAAGTTCGAGACATCAATTAACAAGATTTTACAGGTTGTAAAATTAGTCTGCGAAAAGTGGCAGAGGCTTCAAAGCAATACAGAAAGTGTGCTGCCGAGATAAGTGCAACGAACTCGCTTGGCGCAGTACGGAATCGAGTCGGTGCGAAAATAGTCCTTGTTTAGAATATAGGCTGTGTAAGACAGGCCAATGACGAATTATACGTGATGGTACAGTTCAGCCTGCACCGTTTACACACCATAAGAAATTATGGTAGGCGCAAACGTGCAGGCTAGAGAAACATGGTCGTGCAATTTACCGATGGCAACTTTCGTGAGTGCTCCATTGGCTGCACATGCATGTTTGTGACAAGTTCTAAGATAGGCAGCGTGAACACGTAGCAGTAATTAAAGCTGGCCATAACAATGTTAATTACGCAGCAGGGTTTGCTGTCACTTTATTACCACAATTGAATGATTATATCAATGTTCAGGAGCAAGGTTACCACTTTCTGCGCGTTAAGCGAAAAGATGCACATCGCAACAGTTTATATGAGCTTCTAGCTGCAGCTGCACTAGGAAAACTGCATCTAGCTATTCCACACCGCATACATCTACGGCACCACTCTTCCTTTTCATCGTAACATATGCTGCAACACCTTTAGACGAGGGGTGGCGGAGTTACGACGGCATGGTTTCTCGAACATCTGAGCTAACGAGTAAGCCACGAAATGGCATAGCCAGGCCGCAGTAATTGATAACTAGAAGTGTAAGTAGGCTGTAAATGATAAATTACGATTTTGCCTGCCCGCAAGGTTGAATTTCATGATTTGGAAAATACCAAAGCTAAGGCGCGCAAATCCCAATCTGGGCATAAGATAGGACATTTCTGGGGGGATAGAAGATATAATAAGATTGATGCACTTTGGGAGACCACAGCAAAACGACAAACGAGGTGGTAAATGGTGAGGTGTTGCGAGCTTGTTGTGAGGTCATAAAAGCGCAGAGCGAAATTAGTACCGAAGGCAGCTTGAAAAAAGTGGAGATGTCACTTTCCCGTGAGACTTGCTCAGCAGGGTTTGTCCTGACTATGTAGACATGGCGGCAGCACTATGATGATGACGCAGTGACCAAGATGGAACGACGAATGTAGGACGTTGATGGAACGAAGACGGTTGAGCGGTCGCTGATACCTGGACTTTGACATCTAACCCACAGGATCCAACGCACTTCATTAGATTCGTGCGCATGTTTCTCGTCCCAAACCTCCCGGAGAATAGCTTTCTTTTCGCTCCCTCTGGGGCGAGTAAAATACAAGGCCGTATAAAGACTGTGGTATTGCGGCGGAAAGATGACAATTCTGAAATGATCACGATAGCGAAACGACAGTGTGACAACGGCTAGGAGCAGGAGGCATTAGAATAACGAGCATGGCATGAAGACGACGGCGCTACGAGATTGGGGTGACGGGAATTCGATAACTAAGCTGAAATGGTGATCAAATGACAACGACGGCATCACGAAAGTGCGACGGCGTCTATACGATCGCGAGGCAATTATGATGATGGCACGACAATTGTGGTATATTCACATTGTAATGACAACATTATGCTATGGAGTGACAATGAAGGAATGAGGTCGTTGATTGGCGAAGGCAGTTTGATGACGACGACATCGTTACAATTGGATGGAGTTTGTGCAATGCTGACAAAACCACGAGATAGCCTGATGACCAGGGAATGACGATAATATGAGGACCAATGCGTGGTGACGATTTGCGTGATGGCAACATCATCACGAGAGTTGAATTGCGAAGCTTTGACGATGATGTTTGAATGACAGAATTGCATACGAACAATGACCAAGTACCCTGTGGCCTTGGCTAGTAAACGTGAGTAGCAAACGTGAGTCACCGGGTAGGCGTGAGATCGATTAAAAGATAATCGCTTTAGAATTGGCAGGGACCTAATGTGAGGAATGGTACGTGAAAGTCTAATGGGGCAATTTTATACCATCCATGTGTTAACCTGAAGGTTGCGAGTCCCGCTCCCGCTATCAGTATGTTTTTTCCATTGTCTTTCACATCCGTTTTTAGTGTTCAACTAAAACTACAAATGTCTTCTCCTATGATATTCGTGGCTTCATTATCGAGTGGGCGTGTAATGTTTCGATCACTAACTAATCAGACACACACACACACATATATATATATAAGCGCCATGGCGACAGTCTAGACAGAGAAGGGACTCCGAGTACGAGCGGCATTCACGAGGAATAGCGCTGAAGCGGCGGATTCACTATAAAGTGCTGCAAAGGACAACCCACTATATCCTCCCAATCCTTGTCATCCATATGTTAACCTGAAGGTCGCGAGTCCCGCTCCCGCTATCAGTATGCTTTTTCCATTGTCTTTCGCTTCCGTTTTTAGTGTTCAATTAAAACTAAAAATGTCTTCCCCTATGATTTTCGTGGCTTCAATATCGAGTGGGTTTGTGATGTTTCGATCACCAACTAAACGCACCTCTCGGTTTCCCTTCTTGTCACACACACACAAAAGCATATATATATATATATATATATATATATATATATATATATAAAACTGCGCAAGCACTTGAAGCTACCAATTCGGCTATCAGGGAACACGCATCGACGAGCGTTGGCTGCTTGGATCACCGATTTTCGCATCAAGATACCAAAGGGCCAACATCGGCTTCGTTCCCTGTCGCCCTCCGTCGCTCCCATCGCCTTGGTCACCTGATTTCGACAGGCCATTCAAATCGGACTACCGTCTACAAAAGGGCTGCTTGTACTGTACCATGTACCATGTATCATGTACCATGTACTGATCTGTTATTTTGCTGTCGACAGGTGAGTTCAAATGAACACCTGCCGGCGTTCGTTTTTCTATTTTGCTCTCTGCCGCCGACTGCAACACAATGCCTGATTGTACCGCTTGTGCTGAGCCATTGCCGCGAGACGATGAGTTTCTGGCAACTGCCCGACGATCGCTGAATCAAACGTTTCGAAAATGTCAGCAGCGGAACGGGGATCTTCGGTATGCCCGGCATGCAAAACGCAAGCCGTCAAGCAACCTGCAATAGGTAATAAATCGGATGATGAACTGGACTGGCTGACGAGTACAGTCGAAATGTTGGCCAGTCGAGTGGAAGAACTACTGACCTTCAAAGCTATCGGAGAAAAAACTGCAGAAACTGTTCTGCAGATACAGGGGTCGCTCGATTCTCTTATTGTGAAATATGAATCGGTGTCGTCCACTGTAACTGCGAACCAGATAGTAGTAGGCGAGCTTGGCACGGAAGTAGATACACTCTCCTCTAAGATTGTTGCCCAGGCTGAGCTGCTTGAGAAGGTTGGCTCTGCACTTAGCGAATTAGAGCAATACAACCGACGCTGCAATTTTGATATTCATGGCCTGCAATATAACCCCAACGAGGATTTGCCTTCCTTCTTGTCAGGACTGGCGGTGAAGCTAAACATTTCCGAATTCAAATTGACCGATGTTTCTGCCGTTCACCGACTTCCCGTACGCAGCAATACCATTCCTGTAGTCCTTTTGAAGATGCACCCTGTTTCGGCCATACAGCAATGGCTCGCTGCACGAGGAATCCTAAGGGAACAAGGGGCCCCAGCAGCACCAGCGAAAGACCAAGGAACCCTCACTCAAAAGGACTATCACCAAAGAACACGAGGTAAGCTGGGCAGCAGTAGCCTCCCCCTCGTATAAAAAACCAAAGACGCCACCATCTGTTAAATTGGAACAGGAACTCGCCACCATGCGCGCACAGATACAAACACTCACACAAGAAAACTCAAACTCAAACAAGAAGTGATACAGCTCACACAAATACCACAAGAGATGGTTCCGCAGAAGAACATCATTGACCTACAACCCCATGTCGATGCCATCCGCACCCAGATGCAAGCCTTCATGGACGCTACACGCGCCCAGTTGGAACAAATAACACAGGCTGCAATACAACGCACAGATGCAGCAATAAGACACATGGAAGCCACTTTAGATAGCAAGCTTAGGAACCAGCTTCACTCCATAAAACTATGAAAGACGCTACGACAGAACCTTTACAAGGCCACACCTGTAGTAGAACCGAACCAAGTCGTAACATCACCGACCACAACGTCCAACAATGCCAAGACGATACAGGCAAGTCAAAGAAAACTTAGAAATTTGGCGATGGAACTGCCGTGGGTACCGGAGGCAGAAAGGGTTGCTGACACAATTGATCGCCCATTCTTCAAAGCCACCGGGGGTCAGAGCCCTACAAGTGCCCGGTACCCGACCAACACTACATGGCTGCGAAGAATACCACACAAGTCAAGACGACAAGTGGAAGGTAGCCATACTAGTAGACACGAACATGATAACCATACAACACAAACCCATAGACGATGTGGACATACTACATGTACTTCTCGAACTAATATACAAACGCAACCAGAAACAGAGCGCCTTCACCCTCAACATTTATTGCCCTCCCAGTCAAAGGCGGGCAAACATAGGAAAACACTTTGGGGACACCCTCCGCCTCGCTAAAGACAGTCCCCTGGTAATCATAGGCAACTTCAACGCTCAGCACACGCTATTTAGGTACCAGAGGCAGGATTGGAAGGGTCTCCAGCTACAAACACTAATTGAACAGTGTCACCTCACACTCATCACAGACCCGAACAAACCGACGAGGGAAGGGAACAGCGTAACACGTGACACCACTCCCGACCTCGCCTTCATCACTCAAACCACGGGAGCCGAATGGCTAAACACACATGAAAACCTAGGCAGCGATCAACTACATACTAAACATAGCACTACAGAGTGGACGCCTACGCAGGCAGATCGGCACAGCTAAACTCACTCACTGGCGAAAAATCAGGGAAGCCCAAGAACAGCATGCCGACACAATCCCGAACCTGTAAGACTAGTGCGACAATCCCCGTCGACATAAACAACCCCACACAAAGGAAATCGCCAGAACGGACGAGACCCCAGAGGTGCATACCCACTTACTACACTTGTGGGATGCCAAAAGGGGCCTTACCCGCCGCTGGAGAAAACAGAAATATAACAGGAAACTGAAGACGCGCATAGCAGAAATAACAGAAGAAGCAGAAGAATATGCCATGCAACTCGCCTCAGCGAACTGGTATAGATTCTGTGACTCTTTCGGTGGCACGCTGGATACGGTGAGGACGTGGCATATCCTCAAGGCCATCCTGGACCCCACCGAAACCAAAGGAGAAGGACACAGGGCTCTGGAACGGTTACCACACACCTACCCAGGCAGCCAACAAGACCTCTTCGATGCCATCAAGACCAAGTGCTATGGAGATCCCACTCCCACACAACCATTTAGAACACCCTACACAGGACAACCCAACCCGCTAATGGACGAACCTATCACCGAAAACAAATTGAGAGCAGTCATCGCAGCCACCACCCGTAACACAACGGCGGGCACGGACCAAATCACGAATTCGATGATCCGGAACCTGAGGGACAAGTCTATCTCCACGCTCACGGCCTTTCTCAACCAACACTGGGAAAAAGGTACGGTACGGGCGATGTGGAAACACGTACGAATAATCATCATCCCTAAACCGGGCAAGAAATTGGCAATTGAAAAACGCCAGACCCATATCGCTCACGTCCTGCCTCGGGAAGGCGTACGAAAAAAATTATAAACACGAGACCACAGAGACACTTGGAAGATAACAAACACCTGCCGGACACCATGTTCGGTTTCCGCGCAGGCCTGTCCACACAAGATGTGCTACTTCAAATCAAGAAAGAAGTCCTCAGCAACGTTTCCCGCAGCGGCGAACACGTCATCCTAGCAATCGACATCAAAGGGGTTTTCGACAACGTCAGCCACCAAGGAATCCTAGAAGGGCTGGCCAACACCAACTGCGGCGAGTGAACGTACAAGTATGTTCAGAGCTTCCTGAGCCACCGCACGGCGCAGCTGAAGATGGGAGAGATCCAGACTCCAGTGTACCACCCTCCCAACAAGGGCACACCATTAGGTGCTGTCATCTCTCCCACGCTGTTCAACGTCGCCATGATCGGTCTCGCAAGCAAACTGCAGGACGTAGCAGGTCTTCGGCACGCAATCTACGCAGACGATTTAACACTCTGAACTACAACAGGGTCCCTCGTTGAAAACGAAGTGCGGCTGCAAACTGCAGCAAATCTCATCCAAGATTACGTCAGCCAACGAGGTCTACAATGCTCCCCCGAGAAATCTGAGCTCCTACGAGTCTGGCGAGGCCGAAGTAACCACACAGTCCCCACAGACCCAACAAGAAGACTGGAGGTACGCCTCAACGGGGGCCTCATACCAGAGAAGCCATTGCTGAGGGTGCTGGGCATGTGGCTGCAGTCCAACCAGCGGGCCACACACACCCTTACACTCCTTAAAAGCAATGTCAAGGTGATATCACCCATGATCTCCCGCGTAACATCCAAGAACAGAGGCATGAAGGAAAGGGACACCCTCCGACTGGTCAGTAGCCTGGTGGTGAGCAGAATCACATACAGCCTGCCTCACTGCCACCTCACACAGTCCGAGACAAAGCAGGCCGACACACTTTTCAGGATGGCTTTGAAGACCACTCTCCGCCTGCCGATGAGTACATCGACTGAAAAAGTATTGGCGCTAGGGTTGCACAACACCCTCAGCGAACTGACAGAAGCCCATTACGTCTCGCAACAACAGAGACTTGCGCGGACTCGCACGGGCCGGCAGGTTCTACAAACCTTGGGGTTCCCAGCAATAACAACACGAACCCAAGAAACCTGCTTGAAACCTCGTCACGTCCAGGACAGGTTTCACGTTGCCCCAATACCACGCAACATGGACCCTAACCTACACTCCCGCAGGAGCAGAGCAAGGGCCCAGTACATGGAGAAAGCGCTCAGGTTCAGTACAACGGCCCGTTTTACGGACGCTGCCATGTATGGGATGAACAACAAGGGCGCAGTTGCAGTGGCATGGGACCACCGAGGCCACGTTGCCTCCGCGGCATCGACCCGCCCCTGCACGATTACGGAAGCTGAAGGGCTGGCCATCGCGTTAGCCATCCGCGAGGGCCTACACGCAAACTAACCATTGACGATCCTCACGGATTCCAAGCAGGCCTGCCGCAACTTCCTACAGGCTAGAATTGGAAGACCTGCTGCACAAGTCCTAGCCGGAATTCTCAAGGAAGGCTCTGAGGACATCACCACCCAAGCCATCATCTGGATACCGGGCCACACTGGCATCACGGGCAACCTGCAAGCCGACAGAGCAGCTCGAGGATTCGTACATAACCGAGCACTCATCACGCCGGCTACACAAGACCTGGACCCTGTCGACCTCGAGTATTCAGCCATTGTGAACTACCACAGAGGGCGTCGCTTGCGATATCCACCACCCCATCGAAACCTAAAGACAGAAGATGCCGCTACCTGGCGTAGGCTCCATAAAGGCACTTAGACAAACCTGCACATATTACATCGGATACACCCGACAGCCTACAGGGACGAATGCCCATGGTGTGGGGCCACACCAACCCTATACCACATTACATGGGAGTGCACACTACACAACATAGAACACACCGACACGAACACAACGAAGGAGCAATGGGAGGCACTGCTGTCCAGCTCGGCCCTCGACGACCAGCTCAAGCTGATTAAGAGAGCTGAGAAGATGGCAAAAGCCAGCGGAGCCCTGGACTAAGGGCCCCGACCATTAGCGGTTTTTCTGATTATTCTTTTAATAAAGTTTATCTATCTATCTACCTCAAGATGGTACCTTTCCGCAGCTTTACTTCAGCGATAATCTTTCGCGTGCCCAACGGGAGCTGTATCGGCTGGCAAGGCAGAAAGGCAAAGAAAAAAATTTAAATTCGTTTGGACCAAAAATGGCAGGATACTGGATAAGAGGGATGAAGATGCACCTATTCTGTATATTGACACGTGTACTTATCTTTATCGGGCAACCACGTTTCACCGCCTAACAAATGTAATCGCACAGCTTGGGACGCGCCCGCATGTATCCGAAGTTTCTGGAAAGTTATCGATGCTTCTATCCGCTGTATGTTGTCGCCGAACCATATGTTATCTGATTTCATCACCTGACGCGAATGGTGTAGAACTTTGTGGAAGGCACGCGGGTCCGAACGATTAGTTTGGGGCATTCGACAGCTGTTCTTTAAAAGCCGACGCGCTTGACCCACTGATCAGAATTTCGACGATCGCCGACCGTGTTCGCCGCTGTCGTTGTGCTATAAGTATAGCCTGTTTTTGTGGGCACAGGTTCGCCCAATAAAAGTTTTGTCTTTCACAATATTTGCTACTGTGTACTTCAACGTAGCCACCACGTGACATCTGGTGGAGGTGCGTTTCGTTCATGTACTGGACGCCCCCGACAAGCCGTGGTCCAAGCCTGGACAGCAAAGAGAACACCAACGTAGTCCCGGAGCATCGAGCAAACCGCCGTCTTCAACAGCTGCCCCCGGAGCACGGACTTCTACCTGAGAAGACCAAGAAGATTGTGGCCAAGGCAACCCCAATGGCAGCTCCAACGTCCCCCATCGTTCTGCAGCAGCCCAGGGAACCTCCGACGTTCCGCGGATCAACGTTCGAGGACGCGAAAACCTGGCTCGAGACGTATGAGAGGGTCGCTATGTTTAACAGTTGGGACAGCGACGACAAGCTGGGGCATGGCAATTTCGCACTGGAAGACGCCGCTAGGACCTGGTTCGAGAATCGAGAAGCCGCCTTAACGACGTAGGACCTGTTCCGAAGCGGCTTCTTGCAAACGTTTACATGCGTCGTGCGAAAAGAGCGAGCCCAAGCACTACTAGAAACCAGAGTGCAGCTGCCAGCGAGACGATCGCGATCTTCCCTGAGGAGGTGGCCCGTCTTTTCCGGGACGCCGACCCGGAAATGTCAGAGGAGAAAAAAGTCCGCTTCCTGATGCGGGGCGTCAAGCAAGAATTTTCGCAGGACTTATTCGTATCCCGCCGAAGACTGTAGCTGAGTTTTCTGCAGAGACATCGACGATCGAGAAAACCCTGGAGATGCGCACCCGGCAATATAACCGACAGGGGCGCACGCCGCAGTACGCTGTCCTAGGACTGGATTCCGACGACCTTCAGGAGACCATCAGGGCCAGTGGGCGTGAAGAACTGCGCATGGTCCTGCCTTCGTCGCAGCCCCAAGTGGCTTCGATGGCCGACATCGTGAAAGAAGAGGTGCACCGATCGCTTGGAGTTCCCGAGCTGCAACCAGAATTACCGCCGCCCCAGCCAGAAGCGATGACATACGCTGCTGTCGCACGCCGTCAAGGTCCCCCTCCTCGACCACGCCAGGGCCCTGCAACGATGCAATTCCGTCCTCCACCGCCGCCGCCAGCACGCCCGCCAGTCACCCAGCGCACCTACGAGAGGAAGACGGACATTTGGCGAGCCCCCGACCACCGCCCGCTCTGCTATCACTGCGGAGAAGCCGGCCATGTGTATCGCCGATGCCCATACCGAGAGATGGGACTGCGAGGTTTCGCCGTCAAAGCTCCGCGCTCGCAGCATGGTGAACACCCTCGCGATATCGCCGACTACCTCGCCGCTACTCAGTGGAGCTCTCGACGACCGTCGCGTTCGCCATCACCAGGCCGCTACCTCTCGCCGCAGCGCCGACCATACACTGCCCCAGCCCGGGGCCGGTCAGCGAGCCCATATCCGGAAAACTAAAAGCAGCAACCGATGGAGGTGCGGTTGCTGTTCGTAGAACTGACGAAGATCCTCCACCGCCAACGAAGACGACTTAGAAACCATCTCAATGACCTTATGTCGACACGCCGCCGTCCCGACGAAGTCAGGAAGCCGAGACTACAGCGACGAAAGACGGCTTGACGACACGACGTTCCAGCTTTAGTTCAACGCGACGCAGCTCTGATCCGACGCCAAGACACAACTGCAACGCCAGCAAAGAACCACCGACCTCGACGTACTTCTCGACGGCCGCGCAGTCACTGCCTTAGTCGACACAGGAGCTGATTACTCCGTAATGAGTGGACACATCGCCGCCCAGTTGAAGAAGGTTAAGACTGCATGGGAGGGCCCTGAAATTCGGACCGCTGGAGGACACCTCATTACGCCGACTGGAATCTGCATGGCAAGAATAACCGTTCATGACCGGACTTACCCTGCCACCTTTGTTATCCTCCAGCAGTGTTCACGAGAGGTCATTCTCGCCATGGACTTCCTACACCAACACGGCGCCGTCATAGACCTGAAGTCAAAATCGATAACGATGTCGGAAGATCAAGCGATACCGCCGGAGAGCTTTCGTAGTCACCACGCCTTGAGTGTTCTCGAAGATCAAGTGAGCATCCCGCCTCGTTCGAGCATTGTAATTTCGGTCGGCACCGAAACACCTGCTGACATAGAAGGCGTCATCGAAGGTGACCAACGTCTACTGCTAGACCAGGAAATTTGCGTCGCAAGAGGGATCGCTCGACTGCATGGAGGGGAAACTGAAGTGTTGCTGACAAACTTCAGCCAAGAGTTCAAGCACATCAACAAGGGCACGACGATCGCGTACGTCGAGGAAATTCTGGAAACCAGTAATGCGTTTGTGCTCTCGGATTCCGCCGCATCTACCGCGATGACGATGGCTCCCGAACCGGACTACGACATTAATCGAAGTCTCCACGTGATTAAGCAACAGCAGCTTAGAAGTCTGCTCCGACGATACAAAGGCAGCTTTTCGACGTCATCAAGGATTCGACAAACACCAGTCGCTAAGCATTGCATAATCACCGAGGAGTGCGCTCGACCACTCCGGCAGAGCCCTTACCGAGGTTGGCAGCGAGAACGTGCATCTATAAGAGAAAAAGTCGCCGAAATGCTGCACAACGAGATCATCCAGCATTCGAAATACCAGTGGGCATCCCTTGTGGTCCTGGTAAAGAAAAAGGACGGAACCTTACGTTTCTGCGTCGACTATCGTCGTCTGAACAAGAGCACGAAGAAGGACGTATACCCCCTCCCCCGAAGAGACGACGCATTGGATCGACTCTGCAACGCTAAATAATTCTCGTCGATGGACCTCATGTCTGGCTATTGGCAAACAGAAGTCGACGAAAGAGATCGCGAAAAGACGGCCTTCATTACCCCAGACGGCCTCTACGAGTTCAAGGTTATGCAATTCGGACTGTACTCGGCGCCTGCAACGTTCCATCGCGTCATGACATGGACAGGCAGACCTGTCTGATTTATTTGGATGACGTCCTCGTCTTCGTCGGAAATTTCAACGATCACCTCAGGCGGCTTGCGACAGTACTCGAGGCCATCAAATCGTCAGGGCTTACTCTGAAGCTTGAAAAATGCCGCTTCGCTTACGATGAGCTTCTGTTCCTAGGCCACGTAATCAGCAAATCTGGTGTCCGTCCAGACCCGCAAAAGACAGCTGCCATCGCACAGTTCCCGCAACCCATCACCAAGAAGGCAGTGCGTAGATTCCTTGGCATGCGTGCCTACTACAGGTATTTGTCAAGGACGTTTCACTCATCGCCGAGCCGCTGACACGTCTAACTAAATGTGATGTCGAGTTCAAGTGGGAAACGCCGCAGGCCTATGCATTTGAAGAACTCAAACGATGCATGCAGTCACCGCCGGTACTTGCGCACTTCGACGAGTACGCCGATACAGAAATCCATACTGACGCCAGTAGCCTAGGCCTCGGTGCCATTATAGTCCAGAGAAGAAACGGAGTCGAACAGGTGATAACTTACGCTAGCCGGTCGCTGTCAAAAGCGGAAGGCAACTATACTACGACCGAAAAGGAATGCCTCGCCATCGTTTCGGCTACAGCTAAAATTCGCCCTTATCTTTATGGCAGGCCATTTAAAGTCGTCAGTAACCATCCCGCGTTGTGTTGACTATCGAATGTAAACGATCCTTCATGACGACTGGCACGGTGGAGCCTCAGACTACAAGAATGCGACATCACTGTAACCTACAAGTCCGGACGAAAACACTCCTATGCTGATTGACTATCACGCGCACCCATGGACCCGCCGCCGCAAGATGACGAGAATTACGACGCTTTCCTTGGAATGATAAGCGCGGAAGACTTCGCTGAACAGCAACGGGCAGACCCGGAGCTAAAAGGCCTCATCGAATATTTGGAAGGGCACACCGACGTTGTCCCCAGGGCATTTAAGCGCGGATTATCTTCCTTCACACTTCAAAACAATCTACTCGTGTAGAACTTCTCACCAGTCCGCGCCAATTACCTCCTTGTTGTCCCGTCAGGACTTCGTCCAGAAGTACTGCACGCCCTACATGACGATCCGACCACTGGACACCTCAGATTTTCCCGGACACTATCGAGGATATAAGAAAAGTATTATTGGCTGCGCCTGACTACCGACGTCGCCCGTTATGTCAGAACATGCCGAGACTGTGAGCGACGCAAGACATGGCCGACAAGGCCAGCAGGATTACTACAGCCAATCGAGCCTCCTTGCCGAAGATTCCAGCAGATCGGGATGGACGTGCTGGGACCCTTTCCGACGTAAATAACCGGAAATAAGTGGATCGTCGAGGTGACGGACTACCTCACCCGCTTCGCTGAAGCAAAAGCACTGTCGAAAGGTAGCGCAGCCGAAGTGGCGAAATTCTTTGTCGAAAACATCCTACTGCGACATGGCGCCCCAGAAGTCCTCATCACGGACAGAGGAACGGCCTTTACAGCGGAGCTCACCCAAGCCATTCTGAAATACAGTCAGACAAGGCACAGGAGGACAACGGCCTACCACCCGCAGACGAATGGTCTTACGGAGCGGCTGAATAAGACCCTCGCCGACATGCTAGCGATGTACGTCGACTTCGAACACAAGACTTGGGATGCCGTCCTGCCGCACGTAACATTCGCTTACAACATGGCGGTGCAAGATACAACACAGATAACGCCGTTCAAGCTGGTCTACGGCAGAAGCCCGACGACGACGCTCGACGCCATGCTGCCGCACGTCACTGACGAGGAGAACCTTGACGTCGCTACCTACTTCCAGCGCACCGAAGAAGCACGACAACTCGCCCGCCTACGGATCAAGAACCAGCAGCGTACCGACAGCCGACACTACAACCTTCGACGACGCTTCGTCGAGTACCAGCCCGGTGACTATCTTTGGGCTTAGACCCCTATGCACCGACGAGAACTTAGCGAGAAGCTTTTGCGTCGCTATTTCGGACCGTACAAGATCATCCGACGTATTGGCGCACTGGACTATGAGGTCGTGCCAGACGGCATTTCACTGTCACAGCGGCGCCGCTGACGATCTGAAATTGTCCACGTTGTGCGACTCAAGCCGTACTACCAGCGTTGATGAACTTTGGGACTTCGCGTAACTGACTTTTGAACTTTGTTTCTTTTCGTTGTTTTGTTACTGATGTTTAATAAGTGTCCTTATATTTGTAGCATCGTGGCGATGCTTTTTAAGAGGGGGGTATTGACACGTGCACCTATCTTTATCGGGCAACCAGGTTTCGCCGCCTAACAAATTTAATCGCACAGCGTGGGACGCGCCTGCATGTATCTGAAGTTTCTGGAACGTTATCGATGCTTCTATCCGTTGTCTGTTGTCGCCGAACCCTATGTTATCTGTTTTCATCACCTGACGCGAATGGTGTAGAACTTTGTGGAAGGCACACGGGTCCGAACGATTAGTCTGGAACATTCGAGGGCTGTTCTTTAAAAGCCGACGCGCTTGACGCGCTGATCAGATTTTCGACGATCGCCGATCGTGTTCGCCGCTATCGTTGTGCAAAAAGTGTAGCCTGTTTTTGTGGGCACAGGTTCGCCCAATAAAAGTTAGTTTTGTCTTTCACAGTATTTGCTACTGTGTTCTTCAACGTCACCACCACGTGACAATATCAATAAGGCATCTGATCTCGAGAGTATTGCATGAGCATGAACAAATTTGCCTTCAAGACATGTACTAATCTAAACGAGGTTCTTAGTTCCTTTCCAAATCTAATGGTTGCGCCTTCCATGCTGTTCGCGTCAACATTCGCAGTATTAGAAAACACTGAGGCGATTTTCAGGCGTTACTTACTCCTTTGAACTCCTGTGTCGATACGATCGTGCTTATCGAGATTAACATTCCATCCGCCTGCATCAATCAGTATCAGATTATTGGATACCAAGTTTTTTCATACACTAGGCCAATTAAAAGGGGAGGAGGCGTGTGGCAGTTTTCATCCGGGACACATGGGCGATAACTGAGCTGACTTTCTCGTTTTCCCAAGCTGAAATTGTGGCAGTGCGTCTTTGCGCAACTTCCTTGTCACTAGTTCTGCTTGCCGTTTAACGCCCGCCGTGTTGCAATGGTCGTATATTCCTGGATGAACTAGATGTCGCCCTGGCCTCGATGTCGTCAATGGACCATGCTTGCCTAATTGGGGATGTCAACATAGATACGCTACGCCATTCAGCAACGAGAGTTGGCAATTATTTGGACGTCATTTCCAAATGGGGCTTGCAAAACACGATCTGTGAACCTACACGCGAAGAATTTCTTGCTGGTCATCTTGTCACATCTTGCATAGATCATATAAATGTACGTGCACATAACTTAAGTGTCAAATCTGCCGTTATTACAATGAAATTTGCTGATCATTACATGGTCTGCCGCTTTCCAACAAATGACACTACCAATTTGGTCGTTCCAAATGAAGTCAAACAAATCTCAATTGTTGACCCCCTGGCTTTGAAAAAATGTGTAATGAATCACGACTGGCATAACGTTTTGATGACTGTTCCTCCAGGTGGCGCCTATGACAACTTTGTAACACTGTTCGCCGATTTTCGGCTTGCAGCTACATGGGTCCGTAAAATCAAACAACGTAACTTGAACTAAAAATGGATGTCGACAGAAATACTCGCGGCAATACAAGCAAAATACTTGTTATGGGTTCAAATAAAGACAAGCCCTAATTGCACGGCTTTGCGGCTTCGGTTCAAAGAGCTTCGAAATAAGGTCAATGCTATGATACTTCTAGCAAAATGTAATAACTCACGACAAAATTCACGGACGCTCGTTGTGACAGCAGCAAAACATGGTCCCTAATTAACAATCTTAGAGGTGGTGATGTAAACGCTAATCGCCGTGTTGATATGATGTCTCGTTTTTGTTCAAATGGTACAGCCACCACTACTGATTTTAAATCATTTTTTTCAAAAGTGTCTGGTGTAGCGAGACCTCATCCAGATATTTGCACCTTGCAAACTAGTATTTCAGAATCTGCCGTTCTTCCCATGTTTTCGGAACATGACCTCAAATCAATCCTTTCAGTCTAAAACCAAATAAGTCTACAGGAATTGATGGAATTTCGATATTACAGCTTCGCAGAGCTTTAGAAGCAGTAAAAGATGTGCTACTACTCATTTTAAACAATACTATTACCACTGGTATCATTCGCGATAATCTGAAAAATGTACTGGTCATTCCTCTTTTTAAAAGTGGCGCACGCAACAATATCGAAAACTACCGGCCTATTTCAATCCTTTCATGCATTGGGCAAATATTGGAAAAACATCTGCTCAAGACAATGAGCAGCTTTTTAACCAATCATGGCGTGTTATCTCCTAGCCAGTATGGTTTTGTGCCGAATCGGGGCACGCAGTTTCTGCTTGAAGATTTTTCCGATACACAAAACTCTGCGTTTTACACTATCAGATTGCTTGTGCAGTTTCTAGACGTCCGCAAAGCGTTTGACATTGTCTGCCATAGTATATTGCTAACCAGACTTTCTTTGTCAGGCTTTCGGGGTGCGTTTTTGCGGCTTCTGAAAAACTTCTTGTCTCATAGGCACCAACTTGTGTCTATTGGAAAATTTCGTAGCAACCTGACCGAAATTAAAGCTAGCGTCCCCCAAGGTTCTATTTTAAGTCCGTTATTATTTAATTTATGTTTTACCAATTTATCTAATGTTGTGAATGTCAAATTAAATCAGCATGCTGATGACACTGTCCTTGGTTCACATGCTCGAAGTTACACTGACGCCTTCTCTTCTTTACAAATGCAACTACAAAAGTGATCGACTGGTTTCAGAATAATGTAGTCCATATCGATGCGTCCAAAACTCAACTAATCTGTTTCCACAACCCTGTCGAGCAAGTTACCCTATCATACCCGTTATATTTGCCCACATCACATTGCAATCCCTGTTCGTGTGCCCCTGTGCAATACGCTTGTTCAATTGAATACCTTTGTGTCTTTTTTACAGTGGTTTATCCTGGAACTCTCATTTCGCGTGTATTTGTCAAAAACTTCGCGCAGTGTCTTGTGCTTTGTTTAATATTATATTTTACATGCCATTGTCTGTCCGAAAGCTTGTAGTAGATGCCTTATGCTACAGTGTACTCCGGTATGGGATATCTACATATGCTCATGGCGCCCAACATTTGGTAGACCGGGTTAACTCCATCCTTCGTGGAATTCTGAAGCATGTTGCCTCCCCCAAATTTGAAGTGTTCAAAACTTTGTCTTTACCTGATTTAAATTGTTTGCTAATAAAAAGTGTTATCTTAAAGCATTTTTGGATAAGCCAGTACAAAATTCCTTATGTGCCTGTTCGTTCCCTGAGACCAAAGAATCCTTACGTTACACCCCGCTGTAAGACGAAATATGGTCGACGACTCCGTAACTATTATGTCCCAGCAATGTTTAATTCACTTCCTCAAAGCATACAAGATCTGAAAAGCAAATATGGTCTTAGAAAGGCTCTTAGACACATTAATGCGTGATGGGAAGCGTGTCATGTGTATGTGTTCTTTTTCTCACTGTTGTCTAATAACGTGTTACTGATGTGTCTGTCGTTGTCTGCCGGGCACTGCCATTCAAGCCTACCGCGGCTTTGGCAGGCCCGATTCTACCACTGTATAATTCTCAAGTCATCAATAAAGTATTAAGTATTATTACTAAGATCCCTGATGATCGCCAACATTCTTTTTCCATCGCGGTGTAGTTACTCTCGGGTTTCGTAAGCGGGCGACTTGCATAAGCAACGACGTATTCAGAAAACCCATGTTTGCCCTGCGAAAGGACTGCGCCGAGGCCAACACCGCTGGCATCAGTGTGCACCTCTGTATGGGCTGTCGGGTTGTAGTGACACAAAATTGGAGGCGACGTTAGCAAACGGCGCACTATTGCGAACCCATGGTGGTGTTCTGACGAGCACAAAGTGAGGAGGCCGCGGCTTTCAAGGAGCTTCTTCAGTGGCGATATGATAGAGCTCCTGAAGTGAGAACACATACCCCTCCCCCCCCCCCTAAAAAAATAACAGCGCAGGCCTTTGACAGATGTAGCTTTAGGGAACTTGACAAATGCCGCAATGTTTCGCTGGATCGGTGAGGATTCCATCCTTGGAGTCGACGTAACCAAGTATGGTCAGCTGCGGCACTGCAAATCGGCATTTCATTAAATTTAGTTGTAGGCCGGCCTTTCGCAAGCACGTCAAAACACACCAGAGGCATTGAAGTTGCGTGTGGAAGTCCGGAGCGAGAACAACGACATCGTCAAGGTAGCACAAGCATGTATGCCATATCAAGTTGCCCAGAATGGTGTACATCTGCGCTAAAAAGTGACTGGCGCATTACAAAGTCCCAACGGCATGACTTAAATTCGTACAAGCCGTTAGGCTTGACAAAGTTGTCGTCAGCCTGTCGTATTCAGTCGATCGTAGTATCTGGGAATGCGCTGAGCGTAGAAGAGAAGAATTCTGCTCCTTGTAGGCTGTCAATGGCGTCGTCAATTCGCGGTAGTGGGTAAACGTCCCTGCGAGTAATCTTGTGGTGGTGCCTAAAGTCCACACAGAATCGTACATAACCGTATATTTTCGCAACAAGGACGACCACTGATGCTTATGGACTGTTCGAATGTAGAATCGCAGCGCGCGGAAGCATATCGTCGACTTGCTCGTTGTGTACATGACGTTCTGCAGGAGACACGCGAAGCGATAGTTGCCGCTGTGTGCGTTGGGAGCCACTGTCGATGTGATCCGTAACAGTGGACGTCCGGCCCAAGGTTGCCAGACGTCAAAAGAAGAACGAAATTCTAACAGGCGCAGAAGCTGGGAACGTTGGGCTGGCCTAAGGTTATCAGCAAAGGAGGATCCAAAAAGATCACAGGGTGACGGAGCAGACGTCGAAATAACAGAGCCTATTGTCCAGAACTTGCGCGGCTTCAATGGCTTCACGTTGCGAAGACATTTCCATCGCCTCAGCATCACATTGCATGGGGACGGATTGCTACCAAAGATAGCGCTTGATCCCGCAGTAATTCTACGGTCGCAAAAGGGAGCAGCAGACCGTTTAGGTTGCAAAAGGGGTCGGCTGGAGAAAGTAGTGTAGTGGTGTCGGAGAGGCTGCTGCAACAGACAGACACAACGATTGACGAGTTCGGGAGAACTCTGGGGTCGTATTTGACGAGTAGCTAATTCGAAGTTGGAGGACTGTCGGCCAGCGTCAAGTGGGATAACGTTGAGAGTTCTATTTCGGTGCGTGCTCAATGAATCACGGCATTGTGCCGGGACAGAAAATCCTAGCCTAAGATGAGGCCATGCGAGCATGAGGAAATGTTGAATTCGATGGCGTATAGAACGTCTGCAATGACAACACGAACGGAGCTCTGGCTGTACGGAGGGATAGCCCAGAAACTAGCGTCGTCACTTTCGAAAACATACTGCTAAGTTGCGTGGTCATTACAGGTGCCAGTGTCCACGAGCGCAGGTGCGTGAGCACCGTCCACAAACACGTCTATAACATTCGACGGGCTTCGTAGAGGACTTTTCAGATTTCGATAGCGCCGCACCCCATGCTTCGTGGACTGGGACGACTAGTTTTTGTCCTCGTGAGTGAAGGGGGGAGGCCACATCGGCGAGTGACGGTCCTCGGGCGTAATGCGGTGACGAGTCAGAAGGCGGGTCATCGCATGCACAGGGAGAACCGACAATATGATTTGTCGCATTCGCAAAAACTTACCAAAACGCGCCACGTGGCCCGCGTAGGCACACGCAAAGCAGATGGGCAGATTGTCCAAAGTGAGTGACCGCTTTGCTGTGGCAGTTCGCATCCATGGCCCAGGAGGCGTTGTACGGGGCGGCTATTCTATATATATATATATATATATATATATATATATATATATATATTGTAAAGGGGGTTTATTCGGCTCGTAGAGCAGCAGCGACAAACTCAGCTCCAGCAGTTAGGGCGCAGCCAGCGAACAAACTGGGTACGTGCCACGCGATGGCAACGGGGCTTTTCACCGTGCCGATCTTCTTCGTCACAATCACCCCCGGAATTGAAGAGGAGCCATCCTGGCGACCTAGGAAGAGGTGGGCGGATCGTAATACTGCTTCAGCCGGTCAATGTGCACAGTCTCTCGCCCTCGACGACGCAGATCGTAAGATGGCGATACGGGTTCGACCACGTAGTTCACTGGTGATGTTTGTGCAACCACGCGGTAGGGCCCGTGGTACTTCGGGAGGAGCTTGGACGAAAGGCCAGGAGCAGCAACAGGTGGGACCCAAAGCCACACGATTGAGTCGACGGGGAAGGGGTGAGGGGGAGGATTGAGGTCATGGCGTTCTTTTTGGCGGCACTGTTGAGCAGACGTCAACGAACGGGCCAGTTGGCGGCATTTCTCGGCGTGCTGAGCAACCGTAGCAACAGGTGAGCATTCAGCAGGGTCCGGCCGGTACGGGAGAACCGTATCAATGGTGCTGGAGGGATGGCGTCCGTAAAGCAGAAAAAATGGTGAGAATCCGGTAGTGGCTTGAGAGGCAGTGTTATATGCGTAAGTGACGAACGGAAGTTCAACGTCCCAGTTGGAGTGGTCAGATGCAACATACATTGATAGCATGTCACCAAGAGTTCTGTTGAATCGTTCTGTTAAGCCATTGGTCTGTGGATGATAAGCGGTAGTAGTGCAGTGAATAATTTGGCATTCAGACAAGAGTGACTGCAGGACATCTGAGAGGAATACGCGGCCCCGATCGCTCAACAGTTCACGTGGTGCGCCATGGCGGAGAACGAAGTTGTGTAGTATGAACGAGGCGATGTCTTTTGCTGATGCGGCTGGCAAGGCGGCGGTTTCAGCATACCCTGTCAAATGATCTACGGCGACAACAATCCATCGGTTGCCAGCGCCAGTAGATGGAAGAGGCCCATATATATCAATGCCGACACGGTCAAATGGCTGAGCTGGGCAGGGAAGTGGTTGGAGAGGAGCGGTGGAGAGATGCGGGACACATTTGCGTCGCTGGCAGGCAATGCAGGAGAGTACATATTTGTGGACGAAGGTGTACATCCCTCGCCAATAATATCGTAGGCGAAGCCGTGTGTAAGTTTTTGACACTCCGCCGTGACCACACTGCGGGTCAGAATGAAAAGCGGAGCATAACTCTTGTCGTAGGTTGCGAGGCACTACTAAAAGCCATTTGCGGCCGTCATTGTGGTAGTTGCGGCGGTATAAAAGTCCGTCCCGGATTCTGAAATGCTGCGCCTGTCGGCGTAGCGCTCGAGGTGCCGAAGTTGCCGGAGAATTTGACAAAAAGTCGAACATCATGACGATCCATGGGTCTTGTTGTTGCTCCGATGCCATGTCGAGGATGTCAAGTGGTGAGATGTCATGTCTGTCGGTAGAAGTGCTTCTGTCTGAAGTAACAGGGGAGCGCGAGAGGGCATCGGCGTCGGCGTGTTTGCGTCCAGAGCGATAGACGACTCGGATATCGTATTCCTGGATTCGGAGGGCCCACCGAGCGAGGCGGCCCAACGGGTCTTTTAGGTTGGACAACCAGCAAAGAGCGTGATGATCCGTCACAACGTCAAAGCGTCGACCGTAGAGATACGGACGAAATTTTTGAAGAGCCCATACGATAGCCAGGCACTCTTTTTCTGTTACTGAGTAATTGGCATCAGGTTTCGTGAGGGCACGACTGGCATAGGCGACAACGTATTCGGCATTAGTGTTCTTGCGTTGTGCGAGCATGGCACCAAGGCCGACACCACTGGCGTCAGTGTGAAGTTCTGTAGGTGCGCTGGGATCAAAATGGCGCAAGATTGGCAGAGACGTGAGTAGGTGACGAAGAGTCGTAAAGGCATCATCAGAGGCTTCCGACCAAGCAGAAAGTTCATTGTCGCCTTGGAGAAGTTGATTTAGTGGTGCGATCACAGTAGCGAAATTGCGAACGAAACGTCGAAAATAAGAGCATAGGCCAATGAAGCTGCGTAGTGCTTTCAAGTTAGTGGGCTTTGGAAATTCGGATACGGCGCGAAGTTTAGCAGGATCAGGAAGAATGCCTTCTTTGGAGACAACGTTGCCTAATATGGTCAGTTTTCGAGCGGCAAATCGGCACTTTCTTAAGTTAAGCTGGAGACCAGCATCCCGGAGACAGGTCAAAACTTGATGTAAACGCCGAAGATGGGTAGGAAAATCAGGAGAAAAGACGACAACGTCGTCGAGGTAGCAGAGGCAGGTATGCCACTTCAGGCCGCGTAGGATGCCGTCCATCATGCGTTCGAAGGTGGCGGGCGCATTGCA
Source organism: Dermacentor albipictus (assembly GCF_038994185.2). Lineage (NCBI taxonomy): Eukaryota > Metazoa > Arthropoda > Arachnida > Ixodida > Ixodidae > Dermacentor > Dermacentor albipictus. The sequence goes on along the minus strand of NC_091830.1, from coordinate 79,187,359 downwards.
CAGACCGAACGGCATCACAGTGAATTCATATAAGCCGTCAGGTGTTACAAACGCGGTTTTCGAACAGTCAGCGTCAGCCATGGGCACCTGCCAGTAGCCAGAGCGGAGATCTAAGGAGGAAAAAAACTCCGCTCCTTGCAAACAGTCAAGTGCGTCGTCAATACGTGGCAACGGGTATACATCCTTTCGGGTAATCTTATTAAGCCTTCGATAATCGACGCAAAATCGTATGGAGCCGTCTTTCTTTTTAACTAGGACGACTGGTGATGCCCAAGGACTACTAGAAGGCTGGATGACACCGCGATTGAGCATATCGTTCACCTGGTCATTGATAACGCGCCTTTCAGTCGCCGATACTCGGTAGGGACGCTGTCGAATTGGTGCATGGCTCCCAGTGTCGATAGTGTGCGAAACAGTCGTGGTGCGGCCGAGTGATGTTGCTTGGCAGTCAAAAGACGAAGAGAAGCCTTGGAGCAAGCGAAGAAGTTCGTCGCGCTGCTGCGTCGTAAGGTCACTGGCAATAGCTGGCGTAAAAGAACGCGGCAGTGACTGAGGAGGCGAAGCCTCGAGAGCAGCAAGATAAGTGGAGTCGTCCAACGTGTCAAAAATTGAAGATGAGGTAAGTGGCTGCGCTCTGCCAAGGCTTTCACGGCGGCGTAGAGTAATTGGTTCAGCTGATGGGTTGGAGACGCACATGAGAGAGGCACCAGCTTTGAACTCGAGGACGGCGAACGGCTGTGGTAGTGAGCGGCGGCGAACTAAGAGTTCAGACGGAGCGAAGAGTACTGTGCCGTCATCTACAGATTCGCAAGAGATACTGACAAGAGTGGAAGAACAGGCAGGTATAACGGTGTCATCTGAAACAGCGATTTTGCGACAATGGTCCTTATGGTCAGTGATAATATCGGTCGAAAACTGAAACAGCTCGATTTCAGCGCGGGCGCAGTCAATGATCGCATGATGTGTGGAGAGAAAGTCCCAACCTAATATGACGTCGTGTGAACATGATGGCAACACGATGAATTCTATGATAGAGAGGACCTCCTTAATGACAACACGAGCAGTGCAGGCGCCGGATGGCTCAACGTGCTGCGCGTTGGCAGTTCGAAGAGACAGTCCAGAAAGCGGCGTCGTCACTTTTCCGATCTTGCGGCAAATACGGGCATCTATCGCTGAAAGTGCAGCGCCGGTGTCGACAAGTGCTAGCGTCAATGTTCCTTCGATTGCGACTTCAATACCATTCGTCGGAGAAGTGTGAGGCCTTATACATTTCGCTGGCACCGCAGTTCTCGCCTCCTGAACTGCGATATTTAGTTTTCCTGGCGCAAAGGGCTCCGCCGCCCGTGCATGGGGGAAAGCGAGCGGCGGAGAATGCGGTGTCAGTGGCGTAGCTAGGTCGTCTGGCACCCGGGGCCCTTAGCTATTCTGTCACCCCCCCCCCGGGTGTAGTCGAGGAAGGCGAGGATATCGACAATTTTTGGGTGTCTTCAGACGTATATGACACCCCCCCCCCCCCCCTACTGGCCCCGTGCACCCGGGGCCCACGGCCCCCCGGCCCCCCCTGTTGCTACGCCACTGTGCGGTGTTTCAAAGGAAAGGAGATTCAAAGGCGTCCGAATGGTTACGGCGTTGTTGGAAACGTGGTGCATACGGACGCACATTGTTCGGGACGTTCGGTGGAAGCAGGCGACAGTGACGTGCAACGTGTCCAGCACGGCCACAATAAAAACAAATCGGACGGTTGTCTTCCGTGCGCCAATGGTCTTGTGGTCGTGCATAGTTCACCAGTGGACGGATTGGAGGGGATACGGGTGGGCGCAAAGGTGGGCGAAGGGGGCCATAGATCTGTGGCGCAGGCCTCATCGCGACTTCGGCGTACGTCAGGGGAGCGGCCGTCGGAGCCTGTTGAAGAGAAGGCGAAATGTGCTCGGCTACCTGCTCCTTGATGATAGATTGGAGAGCGGGCGCCAACGGAGTACTCGGCTGGCCGTGTGCAAATGGAATCAAGGAAAGCTGACGAGCCACTTCTTCACGGACGAACTCCTTGATCTGTAGCAGCAGCGAAGTGTTATCCGGGGCAGCACCCAAGCTCGACATTGAAGTGGCCTGAGGTGTAGATTGGCGGGTGGCTACGCGTTGTTTGCGCAGTTCGTCAAAGCTTTGACACAGACTGACGAGTTCAGAGACTGTCGAGGGATTTTTCGCCAACAGCATCTGGAAGGCGTCGTCTTCAATGCCTTTTAAGATATGGCGGATCTTCTCGGCATCAGGCATTGCGACGTCAACGCGATTGCAGAGGTCGACAACATCTTCTATATAGCTCGTAAATGTCTCCCCGCACTGTTGCGCACGGCCACGCAAACGTTGCTCGGCGCGAAGCTTGCGAGCCGCGGGGCGCCCGAATACCTCTGTCACGTTAGTCTTGAAGGCTGTCTATGCTGGCCTCGCGGATCGCACTTGACGGGATCAAAGCGTCCGCTGTCCAGCTAGATAACGGGTCGAACGCAGTTGAACATTTAAAACAAACTTTAATTACACTGAGAAGGTCAAAAAAGCAAGTTAAAAATACACAAAAACGTTCAGTTTTAGCCCCGTAAAAAAGTGGTCCGGTCTCTAGGGCTGGTGGGGCGAGTCTGCCCGTCCCGCGCTTTTCCAACTGTGGTTTCCATCCCCGTCGCCGCCCCCAGGCACGGGAAACAACAGCCGACCACCCCGAAGCGTCGTCACTGGGTTTCTTTCAGGAACCGAACGGAGGGAGCGGGGTCCTTTCTCTCGCGCACAGCTTGGAGTCCGCGGGGGGCCAGTGAAAGAGAAAGCCATAAAAGTAAGGGAGGCCCGCTTCCCTCTTGAAAGAAAAGTCTGGCCGTGCATTCGCGACGCGACATTGAGCTGATCGAATCAATGGATACGTCGAGTTTCATTAATGCCTTCCGAAGGTTCCTAGCAGTGCGAGGGCCCGTCAAGCTAATACGCTCTGACTGCGGGACCAATTTTATCGGAGCTTGCCGAGAACTTGGAATCAGCGCAGAGGGCATTCATCGCTCACAAATAGGCAAGTTCCTCAGCGGAAACGGCTGCAAATGGATATTCAATCCACCGCACGCGTCCCATATGGGCGGTGCGTGGGAGCGGATGATAGGCATTGCACGTCGCATTCTTGACTCAATGCTCATGCAGTCACGTCATCAACGACTCACGCATGACATTCTTGCAACCTTTTTGGCAGAAGTTGCGGCCATCATTAATGCCAGGCCCATAACTCCTACTTCGTCTGACCCCGAAGATCCCACAATCCTAACTCCGGCGACACTCTTAACCCAAAAACACGGAAGCGCATCTGTAACAACTGGGCAGTTAGATACAAGCAACCTCTACAAACGGCATTGGCGTCTCGTGCAAAACCTGGCTGACGAGTTCTGGAAGCGCTGGCGCACAACGTATATCACTACTTTGCAACAACGCCGAAAATGGTAAGCAACAAAACCCGACCTCAAAGAAGGCGACGTCGTTCTACTCAGGGATAAAGAAGCAACCCGCAACGACTGGCCCGTCGGAGTGATTACACGAAGCCTGCCCAGCGCAGATGGAAGGGTGCGCAAGGTCGAGCTGAAAACAGCCAAAGACGGGGTTGTGAAAACATTCTTCCGGCCAACAACAGAAGTTGTGCGTTTGCTGTGACCGTGATATAGTGGTGGCGTCTTAACAACGGAAGACACCAGACGGGGAGTGTTCTGTGCGCGTCGAGAATGCACGGCCAGACTTTTCTTTCAAGAGGGAAGCGGGCCTCCCTTACTTTTATGGCTTTCTCTTCGACTGGCCCCCCGCGGACTCCAAGCTGTGCGCGAGAGAAAGGACCCCGCTCCCTCCGTTCGGTTCCTGAAAGAAACCCAGTGACGACGCTTCGGGGTGGTCGACTGTGGTTTCCATCCCCGTCGCCGCCCCCAGGCACGGGAAACAACAGCCGACCACCCCGAAGCGTCGTCACTGGGTTTCTTTCAGGAACCGAACGGAGGGAGCGGGGTCCTTTCTCTCGCGCACAGCTTGGAGTCCGCGGGGGGCCAGTGAAAGAGAAAGCCATAAAAGTAAGGGAGGCCCGCTTCCCTCTTGAAAGAAAAGTCTGGCCGTGCATTCGCGACGCGCACAGAACACTCCCCGTCTCGTGTCTTCCGTTGTTAAGACGCCACCACTATATCACGGTCACAGCAAACGCACAACTTCTGTTGTTCGCCGGAAGAATGTTTTCACAACCCCGTCTTTGGCTGTTTTCAGCTCGACCTTGCGCACCCTTCCATCTGCGCTGGGCAGGCTTCGTGTAATCACTCCGACGGGCCAGTCGTTGCGGGTTGCTTCTTTATCCCTGAGTAGAACGACGTCGCCTTCTTTGAGGTCGGGTTTTGTTGCTTGCCATTTTCGGCGTTGTTGCAAAGTAGTGACATACGTTGTGCGCCAGCGCTTCCAGAACTCGTCAGCCAGGTTTTGCACGAGACGCCAATGCCGTTTGTAGAGGTTGCTTGTATCTAACTGCCCAGTTGTTACAGATGCGCTTCCGTGTTTTTGGGTTAAGAGTGTCGCCGGAGTTAGGATTGTGGGATCTTCGGGGTCAGACGAAGTAGGAGTTATGGGCCTGGCATTAATGATGGCCGCAACTTCTGCCAAAAAGGTTGCAAGAATGTCATGCGTGAGTCGTTGATGACGTGACTGCATGAGCATTGAGTCAAGAATGCGACGTGCAATGCCTATCATCCGCTCCCACGCACCGCCCGTATGCGACGCGTGCGGTGGATTGAATATCCATTTGCAGCCGTTTCCGCTGAGGAACTTGCCTATTTGTGAGCGATGAATGCCCTCTGCGCTGATTCCAAGTTCTCGGCAAGCTCCGATAAAATTGGTCCCGCAGTCAGAGCGTATTAGCTTGACGGGCCCTCGCACTGCTAGGAAACTTCGGAAGGCATTAATGAAACTCGACGTATCCATTGATTCGATCAGCTCAATGTGCACTGCGCGAATGCTTAAGCAGGTGAACATGACTGCCCAGCGCTTGCTGTTTGCAACACCACCTCTCGTTCGGCGAGAGACAATCATCCAGGGACCGAAAACATCGATTCCAACATTCGTGAAAGGAGGATCTGTGCTGATTCGGTCTGCCGGAAGGTCAGCCATCTTCTGGTCGTGAAAGCGCCCTCGCAGCTTCTTGCATGAAATGCATGCTTGCAGCACAGATGAGATGCACCCTTTACCTCCGACGATCCAATACCCAGCAGCTCGTACGGCTCCTTCTGTGAAGTGTCGGCCCTGGTGTTGCACGCATTCATGGTGGTGGCGCACGAGAAGCTTCGCCACATGGTGCCGACCCGGCAATAAGAGAGGGTGTTTTTCATCGTCTGGAAGGTCGCTTCTGTTCAAGCGGCCGCCGACGCGGATCAAGCCGTTGGCGTCTAAGAATGGGTCAAGCCTTCGAAGCGAGCTTGTCTTGTGAACCTGCTCTCCTCTCTGGATACAGCATATCTCTTCATAAAATGCGTCCTGCTGTACTGCGCGAATGATGACGAGCCTGGCTTTGGAGAGCGCCTCAACGGGAGCTACCTCTCCTTGTGATGCGTTCTTTGCGCGATGGGCAACCTGGATCAGACTTGCTACAGCACGAGTGAGAGATTTCCAGTTCGAGAGTCTATGAAAGCGTTCAGCTCCGAGTCGCTGTCGTCTGTTCACCTCCGTCGCCAGAGTGCAGACTTCAGGGCGTATTTCTTTGTCTTCATCAGGATTTAAGAGGATGAAGCTCGACGACCGTGCTTCCTCTTCTCGTCGTGAGAGAAAATCAGGTCCGGACAACCAGTTCGTGCTTTTAAGCTGTGCTGCTGGAATCGTTCTAGTGGCGTGGTCTGCTGGATTTTCGTCTGTGTGAACGTATTTCCATTGTTCAGGTTGCGTGCTGCTACGTATCCGCTGCACCCTGTTGGCCACATACACGTAGAACCTTCTTGTTTCGTTGTATATGTAACCCAAGACCACTTTGCTATCCGTGTAGAACGTGACCGAGTTCGGCTGGAAGTCCAATTCTCGTAGTATAGAATCGGTCATCTCTACAGCAAGCACTGCTGCACACAACTCAAGCCTGGGGATGGTGTGTTCTGGTTGTGGAGCAAGCTTGGCCTTTCCCATCACAAATCCGACGTGTCTGTTTCCTTGCTTGTCAGTCACGCGTAGGTATGCCACAGCTGCGACCGCCCTTGTGGACGCGTCTGAAAATACATGAATGTCCCTGCTTTCGGCTTCAAGCGTCGAGACTGGCGCATACGTTCTTCGCACGTGAAGGTGCTGTAGTGTCTGGAGAGAGTTCTTCCACTCGTCCCATCTCTGCCTTTTCTCGTCCGAAAGCGGCGTGTCCCAGTCATAACCCTTCGTCACGAGGTCACGGAGAAGGTACTTGCCTTGAACCGTTATTGGAGCCACAAACCCTAGTGGATCGTAAAGGCTGTTGACGGTCGACAGCACTCCTCGCCGCGTATATGGCCTGTCCTGAGGAGGAGCCCTGAAGACGAAGCTGTCGTCGCCTATGTCCCACAGTAAACCGAGACTTCTTTGCGTAAGCAACGCGTCTGTGCCGAAGTCGAGGTTCTTCAGTCCCTGGGCGTGGTCCTCTCGAGGAAATGCATTCAGCACATTCTGCCAATTCGAAGCTATCTTGTGCAGCCTTATGTTAGCCGTTGCAAGCATTTTCTGTGTTCTTTGCAGCAGACTAATGGCATCTTCTTCGCTCGGAAGAGACTTAAGTGCATCATCGACGTAGAAATCTCTTTCAACGAACTTCCTGGCATCTTCACCAAATCGTGGGGCAGCTTGTTGGGCAGTCCGTCGAAGGCCATACGTTGAAACAGCTGGCGATGGGCTGTTGCCGAAAACGTGAACCTTCATTCGGCACTCTATGATTTCTCTGGAGATATCATTGCCCTTAAACCAGAGGAACCTCAGGTAGTTCTGATGGTCCTCGCGAACCATGAAACTGTAGAACATTTGGTGGACGTCCGCTGTAACCGCAACTGGTTCTTGCCGGAAGCGTATCAAAATCCCCACAAGGTTATTCGTCAGGTCAGGGCCGGTCAGGAGAACGTTGTTCAGAGATACCCCTTCATACTGAGCGCTGGAGTCAAATACGACTCGGATTTGATCAGGCTTCTGGGGGTGGTGAACTCCGAATATGGGCAGATACCAACATTCTTCGTCCACGTGAAGTGGTGGAGCTTCCTCCGCATGACCCCTAATGAAGAGCTCGTTCATGAAGTTCACGAAACGTTCCCTTGTTTCAGGATTTTTTCGCAGGGTACGCCGTAGCGAGAGCAGACGAGACAGAGCTTGTTCTCTGTTGTTCGGAAGCCGACTTCTCGGTGTGCGAAAGGGTAGAGGGGCGACCCAATTGTTTAATTTGTCTTGGGTGAATTCACTATTCATTATCTTGAGGAATGTCTTGTCTTCCATGGAGAGAGCACGCTGGTTGTCAAGTTCTGTTGTCTCGAAAAGATTCGGGGCCAGTGTGTCATCCAATGTTGCTGCCAATCGTAAATCTTTTGAGACCTTATCCGCAGAGTAGAGAATCGGTGCCTCCCTAACAAAAAAATGTCTTGGGCACGGCTCGAAAAGAGATGGTCGCCCACTGTCCAGCACATGGGTCTTGAACACGTTGACGCTGCCCGTTTTCCGCGTTCGACCAATGCAAACATCGCCGACAATGACCCATCCGAGGTCGAGCTTCTGAGCATACGGCGCGTCGTGGGGTCCGTTGATTGTCTGACGAACCTTGTGAGCTCTTAGGATGTCCCGGCCAAGGAGGAGCAGTATTCCAGCCTCCTCAAGAGGCGGAATGTGATTTGCTACTGACTTCAAGTGCGGGTAGTGCCTTGCAGCGTCAGGTGTCGGAATTTCCTCTCTGTTTTCTGGAATTGCATTGCACTCGAGGAGAGGTGGAAGAGGAAACTTGACTTCGCCTGACATGCTCTGCACGAAAAAACCATGAGCGACTCTTCCAACCACTTCAGTACTGCCGGAGCAAGTGCGGAGCGTGTATTGCGTAGGCGTCCCCTTCACTCCGAAATCGTTGAGGAGTTCTGGCCTAACCAACGAGCGATTACTCTGGTCGTCAAGAATCGCGTACGCTCTAACTGTCTTCTCAGGCTGAGTGTCATGGGTGACCTCTACGAGGCAGATTTTGGCACACGACTTTGTGCTGTTGTCAGCGTTCGCCACTTCAGTACGCCTAGATGTGACTCTTCTTTCTGAGTCATCTGTGGTACTGTCATCAGACCCACTAGCCCTTGACGGCTCTGAGGTTGGCGGTGCTGGGTGAAGCGCTGTGGGGTGGTCGGCGCTGTCGCATATGAGGCATCTCAGAACTGCCTGACATTGCCACTGCATGTGGTTCTTGGATGAGCAGCATCGTAGGCAGATCCCTTGCTTCTTTATGAAAGATTGCCGCTCTTCCAAGGTTTTCTCACGGAAGACGCGACACCTTTCCAAAGGGTGAGGTTTCTTGTGATATGGACACCACCTTTTAAAGTCCCTCGATTCCGGTTGCTGTTCGTTAGCAGTGGCATCTTGATTAATCTTGGCAAAAGCAGGATCCACTTCTGTTTTCCTCGCTGACACAGATGATCTTTGCCGCGTGGTCTTGGTAGCATTGTCTTGCTTCCTCTGATTGAATTCAGACGGCGCATTTTGTGCACGCAAGATGAAACTCGGGTCGTTCCTCATGCTGGCCTGATCTCTAACAAATTTGCAAAAGAAAGAAAAGGGTGGAAATGCAGTGTCATGATCTTTTTTGTATTTCGACCCCACCGACATCCAATTTTCTTGAAGTCCAGATGGCAACTTCGAGACAATTTTGTTGACCCCTCTTGCGGTATCCAAATAGCCAAGACCGGCGAGATACGGGTCAGTTTTCGCAGCCTCGAGTTCTAGCAGGAGGTCGCCAAGTTCCTGGAGTCTGGTATTTTCCCGGTAAGCTATCTTCGGGAAGTCTTCCAGCCGCTTCAGTAGTGCATCCTCAACTGCCTCAGGGCACCCGAAGGCGTCGTCGAGCCGTTTCCACACAACGTTTAAGCCCGTTGAAAAGTCATTCACGTGCACCGATTTCAATCTCCGAGCCTGATTTGACGATTCAGGGCCGAGCCATTTGATGAGAAGGTCCAGCTCTTCTTGGGCAGAAAGACCTAGATCTCTGACGACACCTTTGAACGATGATTTCCAAGCGCGAAAGTTCTCAGGTCGATCATCAAACTTGATAAGACCGCTTGAAACAAGGTCTTTGCGGCACAGGAATTTGAGGACATCGGCTAGCTCTGAGCTTGAACTGTTGTGTGTCGGGGCGTGCACAAGCGGCTGCGGACCAACTCGTAAGTTCATAAGACGACTCGTGGCTCCAGCATGCTTACAACCTGGGTTGTTAGGGGCAGCATCGTAGTCAGGTGGACGTTCATCAGCTCGCAGACACATCGAATTATTCGCAGCTGTGTTGGCCCTCGGCGACGTGCGAGCATTGTTTACGTCGTCGCTTGAGTTGGTAACGGCCTCCTAAGTAAACACGAGCGCAGAGTTGCGTAGGGCTTGCTGCTCATCGATATAACTCCTAGTCTGCAGCGTTCGGTCCCCAGGAGGGAGCGTGCGTATGCGCTCCCCGCCATCCTGCTCCACGGCTGCCTCGAGCGCATTCGCCTGTGCGTTTGCAGCTGCCGCTTCTTTTTCATGCTGCAAAATATCCAATTCAGCCTCAATCCTTGCCCTCTCAATACGCATTGCGGCCTCTCTGCGACCAAACTCTGCTCTTGCCCGGACGGCTTCAGCTTGTGCGCGTGCTTGTACGGCGGCTAGGCTGATTGTTGACGAGCCCGATCGTCGTGACCTCGAAGAAACGCTTGAGTGGGCCGATAGAGAGTGCTGCGACGTTACCTCTTGTAAGCGGTCGCGTTCTCGTTGTGTAGCCTCACGTAATTTGTCGCTTACAGTCACATAACGATCTGCGTCTATTGCTTTTTGAAGTTCTAATTCCTGCTGGGTTTCAGATCTGCTCGTTTTGGCGAGGAAGGTAGAGTATCTGGCTGCGACGTGTTCGTAGCGCTCATAGCTTGCGCGAAGCTGCGTTGCGGCGTTGTTAACGTCTTCCTCTTTTGCACATGACACTTTGAAAATAGCTGTCTCCACGTTCTTCCAGGCAGCGTCTATTATCCGGCAGTGCTCTTCGCGGCTCGTTTCATACGTTTCTTTAGCTTTTATGGAAAACGTAGTTGCTCTTTGTGGTCGAATATTTGCCGTGGAAGCTTCATGCTCTGCTGTCATAATTTGAGACGTTTCGGGCGTCAGCTTGTCCTGATCCATTTTGGCGTGCGTGCTTCACGACGTATCTCACTCAAAGCGGACGTATGCCGTGAAGCCTGCTAAGCTGCGCGATGAAATTTGAAACGAGCCCACCTTGTCGTTGCCCTGTGTGCCGTCAGCTGCTCAACTTGTAGGCGATGCCGTGTCCTTGCAGTAGGCGGATGTCATGGTCAAACCGGAGGTCTTGCCGTGCGACGTATTCCACTGCAGCGGACGTTGAGTTGGCGGCCGATGGCAGTCGACTTCACTTTTTTACTATGCTGGCCTCGCGGATCGCACTTGACGGGATCAAAGCGTCCGCTGTCCAGCTAGATAACGGGTCGAACGCAGTTGAACATTTAAAACAAACTTTAATTACACTGAGAAGGTCAAAAAAGCAAGTTAAAAATACACAAAACGTTCAGTTTTAGCCCCGTAAAAAAGTGAAGCTGGCCTCGCGGATCGCACTTGACGGGATCAAAGCGTCCGCTGTCCAGCTAGATAACGGGTCGAACGCAGTTGAACATTTAAAACAAACTTTAATTACACTGAGAAGGTCAAAAAAGCAAGTTAAAAATACACAAAACGTTCAGTTTTAGCCCCGTAAAAAAGTGGTCCGGTCTCTAGGGCTGGTGGGGCGAGTCTGCCCGTCCCGCGCTTTTCCAACTGTGGTTTCCATCCCCTTCGCCGCCCCCAGGCACGGGAAACAACAGCCGACCACCCCGAAGCGTCGTCACTGGGTTTCTTTCAGGAACCGAACGGAGGGAGCGGGGTCCTTTCTCTCGCGCACAGCTTGGAGTCCGCGGGGGGCCAGTGAAAGAGAAAACCATAAAAGTAAGGGAGGCCCGCTTCCCTCTTGAAAGAAAAGTCTGGCCGTGCATTCGCGAACTCCAAGCTGTGCGCGAGAGAAAGGACCCCGCTCCCTCCGTTCGGTTCCTGAAAGAAACCCAGTGACGACGCTTCGGGGTGGTCGGCTGTTGTTTCCCGTGCCTGGGGGCGGCGACGGGGATGGAAACCACAGTTGGAAAAGCGCGGGACGGGCAGACTCGCCCCACCAGCCCTAGAGACCGGACCACTTTTTTACGGGGCTAAAACTGAACGTTTTGTGTATTTTTAACTTGCTTTTTTGACCTTCTCAGTGTAATTAAAGTTTGTTTTAAATGTTCAACTGCGTTCGACCCGTTATCTAGCTGGACAGCGGACGCTTTGATCCCGTCAAGTGCGATCCGCGAGGCCAGCATACTGTCCACGTCGTCAGACCACGTTCGTGGTTGCGGTGCCACACGCTGGCGACACCGCTCAAGTAAAACGACACGTAGTTAAGTTTTTGGGTGTCGTCCCAGTGGTTGTGGATGCTCACCCGGTCGTAGTCAGCGAGCCAGTCTTCGACATCATGGTCTTCTGTACCACTGAAGATGGGTGGGTCGCGTTGCCGCAACGGGCCGGGGCAGACCACGGTAGTCACAGGGGCAGCGGGTTGTGGTTGTGGTGGTCCTTCTTCCGGCATTATGAAGATGGGCTGCAGTGTCCGATTACGAAGTTCCAGAATTCTGGTTGTACCCCGCAGCTCCACCAATTGTAAAGGGGGTTTATTCGGCTCCAGCAGTTAGGGCGCAGCCAGCGAACAAACTGGGTACGTGCCACGCGAAGGCAACGGGGCTTCTTTTCACCGTGCCGATCTTCTTCGTCACAATATATATATATATATATATATATATATATATATATATATATATATATATATATATATATATATCATCAGCCTGGTTGCGCCCACTGCATGGCACAGGCCTCTCCCATGCTTCTCCAACAACCCCAGTCATGTACTAATTGCGGCCGTGCCCTGCCTGCAAACTTCTTAATCTCATCCGCCCACCTAACTTTCTGCCGCCCCCTGCTACGATTCCCTTCCCTTGGGATCCAGTCCGTAACCTTTAATGACCATCGGTTATCTTCCCTCCTCATTATATGTCCTGCCCATGCCCATTTCTTTTTCTTGATTTCAACTAAGATGTCATTAACTCGCGTTTGTTCCCTCACCCAATCTGCTCTTTTCTTATCCCTTAGCGTTACACCTATCATTCTTCTTTCCATAGCTCGTTGTGTCGTCCTCAATTTGAGTAGAACCCTTTTCATAAGCCTCCAGGTTTCTGCCCCGTAGGTGAGTACTGGTAAGGCACAGCTATTATATTTTTCTCTTGAGGGATAATGGCAACCTGCTGTTCATGATTTGGGAATGCCTGCCAAACGCACCCCAGCCCATTCTTATTCTTCTGATTATTTCCGTCTCATGATCCGGATCCGCCGTCACTACCTGCCCTAAGTAGATGTATTGCCTTACGACTTCCAGTGCCTCGCTGCCTATTGTAAATTGCTGTTCTCGCCCGAGACTGTTAAGCATTACTTTAGTTTTCTGCAGATTAATTTTTAGACCCACTCTTCTGCTTTGCCTCTCCAGGTCAGTGAGCATGCATTGCAATTGGTCCCCTGAGTTACTAAGCAAGGCAATATCATCAGCGAATCCCAAGTTACTAAGGTATTCTCCATTAACTTTTATCCCCAATTCTTCCCAATCCAGGTCTCTGAATACCTCCTGTAAACACGCTGTGAATAGCATTGGAGATATCGTATCTCCCTGCCTGACGCCTTTCTTTATTGGGATTTTGTTGCTTGCTTTATGGAGGACTACGGTGGCTGTGGAGCCGCTATAGATATCTTCCAGTATTTTTACATATGGCTCATCTACACCCTGCTTCCGTAATGCCTTCATGACTGCTGAGGTTTCGACTGAATCAAACGCTTTCTCGTAATCAATGAAAGCTATATATAAGGGTTGGTTATATTCTGCACGTTTCTCTATCACTTGATCGATAGTGTGAATATGGTCTATTGTTGAGTAGCCTTCACGGAATCCTGCCTGATCCTTTGGTTGAGAGAAGTCTAAGGTGTTCCTGATTCTATTTGCAATTACCTTAGTAAATACTTTGCAGGCAACGGACAGTAAGCTGATCGGTCTATAATTTTTCAAGTCTTTGGCGTCCCCTTTCTTATGGATTAGGATTAGGTTAGCGTTCTTCCATGATTCCGGTACGCTCGAGGTCATGAGGCATTGTGTATACAGGGTGGCCAGTTTCTCTAGAACAATCTGTCCACCATCCTTCAACAAATCTGTTGCTACCTGATCCTCCCCAGCTGCCTTCCCCCTTTGCATATCTCCTAAGGCTTTCTTTACTTCTTCCGGCGTTACCTTCGGGATTTCGAATTCCTCTAGACTATTTTCTCTTCCATTGTCGTCGTGGGTGCCACTGGTAGTGTATAAATCTGTATAGAACTCCTCAGCCACTTGAACTATCTCATCCATATTAGTAATGATATTGCCGGCTGTGTCTCTTAACGCTTATATCTGATTCTTGCCAATTCCTAGTTCCTTCTTCACTGTTTTTAGGCTTCCTCCGTCCCTGAGAGCATCTTCAATTCTATCCATATTGTACTTCCTTATGTCAGCTGTCTTACGCTTGTTGATTAACTTCGAAAGTTCTGCCAGTTCTCTTCTAGCTGTAGGGTTAGATGCTTTCATACATTGGCGTTTCTTGATCAGATCTTTCGTCTCCTGCGATAGTTTGCTGGTATCCTGCCTAACTGAGTTACCACCGACTTCCATTGCACACTCCTTAATGATGCCCACAAGATTGTCGTTCATTGCTTCAACACTAACGTCCTCTTCCTGAGTTAAAGCTGAATATCTGTTCTATAGCTTGATCTGGTATTCCTCTATTTTCCCTCTTACCGCTAACTCATTAATCGGCTTCTTATGTACCAGTTTCTTCCGTTCCCTCCTCAGGTCTAGGCTAATTCGAGTTCTTACCATCCTGTGGTCACTGCAGCGCACCTTGCCGAGCACGTACACATCTTGTATGATGCCAGGGTTAGCGCAGAGTATGAAGTCTATTTCATTTTTAGTCTCGCCGTTCGGGCTCCTCCATGTCCACTTTCGGCTATCCCGCTTGCGGAAGAACGTATTCATTACCCTCATATTATTCTGTTCCGCAAACTCTACTAATAACTTTCCCCTGCTATTCCTAGAGCTTATGCCATATTCCCCCACTGACTTGTCTCCAGCCTGCTTCTTGCCTACCTTGGCATTAAAGTCGCCCATTCGTATAGTGTATTTAGTTTTCACTCTACCCCTCGCCGATCCCACGTCTTCATAGAAGCTTTCGACTTCCTGGTCATCATGATTGGATGTAGGGGCGTAGACCTGTACAATCTTCATTTTGTACCTTTTATTAAGTTTCACAACAAGACCTGCCACCCTCTCGTTAATGCTATAGAGTTCCTGTATGTTACCAGCTATATTCTTATTAACCAGGAATCCGACTCCCAGTTCGCTTCTCTCCGCTAAGCCCCGGTAGCACAGGACGTGCCCGCTAATTAGCACTGTATATGCTTCTTTTGGCCTCCTAACTTCACTGAGCCCTATTATATCCCATTTACTGCCCTCTAATTCCTCCAATAGCACTGCTAGACTCGCCTCACTAGATAACGTTCTAGCGTTAAACGTTGCCAGGTTCATATTCCGATGGCGGCCTGTCCGGAGCCAGTGATTCTTAGCACCGTCTGCTGCGTCGCAGGTCTAACCGCCGCCGTGGTCAGTTGCTTTGCAGCTGCTGGGGACTGAGGGCTGGGGTTTGTTTGTTGTGTTCATAGGAGGTTGTGGCCAAGTAATGCACCAGAATGGCCAATCCTGCTCTGGTGAGGGAGTGCGTTACCGGATCTGGTCACCGGGATCAGGCCACACTCCAGGCGTGTTTGTGCAATTTTGTCAACACGCGGATTTTTTTTTAATCCGGTGGAAAATTGCCGGCACCGGGATTCGAGCCACGGGCCTCTCGCACGCGAGGCGGGTGTTCTACCTCTACGCCACCGCTGCACCCTTGCACCCTCAATATATATATATATATATATATATATATATATATATATATATATATATATATATATATATATATTGGGTCGGGCAGATACGAAAATTAGTTTACATACAATATTTGCTCAGTGAGAGTGACTGGCACCCTAGCAACAAAGCCGTAGATGCAGAGACTAAGCGTTAGTGCCACGTGCAAACTCTGGCGGATTGGCCAAGAGTGGGTAGTTTAATATGCAAAAAAACGAAAATTGTAAACAATGTTCGTGCACAGGCATATGGGAAATATTGCACATGTTGCAGTTGATAATTTTTATAGAATGAAGGAATAAATGAAAACAAAACTAAAGCTACCTAATCAATTTATATAAATATCGTGAAACGTTCAGTCCTTAACTTGTAGTTGATGTCTTTCTGACTTTGCAATAAAATCCTCGATGGCATCGCGAAAGTTTCTGTTGTTGTACCCAAGGGTCGACGCACCCGACGATAGTAAATTTAGAACATTTAGGTCCGATTTAAGAAAGTAGCATAGTGCTTTTAATCTTCTTTTGAGCGATTCAGCATATATTTTAAAATAAATAAGGAAGTGTAGGATTAGGATTAGGAAAATAAATTTAGGATTACGAATGTTAGGAAATTTAGGATAAGGAAAAAAAATAAAAGGATTGCTTCTGTTCCCCGCAAGAGAAAAAGAGCGTTTGCTGAGACAGCCAGCCCAGCTGTGCAGGTAAAAATTTATAAATGAAATTCTGCACCGTAGTCTAGTGATTGCGACTTGCAGTGCTCGTGTACGACATAATATTATATTGCAATATTGTGTCAAGTGCAACAAATCGGAATAGTTTGTTAAAGAAGGGACGCCAAATTCCTGGAACAAGATTTGCCAGTGAAATCTAACCCGATATGATGAAAGCTGATGCTGGTACGATTTCAGTGACTGGGCCATTCAGGGACGCTTCTGCCTAGAAATATGTAATTTTGTTTATAGATAGCCATTTATGCTTCGGTGCCCAAAGCAACCTAATCAAAACTATACAGGGGGAGGGTGGAGAGGACAAAGCCATTTCAAGTTTCGCAAAACCTAGGAGTCTTCAGATGACGCGAGGAAGGAGCACAGAGACAGAGAGTTCATTAGGAACGCAGTTGACTGGCTTGACGTTAGGGAATGCTGTAATTATTACCAGAAATTCTACAAGAAAGATGAGTACAATGTCTAGGAGGTGAAGGAAAAACGTCCATCCGAAATTTGAATTGCACACTTAATTTTGAGCTCGGGTTCAAGCCTGATTTTCCCTTTATTAATTACTTCTGTCCTACTTACGGGTTTCCACAAGATTATTATGTCTAATTATTGCCTTTGTTTCCAGTTGACCAATTCGACTTCACCCTCCCATCTGCTAGCGGCCCGGTTAGCTCAGATGGTAGAGCAGCTGGCCCGGACAGGTGGTGGTCCAGGGCTCGAGTGCGGCCGATTTTTCTACAATTGTGAGGCTTTTCTTTCGAGGTACCCACTTAGGTTTTCTTTGTAGCAATTGCTACGAATGGGTGCATGCCTGATTTGCCCCTTATCAATTACTTCTTCCACCTTGTGGGTTTCCGCAAGACTATTACATCAAATTCTTGCTTTGCTTCGAGCTGTTGACAAATTCTACTTCACCCTGTCATCTGCTAGCCTTCTGGTTAGCACAGATGATTGAGCGGCTGGCCACGTAAGGTGGTGTTCCAGGGTTCTAGTCCAGCAACAGTACGAATTTTTCTTCAATGGCGAGACTTTGCTTTCGAGGAACCCGTATGCAATTTCATTGTAGCAACTGCTACGAACGAGTGCATGTCTAATTTTCCCTTTAACAAATACTTTTCTCCGCCGTACAGGTTTCCACAGAACTGTTAAGTCAAATTTTTGCTGTGCTTCGAGTTGTTGACAAATTAGACTTCGCCATGTCATCTCCTAGCCGCTTGGTTAGCTCGGATGGTAGAGCGGCTGACCGGGGAAGGTGGTGGTCTAAGGCTCTAGTCCGCCACCAGTACGAATTTTTCTTCAACTTCGAGACTTTCCTTTCGAGAAAGCCGAATGTGTTTTTTTTTTTGTAGCAACTGCCATGAACGGGTGCATGCCTGATTTGCCCCTTATCAATTACTTCTCTCCACCATGCAGGCTTCTGCAGAACTATTACGTCAAATATCTGCTTTGATTCGAGTTGTTGACAAATTAGACTTCACCGTGTCATCTGCTAGCCGCTTGGTTAGCTCAGATGGTAGAGTGGCTGACCCAGAAAGGCGGTGGTCCAGGGCTCCAGTCCGGCACCAGTGCGAGTTTTTCTTCAACTACGAGACTTTTCTTTCGAGGAACCCGAATGGGTTTTCTTTGTAGCAACTGCTACGAACGGGTGCATGTCTGATTCTCCCTTTAATTATTACTCCTCTCTACCATGCGGGTTTCCGCATAGCTATTACGTGAAATTTTTGCTTCGCTTCGAGTTGTTGACAAATTCGACTTCAACATGTCATCTGCTAGCTGCTTGGTTAACTCAGATGGTAGACTGGCTGACCGGGTAAGGTGTTGGTCTAGGGTTCTAGTACGGCACCAGTACGAATTTTTTCTTCAACAGCGAGACTTTGCTTTCGAGGAACCCGAATTGGTTTTCTTTGTAGTATCTGCTACGAACGAGTGCATGTCTGATTTTTGCTTTATTAATTGCTTCTCTCCACCATGCAGGTTTTCGCGGAACTATAATGTCAAATTTTTGTTTGCTTCGAGTTTTTGACAAATGAGACTTCACCACGTTATCTGCTAGCCGCTTGGTTAGCTCTGATGGTAGAGCGGCTGACCCAGAAAGGCGGTGGTCCAGGGCTATAGTCCGGCACCAGTACGAATTTTTCTTCAACTGTGAGGCTTTGCTTTCGAGGAACCCGTATAGGTTTTCTTTGTAGCATCTGCTACGAACTGGTGTATGTTTCATTTTCCCTTAATAATTACTCCCCTCTACTCTGCGGGATTCAGCAGAACTACTACGTCAAACTCTTGCTTTGCTTCGAGTTGTTGACAAATTCGACTTCACCCTGCCATCTGCTAGCCACGTGATTAGTTCCGATGTTAGAGCGGCTGCTCTCGAAAGGCAGTGGTCTCGGGCATGAGTGCCGGACCAGGACGAATTTTTCTTCAAATGCCAGGCTTTTCTTTCGGGGTACCAGTATGGGTTTCCTCTTTTTGATTATACCTAACTGGTCCCATTAGGGACATTACATGAGAGGTGGGTACAAGAAATACAACATATTACAGTAAAAATTGGTGCATACAGGTGAAAGTAATACATGTCCGTTAGTAAATACCAGGAGCGATAAATAAAATAGTAACGGTATGCACTACAATACTATGTGTTAACGTGAATGTGTGTGGTTTGTTCGATGGCAGATGTAAATTATGCAGGCTCAGTGATCGTGACCATACGGGCGAGAAGGCGAATCCCGTCGCGTGCAGCACGAATAAAAAAATTAATGCGGAAATTTTTATGTGTGGGCACGGGGAGGAACGACGGCGTTTGGATGGGTGTTGCGTGACATGCGATGGTCGGGAACGATGAGGTGATTTTTAAGCGGCAAGCAGTGACATAACTTGTGATAAAGTTTTATTCGAAAATTTCTGCGGCGATGAGCCAGGGCGGGTAGATCAAGTTGTGATTTTAGTGCTGTGATGCTTGATTTGTAAGAGTAATCGCTCGAGGCGAATTTAGCCGCTTGGTTCTGGATGGCTTCGAGTGTTTTAATTAGGTTTCACGTGAGAGAGTGATATAATGCACAAGCATAATGTAGTTTTGAACGGACTTGTGTGTTGTGTGCAAAGAGCTTAACAGAAGGATAGCAATAGGGGCTTGTTGGTACGGCATATCTTATTTTGTTATAGCGCAAGCTTGACACGGACAAAAGAAGGCACATCAGACACACACTGACATTAGCGCTGTGTGTGTCTGATGTGCCTTCTTTTGTCCTTGTCAAGCTTGCGCTATAACAAAATAAGATATGCTTAACAGAGCAAGCTGCAAGGGAGAGATTGCGACGTATGTATCCCAAGACACAGTTTGCAGAATTAGTCCCTTGATTAACATGATTGGTCCGTGTTAGGTTGTGGGAGATGTAAACAATTATATATTTCAGCGAGTAACCTGGAATTACCGAAAATTTGGTATTGGTGGATTCCGGAGTTGGAAAGTTGCGACGACTGTGAAATAAATTAGTGTAGTTTTATTAACGGTGAGCTACATCGACCAAGTTTTACACCACTCTTCTATGCGATGAAGATCGTTATGGAGGATATAAGTATCGGACGAGTCGGTTATAGGGTGGTATAGAGCACAATGATCGGCGAAGAGGCGCACTTTCCATGACAGATGATAGAGTAAGTCGTTAACACATATTAAATGCAGAAGTGGCCCAAGGACCGTGCCCTGGAGGACACAGGATAATACTTGTGAGAACGATGAAGAATATGTGTTAACATAGACGAATTGATGATGGTCTGTTAGGAATGCTTGAATCCAATTAGGAACTGATTTGTGTAGATTTTATCGTGAACGTTTGAGTAGTAAACGAGCATGAGGCACTTTATTGAACGCCTCTTCGAAATCAATCCCAAATGCATGGACAGGCGTGTTACTATCAAGAGATGAGTGAATGCCGTGCAAGAACAAAGCGAGCTGCGTCTCGGAGGAATGGCCTTTAGGGTAACCGTGTTGGTTAGGATGAAAAACGTTGATGGAGGATACAACTTTGGCTACACTAGAGAAAATGACATGTTCTAATAATTTGGAGCTTCCGCATGTGATTGAAATAGGGTGGTAGTTTTTGCAACGAGACTTGGTACCTTTTCTTGAAAACTGGGTTTACTTGGGCAACGCGCTAGTCAAGCGGTACAGTACCTGTATTAGGAGTTTGCTGGAAAATTTTTGCAGCAATGATGCTCGAAAGATGCTTACTGTTTTTGAGCACCTTGGCATTGATTCGATGAATTCCAGTTCACGATGAATTTTCTAGTGAATGAATAAGTTTAACGACGCCAGTAGTCTCAACCTAATTGTATTTGTATGGGTACCAGTCTACGGTAAAATTTCGGACATGTCAGTGGATTCGTTAGTAAAAACCGAAGAGAAAGTCATGTTTAGGACATTAGCTACTTCCCTTTCCCGTGTGATACTTCCGTTGTCATCACTAACTAAGATTATAAACAAGTGGATTACTTTTTAATCCGGTGGAAAATTGCGGCGCACCTGCATTCAAACCACAGTACTTTTGCACGCGAGGCGGATGCTCTGCCTCTACACCATCGCTGGCCGGATCATGAGACTGAGATAATCAGAAGAATATGAGTACGCTGGGGTGCGTTTCGCAGGCATTCTCAGATCATGAACAGCAGGTTGCCATTATCCCTCAAGAGAAAAGTGTGTAATAGCTGTGTCTTACGAGTACTCATTTACGGGGCAGAAACCTGGAGGCTTACGAAAAGGGTTCTACTTGAATTGGGGACGAAACAACAAGCTATGGAAAGAAGAATGATGAATGTAACGTTAACGAGGGGGGGATAAGAAGAGGGCAGATTAAGTGAGGGAACAAACGCGAGTTAATGACAGTTGAAATCAAGAAAAGAAATGGGAATGGACAGGGAATGTAATGAGAAGAGAAGGTGACCGGTGGTCATTAAGGGTTATGGAATGGATTCCAACAGAAGGGAAACGTAGCAGGGGGTGGCCGAAATTTAGATGGACGGAGGAGATTAAAATGATTTCAGGGACAACATGGCCACAATTAGCACATGACCCGGGTAGTAGATGTATGAGAGATGACTTTGCCCTGCAGTAGGCGTAGCCAGGCTGATGAATATGGTGATGATGATGAATGCTTTGTTGCAGCGTGATACTTTTCCCATGCAAATGAAGATCCCGAGGAAGATCTCAACGCCTTAGCTGAAGGAAATAGACCGTTTTCTTATTTTTATTATGTTCAAGGTTGTGTTGAAGCATGGATAGCATGCGCGTTAAGTTATATGTATAGTGGGAATAAGTAGCTTATTTAAACGGAGAATTTCAGATTTGAATAGCTGCCAATTTGATTCGACGGTCTGTGAGTGAAAGACAGATGTAATACGATCACAGAACTTAGCTAGTTCAACATTTATGCTCATGTAGCCGAATTTATTGTAAAGCGAGAGTGTATTTTTAGCTGTTTTACTGATGAGTAGATTACAAGGGAACGTACTATGGATGACTACGTGTTCGTTAAAGCATGGCAAGTATGTGATATCGGAGAAATTATCGGGATGTGTCATTAATTTAGGTTTTAATGTTGGCAGAGTGGGAAGTGGTGCGCGTTGACTTACTGATTTTCTGCGGATAAGCCGAAGTTTATACGTGCGCTCGCGAACTCGCTAGCGAAGTTGCTTTTTTTATGACGTAATTGCTATATCAGACCAAACTAAGAAAGGAAAATTAAAATCGCCGAAAAGCAAAATGGGCAAACATGGATAGGTAGAGGTATTTGTGGACATAGCACCGTTGAGCAATGATATAAATGACGAGTCATTGCTGAGTGGACGACAACAGATACGGATTTGTAGGCGTTGAATGGTAGATTTATAGCATGCCCACAACATTTGCAATGGAGTTGGTAATTCGGCGGTACAGCAAAGTAATTGGTTATGGCCTGCTATGAGAGCACCACCACCACCCTGATTGTTCTCCCTGTCTTTACGGAAGACCGCATAATTATTGAAGGCAGGTAGGATTTCTGAATTGTTGACTGACGAGTTGAGCCTTGTTTCAGTTAGATTCAATGGATGCGATAGCGTAAGAGGTCAGGATTAGAATAGACGCTGCGTATGTTAGTGAACGAGAAAGATGGAGAACGCGGTTCGGTTGGGGGCAATGGCTGAGTGACGATTGTTTGAGAGTAGTAGGGAATTGCTATTTTAATTTTTCAGCGTTTTTTCTATAGCAGGGTCAAATATGTATATTTTGTTACCGCATAGAAGCTCGTCGAAGCGGAGCTTGAAAGGGGTTTTCATAGATTTTCCAAACTGAACCAAGTGCCTTCGAGCGAGAAATCTTCGCCCATGATATAAGTTGTGCTATTTAGCTTAATTCATAAAGGGAGCAAGTGTTCTTTTTATTTGAGATGAGCAAGTTTACTAATAATTGGTCTTGACCTATCCTGGCAGCATGCAGCTAGTCGGTGAACACGCTTGAAATCACGTGGTTGCGCAACCGCTCAGTGGTGGAACATGAAATGTTCGATTAACAGTTTTTCCGAATCCTGTCAGGTTTCGTTTTGTGCATCTTTCAGCCCGTTAAATATAAGATTGTGCCCTCTGGTTCTAGTTTCTGCGTCATCCATGCGGGCCGCCAATCTGGAGACTTCAGACATGCAGTCGGCGCTAACAATCTGTATGTTATCTACTTGTCTTTGCAATGTTGCATGAAGCGCACAATCCGATTCAATTTTAGTTAGTCTTCTCTTCAAGTCGCCTATTGTCTTTTCACGGTCACTAAGCGTCAGTTGGATTGTTTTTCACTGGTCAAGAATTGCATTTCGGTCAGACTGCAGCTCTTTTACTGCATTGAATAGCTCAGCGGTGGCAGGTCCAGGATTAGTCTTGATATCACCGACCAGCAAGAGTAGTTTGAGCACGGTACGTGCACAATCATAAGTAATACAACGTAGGCAATGTGGGTCTGGCAGCACAAGTAAAGTGCGGCAACTGCTACGTTGGCAATCGCAACGAACGGGTGGATGTCGGAGTTTCCCTTTATGAATTACTTCTCGCCACCTAGCGGGTTTCCGCAGAAGTATTACGTCCAGCGTTTGACTTCGTAATAAAATTACTGCTACACTTTTGAGAGCAGTTAAATGCTGTCATATGTGGCTAAAAGGGTTAAGCAAGCTGTTTACGATTCCCGCGTGAGTTTCCTGTGCTTCTGCGTTCAAATGTTGTGTGTGTTTTAGCACGTTGATTGTGCCTCCGATGGCATGCATCACAGAAATCGCCATAAAGCAGTGAATACTCACCTCATAAATTGCTAGTGTCTGTAATAAAATAAAGAGGACCACTTTTATTTTGATTCCCAGTAGAACTTTCTCCATGTGGCCACGGTTTGACTGCAATAAACAGAGAAGTGCATCGGTGTGATAAGTGACTCTAATGCACTTAAGTGAACTTAGGCCGCAGTGACAACCTGTGGCGTCATTTTTTTCTCTAGAACATTTTTGTTCCCCTAATAGTCTGTGGTTCATATAAATTGGCTTTCATTATAATTGGAGGTTGTACAACTAAAATTCCACTGTATAAAATGCCTATATTTTGATATTTTGTACAAGAGGCAGCGAGAAGTATTTACCAGGCTAGAAGTATTTACCAACCAATGGATGTGCGGAAGCGAATTATACATGCAGGGACATCAGCGTTAAACAAGCGCAAAGAGTTAAATGAGAATGGTAAGCGCGGGAATTTCACAATATTTAGTTACTCTAGGCTGGAAACAATAAATAGTGGCGGTTACAAAATTGTGCAAATATAAGACAAGAGCGAAACATTCATAATACCACATTCGCACGAACAAGATCTGATTTTACATATAATAACTGGACACAGCACTTTCGAATAAGTTACATGGTTTTTGGGGGTGATGTAGGCTAAGGCTTTATTCCAGTGTGTGCTTGTATTCACAACTGAGGATTTCAAGTTCTTTTTAATGCAACTGATGGACACAATAACCCTGAACTGATGGTCATCGGGAATCAATCATGCTAGTGATAAAAATGTTCATGTAGGCTAAGCTTCAAGACGTAAAGAGACTGACATGACATTTTGGTGAAAACTGTTAGGTCGGTTGATTCAGGATTGTCGTAACTTGACTATCACTAGCCCTGCGAAAATAATTGTATGATATTCATGCTATTCACTTGCATGAATTGCATGATAATTGCATCGATATTCAATGCCTTCGAGGATGATAGTGCATGGCAATATATGTGTCTCAGACAAATTGACCATATCGACGCGTTTACTTGCTTATCTTTTCCGAGTGACCGCATGTCACTGTCTAAGATATGTTATCGCACAGCGCAGGACGCGCCTGCGTGTAGCGGAAATTTCTGGAATGTGATCGATGGTTAGATCCGATGTCTGCCACCAAACGTCGTGTAATGTGATTGCATGTATTCGCGACGCATATAGTGTACAACTTTGTGAAATACACGCGGGTCTTCGCGCGAACGTTGAGCTTGCATCGCTTGCAACCCACCGCCACGCGTCGAGTTCTTCTACCTCTTCATCGTCTAACAAGAACTGCTGCAGTACGGTCGGCGGGGCCATTTTCGAAAAGCGCGCGAAGTGCGGTAGCGGATACGGAAGCAACGTAACATTCGCCAGACGGAGCGTTCGTGCACCCGAAAAGAGTTCGCGAAAATGGCCGTTAAGTTAAGCTCCGAAGGCGCCGCACTCGAGCGCACTCGAGCGTGCTTCTTTAGAGCTCGGAGCGCGCTAACTTAACTCGCCCAATAGCTCGACGTGCACAGTGCTCGTCATAAACACAGCTCAGTAATAGCGCTGGTGTACTTAATGTGTTTGCGCACACAACGCTCATGCCAGCCGCGGAAGACAGAACGTCGCGCTTGCTCCGCCTCGGGCTAGACCGAGCATTGACGGTGCGACTCCTCCTCTTCGTCATTTCTACCGGCGAACGCACACCACGAATCTGGAGACCCTCATTAGCCGTTACGGAGGAGCCGCGCGTATACGCCATCGCTAGGACAGCACGAAGACAGTGGTGACGGCGCGAATTCTCTGCACGCGTGTGCAATAAATGCTCTCACGATATTGAGTACTTGCCTGCCGCGAGGCGCTGGCTTACAAACTGCGCTCCGTGTGCTAGTATGATGTGGTACGCAAAAAGGCGGGGGGGGGGGGTGCATTGTTGTCTTAGTCCAGAAGGGGACGTTGATCAGTGGGAGTTGTTTTACAAATATAACCAGCGCTCACCAGTTACCTCCCGCTGCTTGCAAGTCCCTGCGGCACTCCCTTCTTTAGTGCTCCAGGGCGTTCAGGGTACTAACAAATGCGATAAAGTTATGTTGCCGGGGTTTGTTCATGTTGTTCGAACTTTGTGAGTAAGTTAGTACTTACCAAACGGGATACGATTATCAGAGCAACCGAAAGCAAGCTCGCAAAAACGAAGTATAGGCCAAGAAGCACTGTGTACGCAGAGACACCCACTGCAGAAGAAAAAGAAAGACATAAACATGTCATTAAGCAAATGCTCGTGCCCACACAGATGTTATGATAGATTTTGACTAGTAGCATGTGGTGAAGTAACACCGCGTTAAAGTGCGAGATCTTTGACAATGCCCAAAACATTATGGTACTGAACTAGCTTCCCAGAGGCATTACAAGCATCGCAGACCACTGGTTCTTTTTAGAGCCTACGCTCAAAAAGTATACCTAGTGAGAAGAACGCCACTTCTTAGTAAGCCTAATTTTTCACATTAGTCAGAAATAGCAGGGCTAATCAGGTTTAAGACTTGCGGAATTTTGAAAAATTGCCTGTTGCACATAACGCATTTCTAGTCCATGAGCAGAAGCATTCGACAGGCGGGCATTACTAGCATGAAAAATAAAGATACATATTTAACTAACGTAAACAAATTCACAAATTAACATTTCAATTCATTAGCTTACGGCACAAATTTCAATTAAGGAATAGTATGGGGTGACGTTGCAAGGCCTACCCACCTGGGAGGAATTTACAGTTTGGAGATATGCGCCATTATATGCGCCGCCAAAATGCACTGTAGTTCCAATTATTTTTTAACGAAGGGCTCTTTGATGCATTGAAGCCCAAAGTTAACTAGAACACCCATGTACTTCATCATTGCATATTGAGAAATAACATATCGAAACCGGTGTCAATTCGGAGATTTATTTCTGGCGGATGCACCTTGAAAGCTCTCCGGCTAATGTTCGGAAATTGCGATATGTACCTGAATGTTTTATTTGAACGTTAATTTTTCCTCATCAGTTGAGCATGTGTGTCAACTTCTCGTGCTGTTAATGTGTTGCTTCTTCAAATAATTCAGCTCAACCACTGGGATTATGCAATGTGTCCCAGGTGATTTTCTAAAATTCCGGAAATCTTTAACAAGATTACCCCGTATGAGCTCCTGTTACGCTAAGGCTACAGCAAAGATGGAAGAATTGAATCCCGGCCACGGCGGCCGCACTTCGATGGGGGCGGAATGCGAAAACACCCATGTACTTAGATTTCGGTGCATGTTAAGGAATCCCAGGTGGTCGAAATTTTCGGAGTCCCTCACTACGGCGTACCTCATAAAAAAAAATTATGGGGTTTTACGTGCCAAAACCACTTTCTGATTATGAGGCACGCCGTAGTAGAGGACTCCGGAAATTTTGACGACTTGGGGTTCTTTAACGCGCACCTAAATCTAAGTACACGGGTGTTTTCGCATTTTTGCCCCATCTAAACGTGGCCACCGTGGCCGGGATTCGGATTCCGCGACCTCGTGCTCAGCAGCCCAACACTACAGCCACTGAGCAACCACAGCGGGTCGTGCCTCATAATCAGAAAGTGGTTTTGGCTTCTAAGAATTTATTTTTAAAGATGGGAAGGGGGGATAAAGTGCGGTTGCCTAGGGAGCCGCTCGATATCGGCGCGGCAACCCTTATGGAAGCAGTGGAGCTCCAACGGTAGAACATCTTCCGCTTATGCTGGAGGTACCGAGTTCAGGTCCCGGTCCAGAAACCCACCGTTTTTTTCTTCTTCTTATAAGTGGAAGTGTTCTCTGGCCTCTTGCTTGGCTCTTGTGGGGAGTTCACCTGTCGAAACGAGGTTCAGTACAGATTTGCGTAGCTGGCTCTTCGAGCCTCTCGTCCAACAACAGGCGGCTTCGTCGACGAGAATACGCCATGGCTGGGCGAGGGAAGTGCTCCCACCGGCTACCTACCAGCAAAATAGGCACAAGCGTGCTTCCGGCCAAGCGCTCGGCCATTATAGAGCCTCAATGCTTTTAAAAGGGTGTTTGTCCCCAACCGGAAGGCGTCCGCCCCTCAGCCAGTGCATGCGGGGCGCCACATTGCAAATAGCCGCCATGGGAACAGCCTAACCCTCCATTTCTCGTGCTTACAAAGTTTTCAGCGGGAATTTATTACGCAGGCTCCTTTCCCAAGCGCATTACCCTTGACAGAAGTCGGACACCAGCCTGGGGTACACTGGTACCCACTTGAGCCAGTGGGTGCCCCGCGGCAGTGGGAATCGAACCTGCAGCCGAGGCGGGCGCTGTACAAAAAGGCCACGGCTGCGGTCACTATGCGGCCAATCTCCATGTGCCATAACAAGATTGTTTTTTTTTTCGTAGACAGTGTTTGTCGTGTCTGACGGAAGAACTGCGCAACGGTGACGCGAGAACAATACGGCTTTATTTAGCCATCAACCGAACAGCGGCGGGCGAACTGCCCATTTCTATCTTACAGGAATAAAAGCGCGCGACAGCTTAAATGTGGGTGCTTTTCAGCACAACCAAAGAGTGATAACTCTTGCGCCGCTACCATGGCGCATGCCTAGCTGTGACGCCTTGTTGTCTAGGCGCACGACATATCAGTGTTGCTATGTTGGCCTTAGTGGACACAGGAGCGAGTGTTTTCCTTATCAGCCTTGACTTCAAAACACGACTGGGCTGTAAACTGATGTTTCGCCGGAATGAAGCTAATACATCTCCTTTTGTGCTTCGTACTCATCTTCGTAGTCGCATTTTATTTAGAGGAGTGCCGGTGAGTTCGGCCGGTAGCCTTCCGTCGAAAACGGCAATGTACCAATCTCAATATTGCTCCATGTCATCTCTTCTCGCTTTTTCTGTGTGCACTGTACGAAATGAGGAATCGTTTATATCCAATCCGTATGGGCGAAACTGCACCACAGAAGTAGTTTTCTTCATCCTGATGGCTTAATTAGCTTCAGGTGAGTCGCTCAGGTCCGCCAGCCGCACACCCATGAATTACGCGACTGTGACACATAGGCTTAACCTCGGCTGAACGGGATCGGCTCAAACTCTGTGTGCGGGTGGTGAGGGCTGAAGTTCGTGCAGCCAACAACGTAACACCGCTTGCCATGCCCCCCTTCACTTGTCCGTCCACAGGGACCACAAATTCTCGTCACAACAACTTCTCACGCGAAGCACTAGCTCACGATCCTCGACTTCTCTGCGCTCTCGTCGCTTTCGTCTGCATACCGGACATCATTCACATTGTTGCCTGTAACTGAGAAGCAGTTAAGGTAGGGTGTTCGAGGCAATTTATTAAATTCATTTTTAAAAAATCTGTGCAACTCTCAAACCTGAATTTTTCGGGACATGATGGAAGTGTGCAGAGGAACGTATCCAGCGAATTTCATACGTTGATGGTTGATACGTTGACCTACGTTGACATCGTATATCGCCGGAGTTGCCATTAGCAAATGGAGGCCAGACACTACTCTCTTAAGGAAACCTAGAAACGCTCGAGACGTGTTTTGGATCAAACGAATTATGGCCACAACCGTCGGAGGTATCGCTTTCGGTCGCAACCTGCTTAGAAGAACGGAGTCTCATATGCCGTTCCGTTCAAAATGCTTCAAATCTAAGCAGCCGCACACCGTGAAGTCGCACTTTCTACAGTTGCTAAGTGCCTACCACAATATGTACTGCAGATTAAGGAGAATCCATCTGGAGACACCACCATTCTTGTTCAACATGTAACAGTTAACATTGCGCACACCGTACAAATGTCGCTTCAAAGAATTCAACATGAGCCATCGGCCCGATACAAAGTGAGGTAGCTGGCCCATGAAAGCCCTTGGTGACGCCGCCATCTTTAATATAAGCTATGAAGCTCCGACGGAAGATACTTTTTTATGCGAAGCATATTACGAGAGCTCAACCCAGCTCCTCAGGCGCGGCGGTGTCGCCATGAAATCACGTGACACCGTGACGTCACGACAGAGGAGAAGTGGCTTTGGCTCAACTCTTGCAAGACGGGCTGGGTGGGAATCGAACCAGGGTCTCCGGAGTGTGGGACGGAGACGCTACCACTGAGCCACGAGTACGATGCTTCAAAGCGGTACAAAAGCGCCTCTAGTGAATGCGGTGTTGCCTTAGAAACGAGCTGTTTCTAAGGCGTGCGTCTCTTGCTCAGGCGCACATTTCGTTGCCGCGCCGAACGCTGCTTTGCTCGACGCTCACCGCGTCCAATGCGGGGCGCGTAGTCGCTGCCCTGTAGCCCATTGTCTTACACCCCTTGGCGGGTCGACGGGAACGCTGTTGCGTTCCACTCTTGAAGGCGAAGAAGTAATGCATGAGTTGTTTCTTCGTCTAGCCGAACCAAATATAGCCAAGCAACAGCAGTTCACCAGGCTAAACAGTGGTTCAACAACTAAAATAAAGGCTAGTATGCTTCGCATCCTGGGCTTAACCTTACCTAAGCCACAGCCATATTTTTTTTCTCAGAGGTGCGTGTATTTCTATCTCGAAATATACTTCAACTGTTGGTAGTCAGCTTTCGCGCTTTCTGGTGTTTCTTGTCCTGCTTTTCTTTCACTGTTCTTTGGCCTGAATCAATACTAACAAACCCACCAACACATCCCTCTTCGGCGCCAAGAGCTAAATAGAAGGCCACAATTCTCTGCAGTTGCCTACCTCCTACTGTAGCGCACATAGAAGATTACCTTTTTTCATGCCTGCCAGTTCTATTGCAAATCCTTCGAAGCTAGCTGTTGATTTTCTCTGAATGAATGCTTTGTTGTTGCATCACCGCACATCTCTAGGTGGATATCAAGCGACAAGGTAGTAGGAGACTTTGCAAAAGCCTAGGGAGAAATGGCCATCGATTGCGAAGGAATTTTCAGAACTTACTGGAAAGACCACGGCGAGGTATTTTTAGGCCCTATCTTATTTAAAGAGGACGTTAAGAATGCTAAACTGGTGCATCAAGCCAGAAAAACAGTGATGACATTTGCATGCCTATCTAATAAGTTTATAATCAAACAGCAGACTGAATTCTTGACATACATTAGGTTTCAAGAGCTTACAGAGGAAAAAAGACGAAGCTGGGATTGTCACCTAATCGAATAGATTAAGCTTGCTCTTAAGTTTGCGCAGCTATGTTGCTATGTTTGTCTAGCTATGTTGCCAGTCGTTCGGTGTCCTGTTTGTCTGTTTCCTGGGCGATTACTTTCCTCTCCATCTCGTTCCGATGTCAATTCACGGCCCCCTTCTGCTTATCAGAATTGTAACCGTCCATGCTGACGCCTCAACTGTGGTTGCGGCGCAGGCGAGCTCTCCTTTTCAATCCTACGACATATCAGACATCCGACGTAGCTGGCGAAGCGAGCGCAGGCGAGCGGAACGACGAGGAACGCGGCGTGACGTCTTTCCAAACGGCGGCGGTTGAAAGGCGCTGCACAGCGGTGGAACACCTGTGTCTCGGTGGTACTAGTAGTGCATGCACAGTACTAAATAGGGAGCGAGTGATACAGAAATATCCGCGGCGAGGCGCGCGTCGTGACGTCATGTGCCTCCTTGGAGCACCGCCACGGCGAAATCGCAAGTTCGCGGCCAGTAACATTAAAAAATTTGGAAGACGCTTGAGCTTCGTCTTTGAGAGTGGAACGCAACATCATTCAAAGACGCATGACTGCTTCTCAACCTTCCCGGGAGCTGAAGCGTATGTAATCGTAGTGTTTATCTGGAAACGCTCGCGGCGAACGCTATGCACGAAGGTGGGCTTTCTGGTAGAAACGCGGCCTTTTTGCGTGGGTCAGAAAGCGGTGGAGGCGAGCGCCATTTGGAAGTGCTTCAAGGAAGGGGGAGAGCCGCTCCCTGGACGGCGAGATAGACAGGCGCCGGCGCTCGCATTGGCGGACACCGTGGCCGGCCTATAAATGCGAAAAATGCTGGAAAGGGTGATTGAGTTTTCACATAACAGATTTATGCATTATCATATATTCAAATTACAATCCGACGCTATCATCTCTGTAGGTTTTCTGTAAGTAGTACTTATTTTAGCTTGAGAAATGCAATTAGTTCAGCAGCTTCCTTGTGCCACAGGAAGGGCCTGAGTATGTGCGGTTTTAAAATGCTTTTGCCAGCACGACGTCCGATGATGGTCGCTGGATTTTCGGCGACACGGTGCTTCTAACGATGTCGCGTTAAGACGATATTTATTGGGCTCTTGACGAAGACAAAACCGTAGAATATGCAAAAAAAAATAATTCAACGAGACACAACGGAAAGTGGTAGACGCGAACCAGCACGGCTTCAGGAAAGGTTTATCGCGCGAGACACAGTTATTAGAGCTCACAACTGACGTACATTATAACATGGACAATAACCTTCAAACAGATTGTATCTTTTTCGACTTTTCTACGGCTTTCAACCGCGTGGCTTATTGCCGTTTAATTTCCAAATTAACTGCTCTCAAATCGACCTCTTTAACGCTATCTTGAATCCGGAACTTTCTAACTAATGATCAGCAATTTACCGTTGCGAACAATTTTACATCACGCCTCACCTACGCAACTTCCGGTGTACCGCAGGGCAGTGTATTAGGATCACAGTTTTTTTGTAATTTATATCGTCGATCGGGCCAACACCCTGTCTTCTTTCACGCGAATTTTTGCCGATGACTGTATATTATACCGACCAATAACCAGCTTTGAGGACAATCTTATTCCTCAAGGCTACCTTCAACGCACCAGCGTCTAGTAGAACACATGGAAAATGACACTTAATTCACATAAATGCAAAGCAATAACTTTTACAGGCAAACACATTAAATCATGTTTTTCTTATTACATAAATACGGATCCCGTAATGGAAGCTTCAATGTACAAATATCGAGGCGTTAATCTTACACAAGATCTTTCCTGAGCCTCTCATATAACAACCATATGCGCCAATGCTTCAACACACTAGGATACATTCGTCGCAACCTACGTAAACCCCTTTCTCACATCCACAAATTGCCGTTCCTGACTTTCGTCCGTCCCCAGCTTGAGTTCGCGCCCGCGATGTGGTCACCTCGTCGTGAATATTCAATATGCATGTTAGAATCTAGCCAAAACCGAGCTAGCCATTCTTCTCCCGCAATTAGGATAGACAGTAAAGCTTAACTAGAATCAAACTTGATCTTTCACTTCCTGCACTAAGTAGTCATCGTGACGTGGCATTGCTGTCATTTCTCCATAAATATGCTCATCAAATAAAGTCATCGTCTTTGCTGCTAGAACCTGCAAGTTGTATATTGACACGTCTACTTATCTTTATCGGGCGAGCACGTTTTGTCGCCTGAGAAATGTTATCGCACAGCGCGGGACGCGCCTGCATGTATCCGAAGATTCTGGGAAGTTATCGATGCTTCTATCCGCTGTCTGTTGTCGCCGAACCTTGTCTTATCTGATTTCATCGCTTGACACGAATGGTGTAGAACTTTGTGGAAGGCACGTGGGTCCAAACGATTAGTGTGGAACATTCGACGACTGCTGTATAAAAGCCGACGCGCCTGACCCGTAGATCAGATTTTCGACGATCGCCGATCGTGTTCGCCTCTATCGTTGTGCTGTAAGTGTAGCCTGTTTAGTGGGCACAGGTTCGCCCAACAAAAGTTAGTTTTGTCGTTCACAGTATTGCTACTGTGTTATTCAACGTCACCACCACGTGACATCTGGCGGAGGTGCTTTACGTTCACGTACCGGAAACCCCCGACAAGCCGTAATCCAAGCCCGGACCGCAAAGACAACACCAACGCCGTCCCGGAACATCGAGCAAGCCGCCGGCTACAGCAGCTGCCCTGGAACACGGAATTTTGCCAGAGACGACCAAGAAGATTGTCAGAGAAGTTCGTCCAGAGGCGACCAAGAAGACAGCCCCAATGGCAGCCGGAGCAGCTCCAATAGTTCTGCAGCAGCCCAGGGAGCCACCGACGTTCCGCGGTTCCACAATTGAGGACCCGGAAAGCTGGCTGGAGACGAATGAGCGGGTCGCTACGTTTACCAGTTGGGACCGCGATGACAAGCTGCGGCATGTCTATTTTGCATTGGAAGACGCCGCCAGGATCTGGTTGGAGAATCTAGAAGCCACCTTAACGACGTGGGACTTGTTTCGAAGCGGCTTCTTGCAAACGTTTTCAAGCGTCGTGCGAAAAGAGCGAGCTCAAGCTCTACAAGAAACCGGAGTGCAGCTCCCAAACGAGACGATCGCGATCCTCATGGAGTAGATGGCCGGTCTTTTCCGGCACTCCAACCCGGAAATGTCGGAGGCGAAAAAAGTACGCTTCCTAATGCGGGGCGTCAAACAAGAACTTTTCCCGGACTTATTCGTAACCCGTCGAAGACCGTAGCTGAGTTTTCGACAGAGGCATCGACGATCGAGAATACTCTGGAGATGCGCACCCGGCAATATAACCGCCAGGGGCTCACGCCGCAGTACGCCATCCAAGGACTGGGTTCCGAAGACCTTCAAGAGACCATCAGGGCCATTGTGCGCGAAGAACTGCGCAAGGTCCTCCTTCGTCGCAACCTCAAGTGGCCTCCATCGCCGACATCGTTAAATATGAGGTTCAGCTATCGCTTAGAGTTGATAAGGTGCAACCTCAGTTATCGCAGCACTAGCCAGGTGCGATGACCTTACGCTGCCGTCGCACGCCATCACGGCCCCCCTCCGCGACCGCGCGAGGCCCCTGTAACGCCGCAATTCCGTCGTCCGTTGCCACACCGCCAGCACGCCTACCCGTCGCCCAGCGCAGCTACGCGAGGAAGACGGACATTTGGCGAGCCCCCAACCACCGCCCGCTCTGTTATGACTGCGGAGAAGCCGGCCATGTGTATCGCCGATGCCCATACCAAGACTTGGGACTGAGATGGTTCTCCGTCAACGCGCCGCGTCCGCAGCTTGGAGAGCGCCCACGTGACATCGCCGACTACCTCGCCGCTACTCAAAGAAGCCCTCGACGACCGTCCCCGTCGCCGTCACCAGGCCGCTACCTGTCGCCGCAGCGTCGACCATACAGCGGCCCAGCCCGGGGCCGCTCTGCGAGCCCACATCCGGAAAACTAAAAGCAGCAACCGATGGAGGTGCGGTTGCTGTTCGTCGAACTGACGAAGATTCTCCGCCGTCTACAAAGAAGACGAAGAAACGATTTGGACGACCTAATGTCGACACGCCACCGTCCCGGCAAAGTCAGGAAGCCAAGACTACACCGACGAAAGACGACTTGACGACGCGACGTTCCAGCTTCAGTTCAACGTGACGCAGCCACCATCCGACGCCAGAACCTAACTGCAACGCCAGACAAAGAACCACCGACCTCGACGTGCTTCTCGACAGCACCGCAGTCACTGCCTTAGTCGACATAGGGGCCGCTTACTCCATAATGAGCGGACACATCGCCGCCCAGTTGAAGAATGTTAAGACTGCATGGGAGGGCCCCCAAATTCGGACCGCCGAAGGACACCTCATTACGCCGCCTGGAATCTGCACGGCAAGAATTACCGTTCATGACCGGACTTACCCTGCCACCTTCGTTATCCTCCAACACTGTTGACGAGACGTCATTCATGGCATGGATTTCCTTAAACAACACGGCGCAATCATCGACCTGAAATCAAAATCGATAATGATTTCGCAAGATCAAGCGATACCATGGGAGAGCTTTCGTGGTCACCACACCTTGAGTGCGCTCGAAGATCAAGTGAGCATCCCGCCACGCTCCAGCATTGTTATTTCCGTCGGCACCGAAACACCCGCTGACGTAGAGGGCGTCATCGAGGGCGACCAGCATCTGCTACTCGACCGTGAAATTTGCTCGACTCCATGGAGGCAAGGCGGAAGTGATGCTAACAAACTTCAGCAAAGAGTTCAAGCACATCAGCAAGGGCACGACAATCGCGTACATCGAGGCAATTCTGGAAACAAGCAATGCCTTTGTCCTCTCAGATTCTACGGCATCTACCCCGCCGACCATAGCCCCGAACCAGACTTCGACGTAAATCCAAGTCTCCCCATGAGCAAGCAGGAACAGCTCAGATGTCTTCTCCGACGATGCAAAGACTGCTTTTAGACGTCATCGAGGATTCGACAAACACCCGTTGCAAAGCATCGCATCATAACCGAAGAGTGCGCTCGACCACTCCGCCAGAGCCCTTGCCGAGTTTCGAGGCCAGAACGTGAAGCTATTAGGCAACAATTCGACGAAATGCTGCGCGACGACATCATCAAGCCGTCGAAAATCCCGTGGGCATCTCCTGTTGTCCTGGTTAAGAAAAAGGACGGAACCCTTCGTTTCTGCGTCGATCACCATCGACTGAACAAGATCACGAAGAAGGACGTATACCCCCTTCCGCGGATAGACGACGCATTGGATCGGCTCTTTAATGCTATATACTTCTCGTCGATGGACCTCACGTCTGGCTACTGGCAAATACAAGCCGACGAGAGAGATCGCGAAAAGACCGCCTTCATCACGCCAGACGGCCTCTACGAGTTCAAGGACATGCCATTCGGACTGTGCTCTGCGCCTCAAACGTTTCAGCACGTCATGGACATGGAGTTAGCAGGATTGACGTGGCAGACGTGTCTTGTTTACTTGGATGACGCCGTTGTCTTCGCCGAAAATTTCGACGACCACCTTAGGCGGCTTGCGACAGTATTAGAGGGCGTCAAATCATCAGGGCTCACTCTGAAGCCGCAAAAGTGCCGCTTCGCTTACGTTGAGCTTCTGTTCCTAGGCCACGTCATCAAAAATCCGGAGTACGCCCCGACCCGCGAAAAAAAGCTGCCATCGCAAAGTTCCCGCAGCCCACCGACAAGAAGGCAGTGAGTAGATTCCTTGTCATGTGTGCCTACTATACGCGCTTTGTCACGGACTTTTCACGCATTGCTGGGCCGCTAACGCATCTAACCAAATCTGATATCGAGTTCAAGTGGCAAACGCCGCAGGCCGACGCATTTCAAGAACTAAAACGACACATGCAGTCACCGACGGTACTTGCACATTTCGACGAAGACGCCGATACAGAAATTAACACTGACGCCAGTAGCCTAGGTCTCGGTGCCGTCCTAGTCTAGAAGAAAGACAGCCATGAACGGGTCATATCTTATGCTAGCCGGTCGCTGTCAAAAGCGAAAGGCAATTATTCTACGACTGAAAGGGCATGCCTCACCATCATTTGGGCAACAGCAAAATTCCGCCCTTACATATATGGCAGGTCATTCAACGTCGTCAGCAACCATCACATGTTTTGTTGGCTAGCTAACTTAAAGGACCCTTCAGGACGGCTGGCGCGGTGGAGCCTCAGACTACAAGAATACGACATCACTGTAACCGACAAGTCCGGACGAAAACACTGAGATGCCGATTGCCTATCACGCGCCCGCATTGACCCGCCGCCGCAAGGTGACCAGGATGACGACGCCTTCCTTGGAATAATAAGCGTGGAAGTCTTCGCTGAACAGCAACGAGCAGACCCAGCCAAAAAGGCCTCGTTGAGTATTTGGAAGGGCACACCGACGTTGTACCTACGACATTTAAGCGCGGATTGTCTTCATTCACACTTCAAAACAACTGTTCGTGAAGAAGAACTTCTCACCAATCCGTGCAAACTACCTTGTTGTTCCGTCGGCGCTGCGTCTAGAAGTGCTGCACGCCCTACATGACGATCCGACGGCTGGGCACCTCGGTTTCTCCCGGACGCTATCGAGGATACAAGAAACGCATTACTGGCCGCGCCTAACCGCCGATGTCGCCCGTTACGTCAAGACATGCCGCGACTGTGAGCGACGCAAAACACCACCGAGAAGGCCAGCGGGATTACTACATCCCATCAAGCCTCCTTACCGGCCTTTTCAGCAGATCGGTATGGACTTGCTGGGAACCTTTCCGACATCAGCTTCCGGAAATATGTGGATCGTCGTGGCGACGGACTCTGTCACCAGCTTCGCTGAAACTAAAGCACTACCGAAATTCAGTGCAGCCGAAGTCGAAATTTTTCGTCGAGAATGTCCTGCTGCGACATGGTGCTCCAGAAGTCCTCATCACCGACAGAGGAACGGCTTTTACAGCAGAGCTCACGCAAGCCATTCTGCAATACAGCCAGATAAGTCACAGGAGAACAACTGCCTACCACCCGCAGACGAATGGTCTCAGGGAGCGCCTGAACAGGACCCACGCCAACATGCTAGCTATGTACAGTCAACAGCAAACGTTTACGGGACGCAGGATATGCCAAGAAGCTAAATTCTCGCGAAGCGTGGCCACACAGCCTCGAATCAAATCTTCCAGGATAATAGCCTTCGCCACCCACACAGTGATTCATTAAATGCGAAGTGTCAAGCCCTCACAGTGCAGGAATTCACATTTCAAGGGGAAACCGCATCCCGCAAACTTTTTCTGTTGATTGTACGTCGACATCGAGCACAAGACGTGGGACGCGGTCCTGCCGTACGTAACCTTCGCTTACAACACGGCAGTGCAAGAAACAACACAGATCACGCCGTTTAGGCTGGTTTACGGCAGCAACCCGATGACGATGCTCGACGCCATGCTTCTGCACGTCACTGACGAAGACAATGTTAACGTCGCTAGCTATCTCTAGCGCGCCCAAGAAGCTCGACAGCTCGACCGCCTACGGATCAAGAACCAGCAGGTTACCGACAGCTGACAGCCGACAGCGTACCGACGGCCGACAGCCGACAACCAGGTGATCGTGTTTGGGTTTGGACCCCGATACACCGATGAGAACTCGGTGAGAAACTACTTCGACGCTATTTCGGACCCTACAAGGTGATTCGACGTATTGGTGCACTCGACTATGAGGTCGTGCCAGACGGCATTTCGCATTCACAGCGGTGCCGCGCACGATCTGAAGTGGTCCACGTGGTGTGCCTTAAACCCTTCTAGGGGACCCTAAAGAACTTCCTTATTTTGTTATTTTCTTTGCTACGAGTGCTTTTCTTTATTACTTTCGTTTGTTTGCAGCATGGGGTCGATGCTTTTTAAGAGTGGGGGTATTGACACGTGTACTTATCTTTAGCGGGTGACCACGTTTCGCCGCCTGACAAATTTTATCGCACAGCGCAGGACGCGCCTGCATGTATCCAAAGTTTCTGGAAAGTTACCGATGCTTGTATCTGGTTGTCTGTTGTCGCCGAACCTTGTTTTATCTGATTTCATCGCCTGACGCGAATGGTGTAGAACTTTGTGGAAGGCACGCGGGTCCCAACGATTTGTCTGGAACATTCGGCGACTGTTCTTTAAAAGCCGACGCGCTTGACCCTTAGATCAGATTTTCGACGATCGCCGACGGTGTTCGCCGCTGTCGTTGTGCCATAAGCGTGGCCTGTTTTCTGGGCGCAGGTTCGCCCAATAAAAGTTTATTTTGTACGATACCCGTAAATTTCGTTTATGTTTGTCTCTGTATTGTTAGTATTTTTTTCTTGTTTCTGCTTCTCATGGTTTATACTAAACATTTTACACGATCTTTGATTATGTGTGCGAGCAACGTGCCGGATAAAATTTATCCGATGTTTGCCTACTACCGCAGTTCTGCGTTTGTAACCGTGTTTTGCAGCGATTATTTCTACTCATCTTTAAGGTGTTCTACTGTACAACTTTCTTCTGTTGATGCCCCTTTACTCAATGCTCCTCATGGGGCGTGTAAGGCATCTCGAAGTAAATAAATAAATCGAACGCAATATGATTCAACAGAATGGCTTGCGTTTAATTCAAAATGAAGTTCGTAACAACATTGTGATTATGCACTAGACTAGAGAGGAAGTTTGGAAAAGAACTTCCAATATTGTAAGACAGCTAGGGTCAATGAGCGGGCGACACAAGATGCAAGAAGCTGCTGAAAACGCCAGGCAGAACACAGCATCGAATGGTTCCTAAAAGACTAATTAATAAAGGGAAAATCAGACACCCATCCGTTCGTAGAAATTGCTACTACCCTAAAAGACTGAGCCCCTATTACTGAAGAAGGACAGATTGGGCGCTTTTTCATTA
The DNA here is from genome assembly GCF_038994185.2 of Dermacentor albipictus. Taxonomy (NCBI): domain Eukaryota; kingdom Metazoa; phylum Arthropoda; class Arachnida; order Ixodida; family Ixodidae; genus Dermacentor; species Dermacentor albipictus. The sequence continues at coordinate 79,148,006 of NC_091830.1, read as the reverse complement.
TGTTTAAATAACAGCGCTAAAAATGTACACGAGACAACATAATACAGGATGCGACCCACACGGCACTAACTTAGAACTGCGTTTATTGAAAAAAAAACACGATTGGAATATAAAGACATGCATCAAGCTTTCGCACTTGCTCGATGTGAATAAAAGCAGTCGTCATCCCAAACCCAGAGGCCTCGTGCTCACGGGTAAGATTAACAGCCTCGTTCATCCCGGTTCAGCAAACCCATTTCCTTCAAAGATAAGGTTACGGAAGGCAGACTACACATCCACTCCCTTTTTCATTGCGTTAAATGCTTCCGCCACTTCCCTTGTAATGCTATTATTGTGTACACACAGCATTTTAGAAGCAGTGCTTTGTCAGGTTTGCAGGTTCATTTTTTAAAGATGTCTTATGCTCCGATAGCCTTACATTACACCGGCGACCACGAGGCAATGTGTTGGAAATGAAAAATTGTTTTATTCACATCGACCATGCGCGCACGGTTGGTGTAAGCCTTTAAAACCCATCGTTATTTTTTACAATAAACGCTGTTGTAAGTCAACACCATGTGTTTTGCACCCTGCATTATGTTGGCTGGGGTACAATTGCAGCGCTGTTTTTTAAACATCATCAAAAACCACCCACTCGCCCGAACTGCCGTTCTTCAGTTCATTCTATTAAGTGGGGTTCTGTATATGTCAAAAGATTCCCTTGTAAGATCCAGCTCTTCTGTCTCCGCTCATCGCCATGCGCATCTGCCGAGCACGCATTGCATCTTGGCACTGCCGTCATAGAAAGTGCCCTACGGGTCTGCAAGCCCTCTCTGGGTTGCTGTGCCCATCAGAAGGACACACCAAGAGAACCTGCAAGATTGTCAAGAGCGAATGGTGGCACCAGCCAAGACTATTTAAGGACATGCTTGGAATAAAGTGCCGCGTCAAGGACCAATGTGAGAACCAGCGCATATTTTGCGAGTATTTTAACACTACAGACCACACCACAGAATTTGTTTGGAACTTCGTCCACTCTTTGCTTCCCAAGGCTACCATGCGACGGCCAGCAGAAGTAGAGGTTTTGGTCCTGGAAGACGTCACCGTGGATCCTCAACAGAAGAATACCCTTCGCTTGGAACCAAAGTTCAGTATAGAAACTGGTATGGAATTGGTGCAAACCTTCCTTTTGCCCGCAATGTGCCTTCAAAGGCCCCAGAATGTGAAAGATCAGCATGTCTTTCCGAATGCGTAGGTGCTGTAACAAGTAGCGGGCTGTCTAAGGGACAGAGCCATTGCTTTCGCTATATGGTAAATTATTTATCTGATAAACGTTCACGAGCGGTGCATTCGGACAAAAAGGCGTTCGTTGCAGTCACGTCTGAAGAAATTTATGCTGAAAAATGCTCACAATACAGTCGTCAAGAATTTTCGGCCTGTTAAAAACAGCCCGACCCTGTGCAGACCAGAGGTAGTAGCTCGGCTGTTAACGTTCAATCTAGAAGCGCTAGCAAAGAAAGTAAAAAGGGCTGAGCTACCCATTCATGAAATTTTCTTTGGGGCGAAGACGCACAAACCCTAAGTCCCCTTGAGGGCAATCGTGTCCTTGTACAACAGTTGGCAGATATTTGTTTCTACGTACTTAAACAGACATTTTTTAACGCTTAGTGTGGCAGACCCGTTCCTTGTTCCCAATTTGGAGGAGAGCGTAATGTTCCTAATGAAGAATAACACAGGAGCATGTTCCAATTTCAGCGTGGACGTGGAAGACTTCTTCTTTTGCCTTTCGCATAACATGCTTCTGCAGTACTACGTTCAGGAATGGCTTGAGGAGGAGAATGACGAGCATTTGTTTTCAACTGAATCAGGAATTAACACGGGATCCTGTCTGCAACTCATGACTTTCTACCTCTACAATACGTAGGTTGTTTGGGAAGGCCAAAAATGCGTGCAAACATCTGGTGTTTATATGGTGCCAAAGCAGCCCAAGTTTTACGTTAAGTTTTTCTTAGCCGTGTTGACCAAAAATTGTAGAAACACTTGGCCGGTGATTTTACACGAATGTTTATGCACATAGATGATTTTCGTATGCTTGTCAAATCCCTCAAACCTGAAAGTGCCCCACATAATCTCAATGTTTTTTAAAGAAAACGGTTCCAGACTCAAATTGACGCATGAAGTCCCAAAACATTGCATACTGCAATGCTTAGATTTAAAGCTAATCGTCGAACATGACCACCTGTGTTGGCACTACTCCCCTTGGAGAGAGAAGACTAACTATAGTTCATGCCACTCAAAACTTGTCAAAAATGGGATAGTAGACGGCTCCATGGGCATAGCAGTCAAGAAGCCTTGTCATCATAAGATGAGCAGTAGTGTCGAGGCACAGGTACACCGATGCAGGGAGGCCGGTTTCATAGACTCGGTCCTTGTCTCATGTGCAGGCAAAATTCTTGGGAAGTTAAAGCCCCCCACACGTGACTTGGAGCAGTATTGTAGGCCGGTTGAAAGGAGTAAAAAAAAAAACTAGCGGTAATACCATACGTTTATGCCCTCGCACAGATTAAACAAGTACGCGCCAGATATGGTGTCAAAGTTTTGTTTTCAGCTCCTAAAAAAGTTGGTGAGGTGGGGGCAGCTGTTCAAGGAACGAGAAGAAATAGGAAAGAACACAGGCTGTAAAATATAACATGGGGGAAAAGCCCGCGCCATGAAAGCTTGCTGTTGTTTACCAAATCCACTTGTAATGTGGACTTTCGTACATGGGGAATGCAGGGCGATGCATTAATGTAAGGCTATCGGAGCAACCATAATTCTTTAGACAATACATCTTTAAACCTGGGAAAGCTGTGTTTCGAAAGGAACCGTGAACCATTCTTTGTTGACAAAAATCCTGTTTGTGTACAATGATAGCATTACAAAAGACGTGGCAGAAGCATTTCACATAATGAGAAAATGTAGTGGATGGGGTATTCAGCCTTCCGTAACCTTATGTTTGAAGGAAATAGGCTTGCTGAGCCGGGATGAATAACGGTGTTAATCTCACCCGCGTCAACGATATAATGAGTTGGGAATTACAAGTGCTTTTATTCATATCGAGCATGCAGGCACGCTTGATGTAAGGCTTTAAAAGGCATCGTGTTTGTTCCAATAAACGCAGTTGTCAGAGCCGCGTGTGTCCTGTCCTCTGTTATGTCGTCAAGTGTACGTTTTTAGCGCTGGTTTTAAAGATCACTATTTCTGAATGTGCATATATTTAAAAATATATAAATTCCGACCAACATGGCTATTTAGCTCCATAGGAAAAAGCTAAACTTAGCTGACGTCTCTGAATGGGAAATTTGTCAAAACGCCGGTACAATAAAAGGAACTGTCTAGTCCCGCGAAAATTAACTAATAATTATTATCTAGATTTATCACTTCCCTTCACAGCTTCCGCGCTTACCAGTACAACGACCTTGAGACATAAAAAACAGGTGGATCCATCTCACGATAAATGTAAACGTTACTGCGATTAGCATTCAAGAAATGAAGCGACTCACCATATTACCACCACCTAAATGAGCGGAGTACTGTGCTTCTGGTTCCCATAAATAATACGACTTTGCAAATGCCGATGCATTCTTTTAAACGTGCAGTAAATGGACATAAATGGAGATAACAGTTCGACTTATACATCAAAAATCGCGAAATGCTGATTTCTTAGCAAGCTCTTCGTTTTGCAGCCTAATCAAACTACAGCCACGAGATCCAGAAGCGAAATTTAAGTTTTGGCTAGCCTCAAAGGGTATTTCACTAATGCGCATTGCATAGGTAAGCGGTGACGAGTAACAAAATGAAATACTTACGCTCTTTGAAATGAGTGTACAGAACCCCAACGACAAATAGATTACCGATCTGCAAGAGAACGTACATTTTTATATGTTAATTGCATTCATTACATGCTAGGGGTGTGGTCACAAATGTAATGTTTGGGCGCAGGACTCGCACTAAATGAACACTTGCTGCATAGATATACACGCTAGCAATTCTCGATTCCCTAATTTAGCTTGTTACTTTGCACTCCTGACAAAACCGCGAAATTAATTTGGTTAATTTAGTGTTATTTAGTGTTTAGTGTTATTATTTTGTTAATTTAGTGTTATATAATTTAGTGTTATCGACATTTTTGGGTCGCCTTTATGATTTTGGCGTCACATGGCTGGATTTCTAAGCGGAAATTTGATTTGTTTATGCAGAAGCAACAAATTGAAAGTGACCTTGCGTGTCCTTCCTAAAAGAGTTTATATGCAAACATATGCAATAATAAAACATAGCAATGACACTAAATTGCATACGAATGCGGTTTGCAATACATTTCGCACATATTCCAATTGAACAAATCATTACCAACAGTGCAATTTCATCAACCAACGATATATTAGAGCACCATGCACGGCATTACGGTGAATGCATAATTCAACAACTAAAGTAAAAAAAATGAATGGAAAGAAGCAAACCATAACTACTGGTCCTGTAATCTTAACACCACTGAAAATAAACTTCCAGCAATTCTGCAACTGCACAGATGCGCAGAGCTAGAAATAAGTGAAATTTGCTGTTTGCTTAAGCTTGACATTTACCTAACTCAATTATTCCTTCTCGAAATATTATTCCTAATCGGAAGTATCTATGGAAACATTGCAACATTAAGCGTTATTCCATCAAGAACAAACCTGTTTTCTGATCTATCGGGTTAGATGTTAATAACGTTTGTCGGCCAGCATTTCAACTTTCAACGACCGGATATACAATTGCGTTAACGAATGCTTAACACAGTTTTCTGCATATTAGGGTGCCATTCATGCTAGTAGTTATATGAATAACTTTTTGCGTATCATGGATTGTCAAACGTTATTTAGGAGGTCTTGCTGTATGCTCCAGAAATGTTCCCCTTTTAGCAGTTCTCAAGGCGAGTTAACAAAGTTTTTATGAGCGGGTATTCCCGTTATTATGAACCTGTCGTCAACGAACGTGTCCTTGCGTCATGAATTATACCCGCATGTTCTTTTTGTCACAACGTAAGCCACCTTTGGTCGTTGCGTACCGAACTTGTGATGCCTGCTCGGGGGCTAATCATCAAAAAAAAAAAAGTCAAACGCACTTCCTACAACAAAACACACTTCTCTTTTCTCGCACGCATCGAGTAATTTGAACCGCCCTGCCGTTGCAATTGTATCAGTTTTGTCGCTCGTTGTCTCCACACTTGAATAATGATCCGCAATCGCTTCATATATCCTTTCATTTTGCGTTAAGGTGAGTTGCAATATTTTTTTTTGTTCGATATCCATTTTGTACTTATGACTTGCCGTAATACAACATGATTTGTTTCATTTTGTAATTGATTATTTTTATATTGCTTCACCCAGCCCTGCCTAGAATGCCTTGCCCGCACGGCATGTCGTATAAGTGATTAAATGAAATATGCAACAATTTCTACTACTTCACTATAGTGAGCACGGCAGTGCTATTACTATGCGATGGCGCAAAACGTTATGCGTAGAAACTAACTCAGTCCGTTGCCTGACTAGCACTGTATGGGAGTAACGTGACTCAGAATGAAAGAATGCCTGGGAGTGACACGCCTAATAGAACGTATTGTTGGGCTAGTTGGTCCATATCTTTAGGCTAAAGAAACGCGGAACCTAGTGTGGACAAAAGGTGGACTCAAGACAAGCGTAAACTCGCTATTGCTCTAAGTTCGGAGCTTAGAGCACAAAGAAACAAGGAAGACACCACCCATGAGAGGCCAGGAAGAAAATGTCCTCTTGCAATGCATACGGGAGAAGCTATCAGTGACACTGTAGCAGAACTGATAGTTGGGCGAGTTGGTACGAATTCATAGTAAAATATTCTTGCGCGCACAATTGAGAAGGACGCAGTGAAGGGGACACACGAGCGCTTGTGTGTCACACAAGGGCTCGTGTGTGACACAGCGTCCCTTCACAGCGTCCTTGTCAATTGTGCGCGCAAGAATATTTTACTATGAATGTCTATCAGTGACACCTTTATATTTAGACGCATTTATTGCCTGCGGCGCGAAAGCTTGGGTGTCAGAATAAGAAAACGCTTTTAAAGCGCAGGACTGGCCTTAAAGGTCGAAGGCCTGCGCGGCATACGCGGCACAGTCACAGCATGAGCGATAGGAGCGGCTCAACAGCAGTTGCATTTTCGGCTGGACGCTCTAGAGAGTCTTCGCCGCGAAGTCTCGTCGCATCATTCTCGCGAAAACGATCTGAACTGTCCACCCGGCGTCGACGGCGAGTAGCCGCTTGTGCTGCCCTCTGCACCACGGTCGGATGAGCCCGACGTTGCCAGGCTCCCGCCGCACGCGCAGCTGTACGATTCGCTTGTTCAGCAGTGGTTCGCACCTTGCGAGTTTATGCCCTAACGCCTACCGAAAGCAAACACAGGCGTCGAGATCACGAGGTGCACATGCCACATCCGTTGATCTTCCCACGACGCGATGGTGTTGATGATGGTTTACTGGCATCCCCTTTAAAAGAGGGCAGCGAAATATAGCCTTCTAGCCTACGTGACTAGACCAGATCTAGTTACAGGCGACATGGAACTGCTGCTTGCAACTGCTACATATCAGGACACCTAGTCGTATAGAAAGCTACTGCAATGCATAGTTTGCACGTATCGACGCTACGTGGCGCGTATTTCCCAGAGCCTGACAAGTGGTACGATTAGATGCTGATAATGCTGCTGCTGATGACAATTTATTGGGATCCGACTTTAAAGGGTGCGCCGACAAAGTGTAAACTAGTCTCATTGATTTAATCAAGTATGCTATACATATTTTCATTCTACCATTTTTGTATACATCTACTTAACATCTATTTCCTTCTATAAGACAATCGACTTATTTCTTGGCCAGTCCTCCATAGTGAGAAGAAAGCGTGCTTCATAGGAAACACAAACTACTTTTTACACCTACCAATGCAAATGCTACGTGTCGTGCCACGTGGTATAATGATATGCTATGGCAATGGAAATCGCTAACGTATCGATGCCATGCGGCACCCATCTCGCATCACGTGACAAGTGGCAAGATAGGATGCTAATGATGATGAATAATATTGTTGTTATCATATATTAGCGTCAACTTTATGCTGTACATGTTTTTGATTCTGGCATTCTTTAGACGCCTCCTTAATCATTTTTTTTTCTCCTGAAGGCAGTCCATTAATTTCTTGGCCAACCCCCTATAGTGGTGAAGGAGCCTTGCGATGGCTGCCACAGACAGCGGCGGTGGACAACGTCCCCAAACGAAACGACTATTAGAATGAACCGACAATAGCTTATGCTGTAAAATGTTGAAGTTTCGCATGAAAGGCCACACAACGATTGCGATAGCAAGTTAGCACAGAGCTATACGAAGTAAGGATGTTAGGTGTATCGGCCGTATAGATGTGTAAACATTTGCTTACTAACCAAATTAGCAAGCATGGCACCGCGCAAGCACAAGAAAATATGGACACATCTCGCTCGATGGCCGCGCACGCTCACTGTCAAAACGCTGGAGTGAGAGAGAACGGCAGCAGCAGCAACTGAGTTGACCATGGTGCTGCCACTTGCTTCAAATCGAACTAAGCGGCGAAAACACAGGGCACGCGAAGCTATCAGTGCTTGGCGCACTCAGTCCCCATTCCAGATCGCTTTCAATATGATGCGCACCCGGCCGCCGCCGTAGCCGTAATATAACACCCCCTCCTGCTCACCCATCGGTGCCTTGCGGGCGACAGAAGGTAGCGCGCTTCATCCACGCTTTGCTCCCTTGCGCTCGCGGGATTGAGCCACCATCGTCGGCTCACACTCAAACGCTTTTAGTCGCAGATAACGCGTACAGCACGCGGCTACGACGTTATCGCGATCGGACTCCATACGAACATTACGGCGACGCAGATGGCAGAAATGGGCCTGCAGTGTCCATGTAACATATCGCAATGAAATGCGCACTGTCTTCTTGTTTCTGATGTGCGAGGAAGAAAGCTTGCATTAACTAACGTGCAAGCATGTCTCCGTTCATGCTCAGAATTGTACATTAACCAGAACGACGAATGGCTGCTGTTGGTGGCCCACTGATTGTGAGCTGCGTGATGACAAGGCGTTTGTCGAGTATGACAATGAGCGAAGGCATTTCGTTCAAATCAATTTTGGGACCACTGGCGTGTCCGTGCGTGGCGCTTGATAATGTGCGTCTTTTCACATTTCCGCGCTACCCGTAAAGCTGGGTAACAAAGATAGGAGCACAGCATGGTAAAATCTAATTACAGCTTTTAGGCCGACAACGTTGATCTGGATAAAAACTTTCAAATATCCTGCAATATTCATGCGTAGTAGTCAGGTTTTATCAGAACAGAAAAAAATATACTGATGGCCAAAAATACTGAAGAGCCTGCACTGTAGATCTCATTACCGTATATTGTACAAGCTATATGTTAGAAGCCTGGGTAAGGCTAGCTTGGCGAGGTCATGTAATAAAACTACCAATTTCCCATGGGTCTTTTATCTCATATGAACCTATTTATTTATTTACTTATTTACAGGATATTGCAGGCCTTAGTCTTAGACCTTGGGCAGGAGGGGACCGTGCGATACACAGATGAACAAAACAAACACACGAAAAATAAACAGCAAAAAGCATTACAATGATTCAATACATTGGAATAGACATATTCCCTGATCTGCATGATCCGTACAGAGCATTCCAACGAAAAATCTTCACAAAATTTCAATATATTTTCGAACACAGTTATTCTCTGAGCCGCACGACCTGTACAGAACATATTGATAACAACGCGATATTGATAACAAGGAGTAAAAAAAAAGAAGAGTCGCATTCATACTGGTATGCTGAAAGACATCGCGCATGTTCGGTTGTTCGAGCAGCAAAAATCTACAAAGATTAATGACAAACAAACAAAAAAGTTTAATCGCTCAGGAAAAAAATGCGTGGGAACTTTTCCGTGCTAAACTGCGGTAGGCAAAAGCTTTTCTATGACTGCCTCGGTTGCTGCAGTCTGACCTGTCCTGTTTGATCGAAATGCACTGTGATGTTCATTCATTCATTTATTGGCTGATTCTACTGGTACTTGTTCTTTTGTGAATTCCGTCTCTGCTTGAAAGTTGTCGCAGGGGAAAATGTCTCGTTGACGCTCGAGTCCCCCTCGAAGTGCCTTATTGTTGTTGCTGCTGTTTCTGGAGCTTGTTCCGAAGGCATTGTTGTCGCTTGCGTTCTGCCTCTTGAGCCTTCGCCCCAGGAGACCGGTTGAGTCAGTTCAGTCGCATCCGTTCACTGGCTTTCAACCTTCTTGTGCTGGGAGACTCTGGAATACGCTGTTCCACTCCACTGTAATGACACTGAACCTGCCGCGACTTGCCCTTTCGTTCGGGAGCGTGAGCGCACTTGATCGCTGGATAAACGGGAGCAGTGCTTCGGAGACATCAGATTGACTGGGCTAGCGAGGAGCGTCTGCCGACGCCGTTTTGGATCGTGAGGGTGGCGCCATTTACTGGGCGCATGCGCAGTACGCGCATCACTCCAGCGACGTCTCGAGCGCACCCTAGCGGAGTGTAGGCGCCGACGGAAACGTCAGCAGTACGGCGAAGAATTCGCCACCGACACGTGCAGTGGTGCCAAACGTAAGCTCGGAGGCTTTGATGGAAGAGTCACTGCGAAGAACGGTGCAGATGACAAGTATAACGAAAGAAAGCCGCTCGATCCATGATGAAGGAAAAGTCGGAGCTCTGAGATCTGTGATCGCATTGTTTATCGGCTGGTAAGAGGTAGTCTTGATGCAGTTGATGCCGAGTAGCCGAGACAGATTGGCGCATAATGTTGCGTCGAATTGGCGACCACGCCCAGTGTAATGGTGGATGGGACACCGTAGCCGCTAATCCAGTGTGTGATGAGTGCTCGAGCTATCGACTCCGCTATTATGTGAAGGAGGGGCATCGCTTCAGGCCATCTGGTGAACCTGTAAGTGCAGATTAACAGGTAGCGATGGTTCCTACAGGAAAGAAGGGGGCCAACAATATCGACATGTACATGGCTGAAGCGGGCTTCCGGTGCCGGGAGTGGGCCAAGAGAAGTCGAAGTGTGGCGACGTACATTAGACTATTGGCAGTTGAGGCACGCGCCTCACTAGCGACCAACGTCTATGTTGATACTGGGCCACACATAACGAGAAATAACGAGTCGCTGTGTTGCACGAATGCAAGGATGAGCCGAAGTATGGAGTTCATCAAATTCGGCCAGGCGGTATGGACCAGGCACGTAAGTAGCGTACGTGAGCTCTACGTATCACAAACAAGGGGGACGTTGCAGTGAGGAAGAAAGATATCTTCAAACACCAGAGAGGTACGGCTCGTGTGAACCAGCTGGAGCTCGGCGTCAGCACTCTGGGCGGTAGGCATGGATGTGAGGTCGATGCTCAGCCATTGTCCGTTGCATGGATGGCAGCGCGACAAAGTGTGTCGACAACGGCACTGGATTTTTCACTGACGTGACGAACGTCGCTGGTGTTTTCAGAAATGTAGGCGAGTTGTCTCATTTGAAGCGGCGCGTAGGAGGAGGTGCTGGACGCTGGGGGGGGGGGGGAGTTGAGTCGGTGATTATGGTGGGCAATGATTCGGAAGGAGCATCCCTAGAGAAATTGTCGAAAGTGCTTTACAGCCAAATAGATAGCAGGCAACTCTTGACCCAACGTGCTGTAGCGGCGCTCGGGGGGTGCAAGCTTCTTAGAAAAGAAGCCAATGGGCTGCTAAACACTCACAGAGAACTGCTGTAACACTTCGCCGACAGCGGTGTTCGATACGTCAACCATATAAAATGTTGGGGCGTCGCATTTGGGATGAACAAGGGCTGTCACGCTGGCAATGGCTTCTTTGATGCCTGTTAACGCGTGGTCAGTGGTGTCGTTGGAGGCCATTGAAGTAATCGGTGTCTGAGGCTCCAGAGAAAGTCCAGAGGCTGCAGTAGATTAGCCCAGCGAGGCAAGAAGGAGTGGGAAAATTTGGCGAACCTTAGAACTTCACGCAATGGCCGAGTGGTGGATGGCTGAGGAAATTCACAGGAGTGGGAAAATTTGGCGAACCTTAGAACTTCACGCAATGGCCGAGTGGTGGATGGCTGAGGAAATTCACAGATGGCTGTAACGCAGGTCGGGATTTGACGAATGCCACGTGCGTTGTTGTGTTGGCCGCGGAAATTCAAATCTGCACCGCCAAACTCTATCCTTGGACGGTTACAACACCTAACTTGCTCAGTCTTGCAAGCACTTGACGTAGATGCAGCTTACGAGCTTTGGCGGTGGTGCTGTAGTCAAGCATGCCGTCAAGATTCCGAAAGCAGCACGTCAAACCCCGTAATACCAGGTCAACGAAACGCTGAAAGGTCTGGCCAGTATTAAGAAGAAAGAACGGCATGCGTGGATTTTCAAACATGCCTAAATAGTGCTATAATGGCGGTCTTCATAATATTTGGCGGTTGCACAAGAATCTGGTGGTAGGATTTCACCTGGTCGACCTTGATAAAAATCTGGAATGGGAGGTATTGGGTACCGGTGCAGGACCGTGGCCTGTGGACAGCCCAAAATTTGCCGCAGGGGCGCCAGTCACCAGTCTTCTTATCCACCAAATGGAGCGACGATGCCCGAGAACTAGAAGGGAACGTATGAAGCCAAGGTCATGCATCTGTTCAAACTATTTTTGGCGACTACAAGATCCGGTACGAGGCAATGAGCCCGAGCAAGCACAGGAGGACCAGTCGTGACGATATGGCATTTGACGTTGTGAGGGACTGAGGACTGAAAGGAGGGGGGTTGCAAGACGTCCGGCAACTGGAAAAGGACAGCTGACCAAGGGTCAGGAACGCCCATGTGTGCCTGGAGAAGCCGGAGAGGTAGAGTGCGACAGGAAGCGCCTTTTCAGCTCGTCTCAGAGTTCAATATGCGACTGTGTCGCACGCCGACGACGAGCTTGTAGCACTAAAGAAAGTCAACGGCGAAAACTGGCCTCCGCGCAATCGCGATGACAAAGATCCCGTGAAAGATACGTCTGAAGCCTATGTCAAGGGTCACCGAGTTTTTGCTGTAGATGCGTATGGCCGGTCCGTTGACCACGGTGAGAGGAGGAGAGTCGGGAGGGTGGTGGCGCTCAGCCAACGTAAAAGGAACGACTGAAATCTCTGCGCCAGTGTCTACGAGATAGCGGACTTTGGTGACACGGTCGGGGGGGGGGGGGGTCATGTGGAAAAGACAGTATCTGGGCCAGGAGAAGCGGTCGCCGTCAGTGTTCGGCCCAACCACTCCCGCGTAGGACCAGGCCTGGCGACACTGGTTTCCGCGGCAGCCACAGCGACGGTGGTACCAGTACAACGTAACGGGAGGACGAGAACTGAGACCAGATAGACCGGGCTCGGGCAGTGAGGTCGTGACGAAAAACGCGGCAGGCGTGTTCGAATGGCAGCGACCTCAGCTGTCAGTCCCGCTGCCTGTGGTGTAAGCTCCTCGTTAGGTCCGAGGAGACGCGCTTAGCTATGGCCAGCACCTGCTTCGTGTTACGGATGGTGTGGAGGGCGATGAGGTATTGTCATGGAGGGAAAACCGACTTTCATAATCTTGTCGGCCGATTGAGCCATAAATTCGAGGATCGAGGGTGAAAGTGGGGTTGGGATCATGCGCAGCTGCAGTTGAAGGCGCTGAAAGAAATGTTCCCGGAGAAGTTCGCTGTCGGTTGAAGGAGCCAGTTCTACAGGCAATGCTTGCATGCGGTGCAACAAACCCGTAGGTTAGCGGTCGCCAGCTCCTCCATTATAACACGGACCTGCAATCAATACCACTCCGTTTCAGTGGTGCGCTGGACGATCGTCGCCTTAAGGTGGTCATAGGGGCGGTCCATGGGCGGAGAGCCTAGAACATCGCGAACAATCGCAGCATTAGTAGGTAGACGCCCTCCAATGACTTGGTCACACATGATGAACTGCGAGGAGGAGGAGGAGAAGGAGGAGGAAGTAAACTTTATTGCTCTAGAAAGAGCAATCAGCGGTCAAGCCGGATGTCTTCATCTTCATCACCGGCCTGCATGGTTTGCGCCCCTATTCTAGGGCACCACTGAGCGTGGCTGCTCGTCAGGCATGATTCACCAGCCTCCGTTGGAGGCTAGTGTTGCCGCTGGAGAGCACGCTCTCCCATTACTCTGCGCACGGATTTTATATTTTCTGGAATGCCTTATTCGTATTGCACTCCCATGTGATGTGATAAAGTACGGGCATTGCGCCACACCACGGGCATGCGTCCCTGTATTGACTTGGGAACATTTTGCTGAGTATATGTAAATTTGGACAAGTTCCTGTCTGCAGCTTTCACCAGTAAACTGCCTGTTGTTGAGTGAGTGTATTGTGGGGCGGAGGATATCTGATCCTCGTCCCTCTATGGTAACTGAGTATGGCAGAGTATGTTGGGATCACTATTATGAAATCTTCAGGATCTCTGTTTAGGTCCGCTCGGTTTGTTTGCTCGCGAGCGATCCTATCAACCCTTTGGTTTCGCTCAATCTCAGTGTGCCCCGATGCCCAAAAGATGGTGTCTAATGCGTTTATTCTGTCGGCCAGCGCGGAGGAAGATTTGAAGCGCTTTTTCAACGATTCTGTCGTTAATGTAGTTTCGGCATTCTTTTTTGGAGTCTGTTAGAATTATAAGGGATCTATTTGTGCGGTAGCCCTCCACAGCTGCTAGAGCAAGAACTATGTCCGCTCCCTCATTTACCGTACAATCCCGTGCCGACACGCAAGCGATTTCCCTATAGTCCGAGTAAATTACTGCCGCGACGACTCATTGTTCTGTTTCCCTTCGTTCTCGACGATATACCGCGGCGTCCGTCTATACCGTGTTCGCCTTAGTTGCTAGGTATTTTTCTACATATTTTTCCCTAGCGTTCCGCCTGGCTGTGTGTAAATTCGAGTCCATGTTTCTTGGCAGAGACCTTACCTTGATGGTGCTGCGATACTCATCGGCTAGGTTTGCCGTTCTTTGTTCTTTCCTTTCAATTTCTTTGTGACCTAGATTTTTATGAGCTTTCTGCCCGAGGTAGTCTGCTGGAGTCTGAGTAGCTGCGACCCTAGTTGCGCTTCTTTGAGCTCTTGGAACATGTTGTGGAGTCCGAGGGCCAGCAGCTGCTCTGTCGAGGTGTTGGCCGGCAGGCGGAGTGCTGTTTTGTATGCTTTCCTTATGATGGCGTCGGCCTGACCCCGTTCGCCTTTGTTTACATGTGTTGTAATATGGGAGGGCGTACGTGATCCGGCTGGTTATGAGGCTTTTAACCAACTTGACCGTATCTTCTTACTTCATTCCACTTCCTTTTTGCGAGACGCGGGTGATCATACGTGCCACCTGTGCTGTCGCTTGCTTGAGTAGTTTATGGTGTGTGTGCAGCGTTGATTGCTCTGCACCCACATTCCCAGAAACCTGACGGCTTCTTTTTCTGGTATCTTCTTTCCTTCTATGGAGACGCTGATTTGTTCTTCTGAGCGTTTTCCTCTTCTGACTCTCAGAAGCTAGGACTTCTCCGTCGAGCAGGCTAGGCCTCTTTCCCTAACGCATTCTTCCACGCATCTTGCTCCGGCTTGTAGCCGTTCTTCGTTTTGGCTGACCGAGCCTCTGGTTAGTCCAGACGGTGATATAGTCGGCATAAATGGCATGATGCATGCCGTCGATCACTTCCAGCTTCCGGGCTATCCCAATCATTGTAATGTTGAAAAGGATCAGCGAGATATGGGAACTCACGCGACGGAACGAGGATTTGATGGTAAGGAACCAAAGTTCCGAGTCCGACCACCAGACCTCGGAATCGTGGGCTAGCTGCGTTGACGGCAGCACTCGATCGGGATGATTCGAGGCCATGATATACTGGGTAGAAGACGGACTACAATGACAGCGGGGCTCAAGCACCTTGCGGCGATAGGGCCAGCGAAGCGGCTGATGCGCCCGGAACGATGACGTGAAGTCCGGAGTCATTGATTTCTCTGTGAAGAAAAAACAGAGAGAGAATGGTGCCTTGTGTGCACAAATTATATTTTTAGCCATAGCTCCCGAAGATAGCGCAAGGCGGAGCCGATCCACGGCGGAGGTGAAACAGGCGTTAAGCATTCGACCATACGTGGGCCAATCCCAAAGATGATGCAATGCCGGGCCGACCCGCGGCGGAGGTGAAGCAGGCGTTAAGCACTCCCCATACTTAGGCCGATCTCGAAGATGGGGCAATGCCGGGCTGCCCGTGGCCGAGGTGAAGCAGGCGTTAAGGACTCCCCATACGTGGGCCGATATCGAAGAGGGTGGAATGCCATGCCGACCCGCGGTGGAGTTGCAATTCGCTACTAAGGGGCTCACATACTCAGCTTCGCTGGTCATCGTTCTTCAGGGAGGGGAAGGGATATGAGTTTTTATGCGAAGCATACTAGCCGCACAACTACGCTCTTCCTTGCTGCGCTGAGCACGGCCGCGTAGCTACCATATGACGTCATAACAGCTGCAAAGCGGACGCTTAAGCTTCGCTTGAAGAGTGGAACGCGACAGCGTTCCCGTCGACCCGCCAAGGGGTGTAAGACAATGGTCTACGGCACAGTGACGACGCGCCCCGCATCGCACGCGGTGAGCGTCGAGCAACGCAGCGTTCCGCGCGACAACGAAATGTGCGCCTGAGCAAGCGACGCACGCCTGAGCCGATGCCGACGACACCGGCTTTTCTGCGACACGAGCTCCTTCACGTTGTCGCGTTAAAATAAAGGCAAGTATGCTTCGCATCCTGGGCTTAACCTTAGCTAAGCCACAGCCATTTTTTTCGTTCGAAAGCTGGTGAAAGTTACGGAAGTTATCAAGTGGTCCCGGAAAATTAAGAAAACTGACATAATGTTATCAACCGCTTCGAGTCGCTTTAACACCTTCGCTTAAAAAAAAGCAAGATATATGGGTTTTCTTTACACATGTAGCCAATGCAGGCGTTCTTTTTTAATGCCTTATTAGACAGTTTCACCGTTGCGTACGCAGATCCGCTGGCTATTTCACTTCATTTCATTTCATTTTATTACCTTAAAAACCCCTTGCGGAGTATTCCATAAGGGGTGGATGATACAAAAATACAGGAGGTTGCCGGCTATGTTATTTTACAGACAGAATACTCGTTACTTCTTCCACGAAGGCAGAAGAGGTGGTGATTGCAGCGACGTGGTGGGGAAGGCCGTTCCAGTCTTTAGCTGTACGATGAAAAAATTATGGCGAGCAGGTGACAGTGCGCGCGCTAAGGCGAGCAACATTTTGTGGGTGGCCTGTGCGCAGCGATATGCGTGAAGGTGGTGCAATGTAAAGTGCGTGGCGAAGCGAGCTGATGTAGAATTTATGGAATAATGATAAGCTCGCGATACGGCGACGGTGCGCTAGTGTGTCCAAACCAGACTCTACTTCTAATGGTGATACGCTGATATCATATGAGTATGTCGAGTGAATCTATCTTACGGCGCGGTTCTGTACGGACTCTATTGCGTTGCTGTGGTAAATCTGGTGAGGATGCCATATAGGTGATGCGTATTTGACTTTTGGCCTAACCAGTGTTTTATATGCTAGTAGTTTTACCTGTTGAGGAACATTGCGGAGGTTCCGTTTCAGAAATCCCATGGTTTTTCTTAGCAGATAATGTGATGTTAGTTATATGCGAGCACCAGTTTAAATCATGCGTGATCGTAATGCCTAGGCACCTAATAAATTTTACAGTGTCGATTGGGATGTCATTAATTGTGTAGAGAAAGTCATGCTGATTACGGCTGCGGGTAATTGATAGATTTGCATTTATTATTGTTTAGTACCATTGACCATTGATCACACCAGGCTGTACTGTTGTTCAGGTCATATTGAAGATAAATGCAGCAATCACTATAAGTGATAGTTCGATAGACAACGCAATCAACTGCAAACATACGAATCTGGGAGGAAACATGCAATGGAAGATTGTTAATGTATATTAGGAACAGGAGGGGAGCTAAGACTGAACCTTGGGGTACGCCTGATGTTACGGGAAGAAATTCTGAGGTAGTATTGTTAACACTGAGGGACTGTGATCGGTTACTAAGAAATTATTTTATCCATGTTAGGACATTGTGGTGAAGGTTGAATGAATGTTTGGTTGTTACTGGCGCAAGGGCCAGGTATGGCCAAAGAGCGCCAAGCCAGTGTTGATGAATTCGCAATGTAGTTGTGAGTTCAATGAGGTTCATGAGACGTGGCTGTAAAGGGGCCTTAAATGTAGTCGCTCTAGAGTGCGTAAAATCTATCTGTTATAAGATTATGTCGATGATAATGACATGTTCTATGTGCAATAAAACCTATCGTGAGAGAATGATGCATTATAAAATATATGTGAGATGTTAAAATTACCTGGAGCACTACTGCCTCGCCAGAGCCCTTGAAACAAGAGCCCGGAGGCCTGTGCAATACAGTATGACTATCACAACGGCATCCTCTCTAGAGAGGAAGCGCTACGAATGTACGGGACTAATAACGTGTAGGACAACATATCTGAGGTGCCTTCATATGTGCCGTGTCTAGTGTATTGGCTTCTGCGTCGGGCTTTGCGAATGCCCCACGCCCACTTGCCGAATGCCATTCATTGAAGCTTTGCTACACATTCAAAGTCTGCCTTTCTCTTGCGAAGGATTCCATGGCCGTGTTGAACTGGGTCCCTGGTATGCACGCGACTCCATTGCTGCGCGGACGAGGCGCCTGGTGGTCCAGCGGCGGTAACGATCAATGGTCCAGGGGCGAAGACACCGAGGACGAGAGGGAGATACCCATGGCGCCAAGAGGGTACGTGATGATGATGATATGTAGTGTTTAATGGCGCAAGGGCCAAGTGTGACCAAAGAGCGCCAAGACAATGGTGATGAGCACTGAATGGACTAATGGCTGATGTGACGTGGCTGTAGAGAGGCCTAAAACTGAGAGCAAGAAGTTGCATAAAATACACAAGGAATAAAAATGTGAAAATGACTAATGTAGGGTATGTTATAAGTATAGGATGTACAACAACGGTGTAATAGCGTTAGATGAATAAAAATGAACATGTGATTGTTGTTGACGAATAGCAGAACAGCCTCAGCGGTTCCCTTGAGTGCAAGGGCCTGGAGGCATCTGCTATAACATAGGTTGAAATCGCAACCATGGCCTCTCGCAAGAGGCCGTGTTACGAATTTCTTGGGCAGAAAACGTGGAGCGTGTCAACGTCGTTTAGAAAGGCTAAGGTAGACTGCATGTGAAATAGTGGTTCTCTGCCTAGAAACAGTGCCAGGTGAAGCGGTATATACTGACTGTATGCTACAGGGAAGTGTTTTTTCCTCTCGACTTGTGTTTCGCGGCATTCTAGGAAGACATGTTGAACACTGAGTGTCTCCCCACATCTACTACACATTGGACGTTCACCGTCGCTCAACAAAAAGCTATTTGTACCGTAAATGTGCCCTATTCTGAGACGACAGAATAGGAGTTCACTTCGTCTGGACTTGGTCAGTGATGGCCAGTATCCTAAATGTGGCTTAACTATGTGGAGTTTATTAAGGGTTTCAGCGTCCCATTTATGCTGCCAGTAGTTTCTGAGTTTTTTCCGCAAGTATGGCTTTAGGTCTGAGACCGGAACGGCTACGGACATGTTGCAAGCTTTTGTGTCTAAGGAGGTAGCAATTCGGTCTGCCAGGACGTTACCTTCAATACCTCTGTGTCCAGGCACCCAGCATATCGTTACATGTTGGCCAGATGCATAAATAGTACAGAGGAGAGAAAAAAGATCTGCAATTACTGGATTTGTGTGGTTGGAGCATGACATCAATGTTTTCGCAACGCTTAATGAGTCTGTGTATATGACCGCCTTATGTAGTTTTAACTGTTTGATGTGTTTCGCAGCCGACCACAGTGCATACGCCTCTGCTGTAAAGATGCTTATTTGAGGGTGCAGAACATCGGACTCGGAAAAGGATGGCCCGACGGCTGCATATGACACGCCAGCATGTGATTTAGACGCATCTGTGTAATACTCTGGACACGAGTATTTAAATTGTAATTCCAGAAAATGCATATGAATGTGCGCCTCTGGAGCACGCTTCGTTACCTCCACAAATGACGTGTCAAAGTCAATAATTCGCCACAACCACGGTGGAAATGGCTTCGCAGAAGCCATTAGACTATTTTCATGAATAGGAACATCCATCTTCTCGCTCAGCTTTGTCACACGGATCGAGAATGGCTCTCTGGCTGTAGGATGGTTACGAAAGAGTGTTGCAGAGGTCATATTGTTTATGGTGGGATAACAAGGATGGTTTTTGTTAGCATGTACTTTCAGAAAATAATTAAGTGTAAAATATGACCGCTGCAGCTCGAGCTACCATTCATTAGACTCGGCATAGAGGCTTTGAATCGGACTCGTCCTAAAGGCGCTGGTGGCGAGGCGGATACCAAGATGATGCACAGGGTCCAGCATCTTAAGAGCACTGGGTGTAGCTGAGTGATACACAACGGCACCGTAGTCTAACCGCGATCGTACAAGGCTCCTGTAGAGGTTCCTGAGGCATTTCCTGTCGCTTCCCCATGTTGTATGTGACAGTATTTCCAGGATGTTCATTGTTTTAAGGCATTTAGCTTTCAAGTACTTGATATGAGGAATGAAGGTTAGTTTTGAGTCGAGTATTATGCCTAAAAATTTATGTTCAGTGTTGAGTGGTATGTGTTGTCCATGCAGCATAATATCAGGATCTTGTATCAAACCTCTCTTTCTAGAAAAAAGTACACAGGAGCATTTGAGGGGGTTTAGCTTGAAGCCATTTTCATTTGCCCATTGTGAGACCTTGTTCAGTCCGAGTTGGACTTGGCGCTCGCAGACAGCAAGATTACAAGACTTAAATCCTAATTGCACATCGTCTACATATATTGAATAAGACATTGAGGACGGAATGACTTTGTGGAGGGAATTCATTTTCACAATGAAGAGGGTGCAGCTAAGCACGCCTCCTTGTGGCACACCGGTCTCTTGAGTGAATAGCCTGGACAGGGCATTGCCCACTTTAACACGGAACGTCCGGTTAGTCAAGTAGTTTTCTATCATATTTTGCATGTTTCCGCGTATGCCCATCGCAGAAAGGTCTCGGAGGATTCCAAATCGCCATGTTGTGTCATAGGCTTTCTCCAAGTCCAGAAATACAGAGAGAAAAAATTGTTTGTGTATATAAGCCTCTCTAATATTTGCCTCAATGCGAACTAGGTGTTCTATTGTTGACCTCCGTCCCTGAAACCACATTGAAGGGGATCAAGTAGACGGTTGCTTTCCAGGAAATAGATTAGACGCCGATTTACCATTTTTTCATATAACTTACACATGCAGCTTGTTAGTGCTATTGGCCTATATCTACTGGCTAATGCAGGGTCTTTGCCTTGCTTATGAATTGGGATGACAATTGCTTCTTTCCATGAGGATGGAATATGCCCTGATACCCACATGGTGTTGTAAAGGGACAGAAGTGTGTTCAATGTTTCTGGATGCATATTCTTGATCATTGCATACATTATGCGATCACTACCTGGTGCTGAGTTGCTGCAGGAAATGAGAGCAGCCTTCAGTTCAGCTAGATTAAAGGGACAGTTGTAAGGTTCATCTGCTGCGCATTTTCGTTCAAGGCGCTCTCGCTCTATGCGTTCCTTGAACTTTAGGAAAGTTGGCGAATAGTGTGATGCACTAGAAATATTTTCAAAATGCGTACCCAGGAAGTCTGCCTGATCTTTCATGGTGTTGCCTTGAGCGTTTACTAAAGGAAGCGGTTGTGCTTCCCTGCCCTTTAATCTGTTCACCCTGTTCAATACCTTACCCTCATCTTTGTAAGAGTTGATACTACATATGTAGCTTTCCCAGCTTTCTCGCTTAGCACCTCGTCGTGTTCTTCTGCCCTATGATTTCGCCTTCTTGAAATTAATGAGGTTCTCCGTAGTTGGATGGTCACGAAGCAGGCTCCAAGCTTTATTTTGTTTTTTTCCGTGCTTGTTTGCAGGCGTCATTCCACCAAGGCAAACGATGCTTATTGGCAAGTCCGTTAGTTTGTTTTACGCATTTTTCAGCGGCGTCAATAATAAAAACTGTTAAATATGCAACAGCATCACCCACGTTTAAAGAAGTAAAATCATCGTACTGTAAATATGTGATCTCTTGAAATATTTCCCAATCCGACGAGTCGATTTTCCATCGGGGAATCTGTGGAGCGGGATCAGCTCGTTTTGGTAAAGATAGGAGAATAGGGAAGTGGTCACCTCCGTAAGGGTTTTTTACGACCTTCCAGTCAAGGTACGTCATTATAGATGGAGAGGCTATGGTTAGGTCTATTGATGAATATGACTTATGTGTGGTGCTATAAAAGGTGGGTTCTTTTTTATTGAGAAGAACTGCACTGGTACTTAAAAGAAAGTCTTCTATAGTACGCCCTCTTGCATCACAGCGCGAGTCACCCCATAGCGTATTGTGGGCGTTCACATCACCTCTTAAAATGAATGGTTCCGGAAGCTGATTGACTAGTGTTTCAAGATCCCTTAGTTGCAAGCGATGTTCGGGTGGTATGTAGAGGGAACAGACCGTAACCAACCTGTCGAAAAGAATCGCCCTAACCGCTACGGCCTCAAAATTAGTTTGAAGGTGGAGGTGTTGGCAAGCAACTGACCTCTGGGCTATAATAGCCACGCCACCAGACACGGCATGGCCATCATAGCGATCTTTCCGGAATAATGTGTGTTGTGTTAAGAAATTTGTATTTGATTGTTTCAAGTGTGTTTCCTGAACGCAGAACAGCCTAGGATTAAATTCTTGTATTATTTCTTTGATATCATCTAAGTTGTTCAGAATGCCACGGGCATTCCAATCAATAATTTGTACAGCCATTTTATTAGGATGAGAAATGTTCCGTGTTCAGGTGTGTAGTGGCGTACTTTAGGTAACAGGACCGTCGTCTGGCCCTGTTATGGGTTTTTTGTTTGTTTTGGCGAGCTCGAGAGAGCCATGCCGGTGTTTCGGCGCCAAACGTGCCGGTGTTTTGTCCATTGCCTCCTGGGAAGCACTGGACGCCCGCGCGTGCGGGCTTCTAGTTTGTTTGTCAGACCACGCCTGGCGAGGCGTGGTCTTGAGGCCCGACGTACCCGGGGTAGCCGGCCTCTGTGTCTTGGTAGGTGGCGCAGGTTTAACTGCTTCCACCTCGGGGGCGGGGGATGCCACAGCCAACGACTCGCTGTGCGCGGGCCGGGCAGGTGGCGCAGGCCGGTGTGGTGCTGCCCCCTGACGCGTCGCATCGGCGTACGTTTTGGTGTGGAATGGGGAGCACCTTTTTCGTGCTTCCTTGAAGGAGATGTTTTCATGTACTTTTAAGGTGATTATTTCCTTTTCTTTCTTCCAGTTGGGACAAGATCGGGAGTATGCTGGATGTTCACCTTCACAGTTTACACAGTGAGGTGTTGCTTCACATTGATCTGAGGCATGGCCTTGGGCTCCACATTTCGCACATGTAAGTTTACCACGGCAGCTCTGCGATCCGTGGCCAAATCTTTGACATTGGAAGCATCTTCTTGGATTAGGGATGTATGGTCTGCAGCTATCTTCGTGTATCCAGTTTCTATTGTTTGTGGCAGATCGCAAGTGGCCAATGTGAGGATTAGGTGCTTTGTAGGAATTTCCTTATTTTCTCTTCGGATAATGATTCTTTGAACGTTAATTACATTTTGCTCTTTCCAGCCTTCTAACAGCTCTGTTTCGGACAAGTCGATGACATCTGCATCAGATACTACACCGCGTGCTGTGTTCACAGACCGATGGGGTGAAACGGTAACAGGTATATCTCCAAATGCCACAAGTCTGTTTAGTTTGCTGTGCTGTTCTTTACCATGGATTTCAAGGAGATCCCCGCTCGACATTTTGGTGACCTTATAGCCTAGGCCAAGTGCATCAGTCAGGCCTTTAGCAACAAGGAAAGGTGATACGGTTCTAGCTGGTTTTTCTGTTTTTTCGCTGTGAGCGACTTGGAATCGGGGGAAAATTTTTTTTGGTTTGAAGAGGCTTAGAATTTCATCGGTGCGTCCCCTCTTTTGAGGGTGACGATCAAGCAGACGTGGAAAAGCAGGTGTTCCCATAATATTTCGGACATTTTCGGCGGCAATGGCGGCCACCCACCATGGAGCCCGACAGGGGGACGCTGTAGCACTTAACGTGTAAGGCTGCAGACGCCAGCCGTGCATTGCTGCTATAACCTAATATACCATACCCAAGGGAGGGCACATACACAAGGTTAACCCTAGCCGCCTAGAAAATTAGGAAGTGACGGAAGAGACAAAATGATAGGACAGTAAAAGAAAGAAGACAGGAAAGAAAAAGATTGAAGAGGTGGACAGGAAAAGGCGACTGCCGATTTCCGGGGGTGCCGTCTACGTGAAGCAGAGGCCAAAGAGGTGTGTTGCCTCCGCCGGGGGGCCTTAAAGGTCCGATCACCCGGCATCGCCTGAACCCCCAGGATCCTCCTTTCCCCGGACACGGTAAGCCGCGCACGGCTACACGCGGGAGGGTCCAACCCTCGTGTGCT
The DNA here is from genome assembly GCF_038994185.2 of Dermacentor albipictus. Lineage (NCBI taxonomy): Eukaryota > Metazoa > Arthropoda > Arachnida > Ixodida > Ixodidae > Dermacentor > Dermacentor albipictus. Next base: position 79,124,344 of record NC_091830.1, on the reverse strand, counting down.
CGGGTACGTAGTGTCGCAGCACACCAAACGCCTGCTCACGCAGACGCCCCTGCGGGGGGGGGGGGTTGAAGGTTCAAGCGAGAAAGTTTTAATAATGAGCGTTCATGAGCTACTTTATCAACCGCCTTTGCAAAGCCAGGAAAAATGATATCGGTGAAAGTGTTAGTATCGAGATTTGAGTGTAGGTCATGAAGAAATGCAGCTAATTGAGTGTCACGTGACAGCCCTTTACGGAAGCCATGTTGCGACGGATGAAAAAAGTTACCACTGTCTAGGAAATTCATTACGTGTGAATATATGGCGTGTTCCATTATTTGGAGCAGCTTCGCAATTGGCATGCGCAGAATGCTAAAAAGAGTTTGGCACCTTGCATAGGCTCTCGTCCAGCAGTAGCGCCGGGGGTGTTGCGCGGCTAGCGCGTCTTGCGTCGCCGAAGCCGCCAGCCTGAATGCGAATGCAGCCGTGCTCCCTCTGATCGAGACGGCACATAAGGTTTCGCAAAAGCAGCTTTCGCGTTGTCCTATTGCTCCTCCAGGACAGAGCGTTAGGTACCTTTCGCCCCCATTAGTAGCATCAGCCGTCATGTTAGATGCGAAAGGCCTAAGAGAAGGCGCCGCCATTGCCGCAATAGGGTTTGCCATATACCAGTTGAACGCCACTATAGAATTTAGAGTTCGTGATTCTTTCGCAATGTGGAAGCTTCTTCTAAGGCTCTAACCGAGAACATGCGCCTACTGTGGTGACACCCGCTGGCTTATCATGGGAGCTGTGCTCGCAAATAATCAAAGACTCTATACTCCAGCTCCCAAGTAACTTGCAGCACTGCTGAAGGTACCAGATGTGCAGAGACAGTATCTATCGTAGTCGAACATTGTTGCTGTAAGAATGTCGCACTAGCAGTGGGATAAGACAGTTTTATTAGTGCTTGTTACTTGATGCTAATGATAGGTTATAGCATTACGCGACATGCTGGGCCCTTTGCGCATGCACATCGCTCACCATGAATTACTGTGACGGTATGGTATGGAGGAAGAAAAAAACTTCATCTTTGTAAGCAAACACCGTCGGTAACCTTCAGTAACCGGCCTAATGCCGGTTACGTAAGAATATGGAAGCGTAAATACGCTTCGTTCGAAATTCACGCTTGTCACTGGCTCTCCGTCCTGACAGCCAGAAATAAAGGGTAAAATTTGTCAGTGCTCAGTCTTATCTCTTGCTGGGGTGAAAGCGTCAAGTATATTCTGTGGTTAATATTGAGATCGGCTGTTTGTTTTCACGTTCCTACGACTGCATACGCGGCGCTGAGTCGTAAAATTAGTTTCACTTCTTGTGCGCTGGTAGCACCGCAGCATTAGCGCTTGCTATTTAAAACAAAGCAGAAGATCTTGCCGTGTATCGCCCAAGTAACATTCAATAGTCACCTTATTCCTGCAGCGTACTGTGTGTCGTTCCTTGGAATAAAATTAGATTCTCACTTGAAGTGTACTAATGATATCGCCTTTTTTAGACAGGAAACACCTTTCGGCATAGGAGTTCTCATTATGCACGCGAATTCTTTTCAGAACACGCATTATTATAGTTATACCTCGCGTTCATACATATTCATATCACCAGTGGTATTGCTTGCTGGGGAAACACATATAACTGCCACCTGTCATCTATTCAACGCATACAGAACTAAGCTATTCTCATAATCACGAAGAGTTCATGTTACTCAAATGCTCTCCCGGTACTCCAGGCAAACTTTATACTACCTGTATCTGGCTTGCTTAAGTATAATCTAAATGTTATCTTTTCTAAAAAAACTTAACAAAACAGCTTGCTTACAAATTTGTGGACTGCAAGTTAATAATACCAACCTGACTAGGTTTGCGCATAATTACAACTTTTGATTACCTTAATATAACACTAACTATGGAAAAATGTCATCCTCGTTGTCAGCATTAAAAATATGGAATAACCTACCCCATTCACTTAAACGAACGTCATCTTTGAATGTGTTCAAAGATGAGTCAATGTTTTATTTCTTTTTGTAAATTCTTTCATGCATTATAACCTGTTCTCTGTATAGTTATCCTTTTTTATATACGTACGTTTTTGTTTGTTTTCTTTTACGATTGCATTGTATTACGCGCGTTCAATTGTTTCATTTGTACTTCCTGAATCTTTGCTGCTTTAACGCACGTTTTGTGTACATCTTCTTTGATTTTGGAACCGAGCGTCCCGTTCCAGTCATTGACTTTGGGACCCTCGTCTGCATACTATTTTGTGAAGTAGTGATTGTTTTTTGAATGGAGAATAAACTGAAACTGAAACTGATGAATGCACTGTGCAGAACACTCTATAGGCCTAATTTCTCATTTTTTACTGTCCTTAGCTGCTGTTGTACGTAAGGACAGCAGGTCCTCCTTTTTCTTTGCCTGGGCTGGCTGTACGAGTGCAGCCAATGTAGAAGTGGACATCTTTTTCAATCGGTGCAAAACTTCTAGGACTGAAATCTAGGATCAACGCCACGCTGTCTAGAACGCACTTTTGCACGTAGGAGATGAAAGACAATGAGGACGTTGGAAACGCGAGGCAGCATTTCGTCTGCGTCTGTCGGTGCTGTCAGTACACGTGATGACGACATCGAAGCTTCGCTGCAAGGACAGTCAGACGAAGTGTGGGTGCGTACGTTGGCGACCAATAAATGTGAGCTTATAATCCAAGACTACGCATGATAAGGTCACACCATGCTGATTCGGGCTAGGAGGCTTCAGGCTCCGCGCTGTGTTCAACATATAGTGAAGTTGTCTTCATGAGCTGCGTATATGCGATATATTTACCCAGAGTTTGAGCAGATTTGTCGCTTAAAGGAAACTAGTAGATTGGCTGCTCGTGTTCATGCAAAGGCGCACACGTGGCTCATCATCATCATCATCATCATCATCAGCCTGGTTACGTCCACTGCAGGGCAAAGGCCTCTCCCATATTTCTCCAACAACCCCGGTCATGTACTAATTGTGGCCATGCCGTCCCTGCAAACTTCTTAATCTCATCCGCCCATCTAACTTTCTGCCGCCCCCTGCTACGCTTCCCTTCCGTTGGAATCCAATCCGTAACCCTTAATGACCATCGGCTATCTTCCCTCCTCATTACATGTCCTGCCCATGCCCATTTCTTTTTCTTGATTTCAACTAAGATGTCATTAACTTGCGTTTGTTCCCTCACCCAATCTGCTCTTTTCTTATCCCTTAACGTTACACCTATCATTCTTCTTTCCATAGCTCGTTGCGTCGTCCTCAATTTGAGTAGAACCCTTTTCGTAAGCCTCCAGGTTTCTGCCCCGTAGGTAAGTACTGGTAAGGCACAGCTATTATACACTTTTCTCTTGAGGGATAATGGCAACCTGCTGTTCATGATCTGAGAATGCCTGCCAAACGCACCCCAGCCCATTCTTATTCTTCTGTTTATTTCTGTCTCATGATCCGGATCCGCAGTCACTACCTGCCCTAAGTAGATGTATTCCCTTACGACTTCCAGTGCCTCGCTGCCTATTGTAAACTGCTGTTCTCTTCCGAGACTGTTAAACATTACTTTAGTTTTCTGCAGATTAATCTTTAGACCCACTCTTCTGCTTTCCCTTTCCAGGTCAGTGAGCATGCATTGCAGTTGGTCCCCTGAGTTACTAAGCAAGGCAATATCACCAGCGAATCGCAAGTTACTAAGGTATTCTGCATTAACTTTTATCCCTATTTCTTCCCAATCCAGGTCTCTGAATACCTCCTGTAAACACGCTGTGAATAGCATTGGAGAGATCGTATCTCCCTGCCTGACGCCTTTCTTTATTGGGATTTTGTTGCTTTCTTTATGGAGCACTACGGTGGCTGTGGAGGCGCTATAGATATTTTTCAGTATTTTTACATACGGCTCGTCTACACCCTGACACGCGTGGCTAGTGGGTGTAAACTCGATGTGCGAAGTGAGGCGCTTTGCCTCTGCTAACACAGAAGGCGGCACGACTTAGGTACTAGTGTAGTCCCAGTGGTTAAAGTCGCTGTGAGGAATTGCAGAAAAAAGAAGCCTATAAATGAGCAAAGCTCCATTGCGGCATTTATGTAGACTCAGCTTATGCTTACAAAGGCAAACCATTTGTTCCGTCAATCCACCGACTATTGAGCACATGTCGACAAGATGACTAGGTAGACACCGAGCAGAAGACACGGCTTGGATTAGCATAACTTGAGGGGCATTCGTATTTCCTATTCGCTAAAAAATCCCAAAACTTCTTCACCATTGCAAGAAAGTACAGACATGGAGTGTAAGAGTGTACAATGAACCTAAGCTAAATTAATTCTCCTAATATTGTTTTTACTAAATTTAATCAGGAAAGTGGTGGGCAGTTTTGGATAAAGTACGTTTACTTGGAGGATAGGTACCAATGCGGCTCCTTTGTGAAGTAAATTGCATTATTTTGAAAACGTTTTGTTATCAAATACGCTAAGCCTGCCTAAAGGATTAAGGTTTTGCCTAAATTAGGCATTTCGGCACTTAATGCAATCATGTTGCGACTATCTGTTGCTAGGACGCTTGTAATCGTAGCATACTTACGAGGCAGGCGATTCCCAGTATCAACACTCCCATCGGCGTATCGCAAAGACACATCTTTGTGCAGGTTGTTTAGGAGCTCTGAAAAAGAAAACACACAGAAAAGGAAGACTGAATCGCTTCCTTACTATTTCACAAGTTGGAAGGCAGTTGTTTTGATTCCCGCCAGAAATCGTGAACTCAACTTTTTGGCTTAGTTTTTATTGTGAGACCAATATGGACGCCCTAGGCGAATTTTTGTCGTCAGCGGTGGCGTCGCCATCGTATCACACACTTTATTCAATGTACTCTTGTAACCCATGCATATCGTCGCCAAAAGGAAATTATGATTGGCCGTCGTTATCTCACCTGCGTGTGAGAGCCAGTCTTGGTTTGTTTTATAAGCGTTCATGCAAGAAAAATTATACAATAACTAAAGGCCAATTGTCATCACTGCCAGCCCCGTTGCCATGATGTTTTTATAAAGTCCAAGTTCGATAACATCGCGATCGCACGTCGTATGCTGCGGGTGCCAGTGAAAGCGTGCGAGGGTGGTTTAACCATGAAATCATGAAAGCATAATGGCTGAATCTCACACGCCGAATGTAGGAATGCAGGAATGAAGACCGCTGTCTTCGGTAGCGCCCAAACCATTAAGTGGGAATTATGCTCAGGCAGCGGATGCCCGTGGCACCGCTGAGCGCGGCAGCGCGAACCCTATCTCGAACGCGATCTGTGGAGGGCACAATGTCTAGAAGCGCAGAGGGCTGATGGCTTTGTGTGTACTGCGTTCTCGCCTCTTGACGAGGAAGCGAGAGGACGTACGAAAAACAATTCAATCGATGCTGTTGCTGGTGTTCCTCGCGACAGCGCTTTCACAGCCATCCCGCAGGATGTGTTCAAATAAGGTTCCACATCTAAAGGCGATTCCATCTGCAGGCATGGGATACAATCAATATGGTGCTCATGACGCCGGCTTTGATAACCGGTTTCATTTTATGTGTGTGTTTTTCTATTTTGTTGCTTGCTTGTGAACGGGAGGAGGGTGCTTTTGTTTTCTCTTGCAAGAAACTTTGCAAGAAGATCACAGTGTGAGAGGAGAGGACGAGTGAAAATTTCGTTTTGCCCGCTTGGCACTTCGCACCCTCCCGTTCATCGGCTTTTTACTGATAATGCTTGAAATTGCGAGTTTGTTTCTATTACCTGATTCGCTCAGTATGTAGGGTGAGGTATTGTTTATACAACATAGATTTTACATACCAGTTAGCGCTATTCTTAGACCTCCTTGAGTTCATTCAATCATTCTTTATGTACAGCATTCTTTTACAATATAGAAAAGCATTACTGAACCCATAGCCAATGGCTAGTCCCGGGTCCATAGTCAGGCTAGAGTACAAAACGCAGCATGCGAGGAAACAAAACAGCAGACGTAATACATAACAATAAAATTAACCTACATAATGTAGGCACGAAAGTAAATATTGCCATAGTGTACTTTTATCCTTCACGGACGCGAGCAGACAAAACATACATAATATATAACAATTAAATTAAGATGCCCAACTTAGGCAGGAATGTAAATATAAAGCAAGTGTACTTTAATCCACAGTATTTATCAAAAAACAGTGTTTTCTCAGAGTAGACATAAAGATACGGGCTTCTTTTACCCGTATTGGCAGAGAATTCCAAACAAGTGCGCCGTTAAATTCCACGAGCCTTTTCCCGTACAGATTATGACATCGAGGCAGATTAAAACATCCTTTAGTTGCAGCTCTTGTATTTTGTAACAGGATTTTAAACAAAGTAATAGGAAGTGGATCATTGGTTTCGATAATACTATGAATGACCTCAGCCATTTTCAATTCATACAATGCATGCACTGGCAACGCATGCAATCAGCTATACAAGTATGCACTGGATTGTGTGCTTCCAGAAGAAGTGATAATTCTCAATACGCGTTTTCGCAGACGGAATACAGGATCAAGGTAAGTTATGAAAGTGCTTCCTTAGACTGAATACAATAAGATATGTGACTGAATGAAGGAAATGGACATAATGGGTCGGACAGGATATTCAAAACATTCACAAGCCTTGAGAAGAATATAAGATTCGTAAGCAAGCTTGGAACAAAGTTATATAATGTGAGCTTTCCAGTGCATATTTGAATCGAAGAAAATGCCTGAATATTTGTAAGAGACTACTTGTGTTGTTTTGTACCTCGTAATATGTCCAGTCTGGAGTTGTTTCTTCCTGGAATAGAAAGCTGTATACTTAGTCCTACTAAGATAAAGGGTCAGTTCAATGAACGTGAACCGCTTGGAAACATTATGTAACTCTGCATTAATTTTATCCTTTATAACAAGCAGACTGTCTCTAGTGAATACAAGAGTAGTGTCGTCAACATACATCAGGGTCTGTGTATGCCAGAGCTTCGCAGGGAGACCTTTTATGTAGACTGAGAAGAGCATGGGCCCCAGAACGGAACTGTGTGGCACGCCGGTTAGTAGGATTTGTGAAGCAGACGTATCATTTTTAAGTATTATATGCTGCTTGCGTTTACTGAGGTAGCTTCTGAGTAAGTTCAGGATTTTGCCGCTAAGTCCTTGATTGTTATTCTTGTTCAGTAATATCTGATGGTCAACTGTATCGAACGCCTTCTTTATGTCGAGATAGACAACGACCGCAATTTTCTTCTGCTGGAGAGCCGTACCAGTAGGTGTGTCTGAGTGAGCACAGCGAAAGAAGTAGATATCTGAAGTATGGAACCACGTTGGTATGGTCTCAGGATATTGCATTTGGATATGAATTTTGTTTATGCGCACGTGCAGTTCTTCTGGCGTTGCGTTCGAAAAAAAACAACAACATGAAGACTAAAATATACGCTTAATTGCCCGTTATTTCCACACAATATAAGACAAGATAAGAACCTGAAGAATAGTGCAAACTAGGAATGCCACAGAAATAATTACCTCAATGACAAAAGTGATATTGGGAGACAGCGGCAAGGAATATTGCGAGGGTCTTCTGCGACGAAAAAGATAACGCACTCACTCATCCAGATAGTGAAGTTTGTACACTCACAGTACGAGTCCCAGAAATGACGGGAACATGCCCAAGACGAGAATATAAGAGCCATGCAAACAACGCCAGATATTCTTAAACTGAGCCGTTGTATACAACGCCATATGCGAATTTTTCTCCTTTTATTTTTGCCGTGGCATAGCAGTTGGGTTATGGACGCGTGCGAATCATGAGAAGCCAACAAACAAAGATCCCAAGGAAAACATAGGGGAGATTATTTGTACTTAATAATTGAATTATAGAAATGATAAATTTACGGCAATGAAAGTGGATGAAGAAACAGCTTGCCGCAGGTGGGCATAGCAGCCGTAATCCGAAGACGTGGGATCGCTCCCCACCTGCGGTAAGCTGTTTTTTCATCCACTTTCATTGTCATTATCCTTCTTTTTTAATTCACTTAGTAAGTACAAGTCATCTTCCATATGTTTTGCTTGGTATCTTTGTTTGTTGGCTTCTGATGATCAATAAAAATCGGGCCCCTTCGTTAACCCCCTTTCGACGCTTGCGAAGCGAGCTAAAATGAAGACGTACATGATCAGCAGACCAGTGATTCATAGCCACGGTTTCAGTTAATGTCATCTTCAGTCCTGAAATCATCTAGTCACAGTCGGAAAGTGGCATCAGCTCTACGCGAAAGCTTAGAACTAAATTTCGGGGTTCGTATTTTATGTCACTACAGAAACACATATTTGGATACATTATGGTCATTTGGAGACTCACTGTTACAAGGTGAACGTTGTATGTTAACTTAATAAAACTACACTAGCACAACGTGCTTTATTCATAAATCCTTCTGATTCACAACAAGGTGCACTGAATACGAATAAGCATTCACATTGTCATGTTTTATTTTTTAGAGAAAACTGGAAATGGAGCTCAGAATATCTACATATAACTTCTAATTCGTTTGTCTGAATTGCTGCTAAATGTAGTCTGCAAAGACACGTATGAAGATTGTAGTGAACCTGGAAAACAAGCCAACTCTCACAGCTGTAAGATAATTTCGTAATCTCGAAAAGCGTTCTCTAGATGAACATGCTGAGCCGTTATCCAGCAGAATCATGGTAGCTTCTTTTCATTATGCGCTTGGAGTCGAGCGCATCATGACCAGGGTATCGAACAAGTATTGAGCCGAAAGCACAAACATTCTGTTTGATCGAACCATACCTGAATCGAGGCGTTAAGATTTTTTTTTATCACTCCGGAGTGACACCAAAAGGCAGAAATGACAGTTTTCCTTTAGGTTGCCCATCTTTTCTGGCTCTCATCATTCCTGCGTTGTCTGCACTTCTCGTTGGAATGCTGCTTCATTTGTAAATACGCACCACCTTGCCATGTTTTAAGAGAAGGCGCGCCGTTAATGCGGTTTCCAGTTTAGTGCGTCAGTGGGCAAACTAGGTGTTGGGTTAACGTGACAACATCTGCATCACACCCGAAGAGTGACTTCGCGAGACGGCGATGCTTGCCGAATACCCGAGACAGCTTAGCAAATATGCTCGTATCGTGTCCCCAGAATGGCTGCGAATGGCCGGCATTGATCTGTTCGTTAACGCCATTTAACCGGCAGTTCAGTGAAAAAGCGTTACTGTGGCATCCACCGGGAGTATATTGAAGCAAGCCATCAAGCCTATCAGAATATTTATATGACAGAGAATATATTAAAGGCTAGACGCCGTGGTGGCGTACTGGCCAAAGCGTTGCCTCACTAAGCCCGCAGGTGCGGGATAGAATCGCAGCCTCGGCAGCTGCGAATAACGCCTGTGTACCGTGCAAAGGGAGCACGTTAAAGCATCCCAGATGGTCAAGAATGTTCCTGGAGTCCTTCACTACGGTGTGCGACATAATCAAATCGTGCTTTTGGCGCGTAGAACCACACAATTTATTATTATTATATACAAGACGCTCAAGCGGACTTCCGCATGCTACACGAGCCTATCTTCCACATTTATGCTTAAGTCCCCATTTTTCTGCTCTTCCCTTTCTCCATGAAAAATTGGGCAGGCTGGAGGACTCGGGGTTGCCACTATATATTCTTTCCTATCTCTATCTCTTTTCCTTAGTCTTTCCCTCAATAAAGCTTCGCTTCACATGGATTCCAGGACTGGTGATGAATCTGCATAATGATTTGGTAACTGCGTGAGACCTGAACAACAAACAACGGGCAATACGTTAGTGCAGCGCCTCAGTAGCATCGAGTTTTCGTACTAAATAAATTTGTGCTATTCTCCTCTAACTATTTCTCGGTTATGAAAATTGAATCGAAATGGTTCTAGTTTCAACCGCTATATTTTGGCTACGGAGTTGAACCGGTACTTAGACGCTGTCGGTGACCCAAAGGATCAACCGGATGCAAAAGATTCTGGTTCAACACTAGGTACAAGGAGCCATTCGCATTATGTCATGAATGCCCGCCAAACATGTCTTTCATGTTCATATTTTGGCATGCATGTAAGTCACTCTTGTTGTACAGTATCAAACGTGTCACGCATACTTTCCTTGACTTGCCATCCCTATTTTGACATAAATGCCACGAAATTCACGTCAAGTTTGTCGTGTTGTTCGCACACTTCATAAATGTCTTGTGTGCATTTCATGTGATGCATACAGTGCAAATGGGGTCATGTGACACGTGTAATCATTTTTCGTGCCATTTATGCCTGCCATTCGTGACGTTATGTTACAAAGTCCAATGTCATGTTACGCATGTCTTTAATAAGAGGTCACACAATTCATTACATTATATGTCCTGCGCCTCGGGCCAATAGTGTTACGGCATTGAAGATAACGAAGGGTCAGGGTCGCGTCCGGAATGTGGCTTCTCAATAAGGCTGAGCGAGTCGCGGCTGATAGGATAAGGCAGGCGCAACTCCGCTCTTTTTGAGAACATACAGAGTGACACTCTTGATCTCGGTTGGAAAACCGAGATCAAAAATCTATGTCATGTGATTTTTGCTACAAGGACGGAAAGACAATACAGAATAATTTCGGAAGCAATGGTCCTGGGGCACTATAACGTAAAGCTATTCCAAACTTTTCTATTCCAATTCTGCAATCAAGCCTACGCGATTGGTCCCACACTTTTTTCGACCACCCCCACTTCGCCTGTCTTGTCACGCGACGTCACGAAAACCGCGATACCTCTCTATCTCATTTAACGTGTGCGCATTGATTTTCCATGATTGCACCGAACCAAAGAAAAATTGTTATTTCTGATTCGACGCCTTTTCGCCGTTACGCCTCGACTATTGTTGAAAAGTTTTAGGGCAGCACCCACTTCACCTACCTGTCACGCGACGTCAGAAAGCCGCGAAAGCTCATCACGTCAACGTCACGTGTACGCATTAAAAATGCATAAATATTCCGAACAAAAGCGGATTTTTCTCTGAATAGCCGCAGGCTGCCCCGTTCCGAAAGTAATAAAAGATGGCTGCCTCCGATCGCTCAGGCACTGGCTACTCACCCCTGCCGGAGAGTATGAGCTAATTTGCGTGTAATAAAACATGTTGCGTGGCCGTGTAAGGTCTTCGAGAACTTTCGGCACGTTTACGACCCGGTCCTGCCAGCTCATCTTTGCTGAAGATCCGTTTCAGCGTCATTCTTAAGCTTCCGCTGCATGCCGCCGCGATTGTCGACGAGCCACCGCAAGATAAGTGAGAGAAAACGGGCCAATCTCAGACGCTGGCACCACCCTCTTCAACCGGTTGTCGGTATTCAGTGCAGTGGCTCGGCTCCATCGAATCCCTCTCCACTAGAGCGTGCTCCTCGCCTCTTGTGAGCCAATTAGACAATACACGCCGCTCAGTGCAGGCAATGTTATTCGTTTTTCAAGCAAACAAAAGTTGCCTCCTATGAATGAGGAGAGCTTTTGATTGGTTTGATCAGACAACCCTACGGGCGACCGCCCGATGCTTGCGTCGGTGGTTACGCAAATTTGACGCCAGAAGATTGGAATAAAAACATATTGGAATAGTTTAAAAGTTATACGGCCCCTGATCTTGCTAACTGAACGGAGCGCAAACCGTGACGAGGGGGTGGTCCTGCCATCGAAAAATTTTTGATCTGTGCTGCAGTCCGTCCATTACCGGTGGCTACTCAACGTTACATGGTTGCTTGCTAATCCACCTGACTGTGTCTCACGTAAGGAGCTGTGAGTGGCAAATTGAAAAGCGAGACGCAACTCTGGCGCCCCAACAGTTGCCACGTAGAGTAACTCGAACCAATTCCTCAGCGTCCCACATTGAATATTTTGGCCATCAGCATGTTTATAACACGTCATTCCATGAGACGCAAAACTCTTGCCTTTACCAAAAGACGCCGTGCTGTCACAAAGCTCTGAAACATCTTGTTTTGTTACACACCTTGGTAGGGAGGGGGGGGGGGGGAATAACGCAGTTGTAGTGCTTTCGCAAGAGCCTTCCAGCTATCCTTATAACGTCACTTGTACACTTGCTACAAAGATATATTAACACATGCGCTCTTCCTCGAAAAACATTATTTAATAAAGTACACATTGGGAAGCCCAAACCTCAGACTACCGGGCAAGGACGCTACAAGTAGCTTATGGATGCCGTCGGTGGCAAGTTGTTCATTGCTTCACATAACGTAAGCACTTTGTGGCCTCCGACATAGAAGGATACGAGAGTTACTGCGATAGCTAGGCGCGCGCTTTGCCCGTTATTTACGTAAAATTACTCGCGGTGTATTTACATTTCCCCAGTTTAAAAACGACAGTGCGACCAAGCTCTCCTTACAGCCCGAAGTATGGTTAATAAGGAGGGCGCTAGCTTTTTTTTCTCACACATATATTTTTCAATGTAACGACACCCTGGACAACCCAGGGCCATCAAACAGTTCAACAACGAAGTCCTCGTGTTGTGTGCGTGCGAACTACTGGCAGAAGCTTCTCTGTATATATATCACTTGAGTCAGATTCCGAGCTACCCCAATGAGGCCAGAAAAATATTTCTTCTTAAGTTCTAATTGAAGGTTGACCCATCACCAGTGTTACATAGCCAGTGATTCACGCCGGTCTGATGGCTGCTTTGAAGCGGTTCCTAAATCGCAGCAACCGGATTCTACACTCAATCCACCATGGAATACCCAGTAATCTAAACTGGTGGGCTGACGGTTAGACCCCTACACTTACAGGCAGAAAGTGGAACGATCGTGAAGTATCCCAAGGGTTCTAGTCGCATTAAAACGTCGCGACGTTTGGGATGCGTGACGCGTTACGCTGAAGAATAAAATAAAGAAGTCAATTAAAAGTCACTCTTGCGAAAGTACTCACATGGGCTTGCTCTGGTTTGCTGCTCGGCTGATGTGTACGCCTCGCCTGCCTTTCTCGCTGCCCGTCTTCTTCTTCCTTTACGACAAAACGCGCTGTCTATGATGAAAAGAATGACGAAAGCGTCAGCGAGAAGTAAATGTATGCTACGGGAAAATGAAATAATTGACTGAAAAGGGGGTGTTTGTTAACCAATTCTTGTCTAATTTGCTCACTTGGTGTTTCCTTTAACCAAATATAACCAATTAAAAGCACGTTCCGTTTATTTTTTTCAGAAAATGTTCGAAATGGGGACGTTTATGCAGCACGTGGTTATACCTCGTAGAAAACGAAGTAGACAACAACTCACAGTTACACATTAACTATTTAGGTGAGTATGCTTAACGTACATTGCGTAGTTAGAGAAAGCAATCAAGCTTATTAAATGTATTTGATGTTTCTACTTCAACTCTTCTTTCTCTTTTGTTCCTTTTTAATGTTTTGATGGATTTTGTAACGCTTTGATATGTTAGTGAGATAGAAACGAACGTAAGTTTTTTTTTGTATTGTAACTCATTTGGCGCGGATAAATGATGCGGTTAATGATCCTACGCTGGAACGCTCCCAGAATTCCGCAGTACCTCTAAGCTTCCGCTAGCCTCCACTCTTTTTCATGATTCTCTGAAGCAGTCTCTTCCAATTTGCTTGTTTCTTCAGGCACTCGCTGCAGGGAGGGGACCTGTCACAAGAATGTAGTTGCGTTATAAACATGAGGTTGTAAGGTGAGAGCGCCACTTTTATTCTATCGCATGTAATGCGCACGGTGTTGCGCAAGCCAGTCGTTGGCCTGTCCCAGCGGCGCACGTCACATAAGAATGGGCACTTCGAGGTGTACTTTTGCTGCTCTCACTGTTTTGTCACCGTCCCTACTGCTAATGCCGTGGGTACTCACGTTTCCGTCGACGACACCCATGGCTGTTCTTGAAAAATAATTTTTCGACCAATAAGATCCTAAAAAAGACAAAACGGTCCTAATGCCACAATATTTCGAAGCCAAAAAAAAAATTATGCAGCGGAGCGAACGAGTTGGAATCTATGTAAAGCGAAGCTTTGTGCGAGTTCAAAAAGAGTCGAAACACGAGTTTGTGTGCATCTGCTCAACGTTACTCGGAATACTTTATTCCGGCATTGCAGAGAGGCTAATCAAATGCTGCCACCGCTGCCGTCTTTTTGTGAAGGCGAGCGCCATGTGGTGTTGGTGCAATGATTAGAGATAAAGATCACGTGGTGCCCAGACGTTGCTTTTTTTAATAATTTATGTACCGTTCACCGGCACGGGCACCACTACCGTGGATGCGTGGCGGCAAGCGCCATGTAGTGGTGGTGCATGCAACATAGCGGCGGTGACATAGAGTGAGTCCTGCGCTGTGATAGCTTGGCCCCATTGGCTAGAGAACTCCCACGTCGAAGCACTCACGGTCATTAAATCTCGGCTTGGTTCGCAAACAAAAGCTTCACTTTAAAACAAAGCGTATTCAACAAGCAATCTATCCGACGACCTCGCAGTCATGAGCGTTATGCGCCACGCAACCCTTTTTCTTGTATTGCGTGTTCGACTTCAGTAGCGTATATTCACGATGCTTGCTATGTTATCATTCATAGATATTCATTTAAGCCGAAACACATCGGAATAATTAAAAGAAAGAAGGGAGCTGAAAACTATCTCAGTTAATACGGGGAGGGGGGGGGGGCGTTAGGCATAGTGCAGGGCAGGATTTCTCCACCAACGCCTCCTCTATTTTGTCAATGACAGTGCAAAGTCTCGCTCCAAAATAGGCGCCGATGGGGACCCTTAGTTTAGTGAGTTGCCGCGCTGCGACGCTACCCACATTGCGTGACTAATTTAGCCACGCCTGCTGCCATAATGCGGGCGTCTGAGCGCGCGGAGCTGCCGTTCCCGATGAGAAGTGGTAGACGCTCTGTCCCTGCGTCCGTCAGGTGTCAGGTTATTACACATCTGTCAGTCGTCCTCCGACTTCCGCTGTGGACAGCCAGGCGGATGATACAATTGAACAATTTTCAAAAAGTAGCGCCATTCTTATATCTTTTCCACCCCGTTCTCCCCGGCGTTTCCTCCTCCACGCCTCCTGTCTCCCCAGCCTCCTCCACTCCCCCATTGGCCATTCTTTGTCACCTGGAAAAACGCTTCGCACTTCTGTATATTTTTTTTTAGAGCGCAGCTCTTTGGCGTCCGTTCCTGGGTTTCGCGTCGGCGTTGTCGTCCGCGTTGTCGTCGGCCTCGTAACCAGCTCGCCGACGAATCTGCTCCGCCGCCGCGCATGCGCGCTGTCGGCTCTCCGGGCGAGGGAGGATGATGGAAGGGAGGAGGAGAGACTGTGGAGGAGGGCTGGCTACACAAATGGCTCTTTGGCGTCCGTTCCTGGGTTTCGCGTCGGCGTTGTCGTCGGCCTCGTAACCAGCTCCGCCCCCCTTTCATCCCCCCAGCGCTAGCAGCGACCGACTGATACCGCTTTCGTGAGTCCGCTACCGCACTCACGAAAGACGTCGTGCACTTCCTGCAACTCGCATTAACCGTCCATCGATCCACACCGATGTTAGTAGTGGGGGACTTTAATGTTGACATAAAGACAAACAGCAATTTCCTAACACTTATGCGGGAGAACATCCCGTTCCTCTCGCTCGTAACGCGTCCCACGGCTGTGACAACCTCGCGAGGCACTTGTATAGATCTCGTCTTTGAGAATCAAGCATTGGTGTACCAAGTCGAACATATATCAGTCTATTTCTCCGACCACAAAGCTTCCTTCATGACTGTCAAGAACTGTTAGTGGAGTCTTTGTTAAAGGAATACGTGTGAAAAAAAAAAAAAATTCTGTGATAGCGCATACATGTGTTGCTCGATTTCTTTGCCTCAATCTATCGAAAAGGTGAAACAGCTTATTTGCTGCGCTCAAATTTCGCATTAGGAAGTAACGTAATCGTTGGTAATTTTTTATCTCCGGCGCGCTCCGACCACCATTGCTGGCCCAGTGCGACCAAAGTACGTGCAGACGGATTGGTCCGGGATAAAATTCCGGCTGCGGCGGCGGCAATTCTATGGGGGCGATATGCAAGGACGCTAGTGGTCCCGTCCATTGGGGGCACGTTAAAGAACCCCAGCTGGTCAAAATTAATTCGGAGTCCCCCATTACGGCGTGCCTGTAATCAGATCTTGGTTTTGGTACGTGAAACCCAAGAATCAATTTTTTTCTCTGTCTTGTGTGCCTTGAATGTTCCAGTTAAAGCAACAATGCTTCCCTTGCGAAAACTTACAACCCAAAAGAACACAGACGCACGTAGTATACAATATCAAATAAGCACACCAAGAAAAGTGTTACTGGTGGTAATGAGGTGGGGGGATAGTTATTTTCGGAACATTTATCGAGTTGTCCCACCAAGTTCCTTCTTGCTATCAAATTCCAACCATTTTCATGGTAATAATTACACAAAAAACGATTTCATGTGCTGGCACGTTGTTCAAATTATCAATACTGTCTACGTGTAAAAACGTTTCTCATGGCTGCCACAACACGTGCATGCGCTACACACATCTGGAAAAGGCGCGGGGCAGAAGTGGCCCTGTTGAGGCGTTGCTGGCCCCAGACAGTTGGAATCTCTCACACGCCGGCCGAACAAAAGTGTCCTGCAGGTACGTAAACGAACCTACGAAACCACGTATACGTACATTCACGCAGTCAAAACCTGAAACTGAGGTAATTACCGGCGTGTTTGATCACACTGTGTGCATTCGTCGTGTTATGGCAACACGAACTCTGAACGTGCGGTCGCTTTAGGTCTTAAATAATGGTAATTTTCACTATTTCTTTGCGCATTCCCCACACGACATTATTAAGGCCAGTCACCGACTGACGAAGCAAAATCTCGCCTCAACCGCTGCTCCGCAGGGTTTGAACCAACTTTTCCACGGATTTCCTCCCGTAGCGCGTTAGCCGTCCAGGCAGGGCCGACCACAGGAGTGGAGCGGACGAGCAGGGAAGTGGTTGGCGCTACTTTTGGGGCGAAGCAGGCGCGAGCGCTAGCCGACGGGGGCGAGCAGGAAAGGACGATAGGAGAGGGTGGGGAAAGGCAGCATCGGCCTATCTGGCTGGTATTGAAAAAAAGAAATGGAGTAGGCGCTGTCTCCACACAGGAGCGATGACATCAGGATCGCAGCGCCACTGGTCGAATTCCGCGATGGATGGAAACTTTCTGCTCCTACAGACAGACAAGCCTTAATGTCAAAGTATTGCGTCACCACGTGGGGGCACACTCGGAGGCTCCGCGGCAGGTTCCTTATCCTCTCTCTTCCTCTCCGTCTGAGGTGGTCACGCATTCGCGTAAATACCACCTATGGCGTTCATACCACGACATGCCTTGACTCGCATTCGCATTACGCTCTCAATCAATGAGGATTTTTTTGTCACAACACCGCCCAAGCTGGCTTTTCTATGAAATGACCTGCTTAACGCTATCGCGTTAACATGCGATGACTGTATTTATGGGAGTGAAAGAAGCCGTGTATCAACAGAGAGACCCATCGCAGTTCTACTAGCGGAGATAAAGGTGATAAGAACATGCAGTTCGAGCTGATCACAGTCAATTCTGTCTAGTGATAGCGCATTCCTCACTAGTGAGGGTGCATCCCATAGACCTCACATGTTGCAGCATGCTGGCTGAAGTATACCACGACGCAGGCTGAAGTAAGCCAGTAATTGTAGTTCATGAAGCCACAGAAGGTACCAAACGTACGCGTAAAAGAACCTATACATGAACTTTTACCATAGGGAGGTACAGAATGCAAAGAAATTGTAAATCGCTGTCTACATCTTTTCGTTCTAGTCTATAAGTAACAAATATGAGTACAGCAAAAGGTATCAATGCATAAAATAAGGTTCTTCAGCTGCCGCTCCGGTGACAAATATAAGTTATATATATATAAGCAGCGAGGGAGTTGCCTGCAGAGAATGTTGATGCACCTGACGGGTTCTCTGTGGCCTTCGTAGCCACAACGGAGACGTCTAATTTGAATACCATCAACAGACAGCGGCTGTCCCAATTCTTCGACCAGCTGATTCCGGGACAAGTCCAAGAGGTCAGAATCGACGCTTGGAAGAATGTCCTTACGGTAGATGTGAAATCTCGGGCGTCCGTGGACAAACTGAAAGAAATTGGCGTGTTAGGCGGTATGCCGGTCCGCCCCTATCTCTCTCACGGCAAACGGACTTCCGCTGGAGTTATCACAGACGTAGACCCTGAAATAACGGACAGCGACCTGCGGACACTGATCAAATCTACGGCCAAGATAGTCGACATTCATCGTTTCGGCCGATCACAGTGTGTTAAAGTTGTTTTTGAGGCCGACTCCATCCCATCCCACGTCAAGGTGGGCTATGTGCGGCATCCTGTCCGTCTGTATGTTCCAAAGCCTGTTCAATGCCGCAAATGCAACAGGATTGGCCATGTGAGTGCTGTTTGCAGAAACGACATATCCTGCCGTCGATGCGGCGGATCACACCAGCATGACACTTGCAAGACGGAGACAGTCAAGTGCACCAACTGCTTCGGCGCTCATGAGGCGACGGCTAAAGACTGTCCTAGGATGAAGAACGAGAGGCTTATCCTGAAGAAGATGGTAAAAGAACACTCCAGTCACCAAGAAGCGGCCGCGTCTATTCGTCGCCGCAAACGTCGTTCCCGACACCAACGCACAGAGTCACGCGTCACTAGTCTGTCTCAGGCGCCGTCACAGCAACTCTCAGCTCCGTTGCCTCAACGTATTGAGCTGCAGAATGATAAGACGCCGCCTGCTGCAGCGCCCCATGTTACCATGGTGGTTCAGAAAGATGCGGGTACATTATCCACCTCCTCTGATGTGGAATGGCCTGCTCTGTCATCAAAAGTCGTCGAACCAACGCGTCCATCAATCCGTGCCGGTCCAGTGGACATTAAGGACAAGCCGGAAGACCAGCAGGTGAACGTTCTTCTAAAAGAACTTTTACATTCCATGCGCACGCTGCTTTCAGGCCTCAGTACGCCAACAGCAAGGGTTGTTGTTCAGTTTTTGGATGCAATTGAGCCGCTCTTGGCGGCATTGCAGTGATTCATTATGGCGCTACCACACAACCCCTCCTCTGTGTCGATGCACATACGTCGCAGTGTAGTGATGCAGTGGAATGCCCGAGGCCTGCGTGGTCGCCTAAGTGACTTCCGACAGCGCGTCCAGAAATACCGCTTCCCTGTGATTGTTATATGTGAGCCCAACTTGCCTTCTGCTTTCCGCCTTTCTGGATATGTACTGCTGTGGTCTCGAGAAGCTGATGAAACCAGCAAGGTATTAGTGTGCATACGCCGAGATATTCCACACTACCGCCTTGCCCTCCAGCACCATAACTCGAACCACTACATTTGCTTGACGTTAACGCTTAAAGGGCGGGTGTTCTCGATCCTCGGCGGCTACATTCCACCCAGAGATCACATTGATTTCTCGTATCTGTCCTCAGCAATCCAGAGTTGCACAGCTCCCCATATTATTGTGGGCGACTTCAATGCTCATCACCCCCAATGGGGAAGTACAGTAATGAATAACCGAGGCAAAGCCTTGTCCGACTTTATGCACTCACAGGATTTCGTCGATATTAATGATGGCTCTCCTACGTTTCTGCGTGGCGCGTCCTATAGTAGCTGCTTGGACCTGACGTTTGTTTCCTCACGACTACAGTCTTCTATTAGGTGGTTCAGTGATGTGGAAACACATGGCAGTGATCACATACCAACGTATATCTGCGTCAAGTGGTTCGCACCTACCACTTCGTCTCATGTGCGGTGCACTGACTGGCCCACTTTTAAGACATTCGTGGAGAATTCCTGTGCGAATCTGGAGTCACCAACGCAAATAGAAGACTTGATCACCTCCGCCCTCGGTGAGGCCACGCGGACCATATGTGCACCTTCATCGGGGTCTCCTATCGACGTGGAATTCGAGAGGTTGCGCGCAGTCCGACGGCGCGCTGCAAGGAAATATAGAAGGACGAAATCCACGTACGATCTCGCCCTTTGTCGCCGAGCTCAACGACACATAAAGCGCCATCTCGAGAAATTAGGAAGGAAGCGCTGGAGAAAGTTCTGCTCATCACTGGATCCTCGCAAGCCGCTGTCACGTATTTGGCATGTAGTCAGGAGCCTACGTTTCCCCCCACAAGACAGGTACCCTTTCAATGCTCTGGCCCTTTACCAACGCCGCAATGATGTAGAGGTAGCGGACGACTTCTGCAAAATGATTGTGGGCACAACTCAACCAGCCTCTATCCCATCCGAAGTTTTCGCGCCACCTTCCTCAAGTAACCACTACGACTTGCTCTTTACGATGCCCGAATTAGAGGCTGCTCTTGCGTCGTGTCGGCATTCATCTGCTCCTGGCCCTGACGGGATCTCGTACTCGTCTCTGTCTCACCTTGGCAGGGCTGGTCGCACTGCACTGCTCAATTATTACAACGACACATGGGTATCCGGTATTGTTCCGCAGCAGTGGAAGATCAGCCGCCTGGTTGCTCTCTTGAAGCCTGGAAAGACTCCTTATGACCTTACCTCATACCGCCCAGTTGCATTAGCCAGCTGTGTTGGCAAAGTTATGGAACGAATGGTCGTGGCGAGGCTCGAATGGTTTCTGGAAAGAAATGATCTTTATCCGAACATGATGACCGGTTTTCGGCGGGGTCGTTCTTCAATTGACAGCGTCATTGACCTCGTTACGACAGTGGAACATGAAAAACGTCAACGCCGACTCGTCGCCGCTGTTTTCTTAGATATCAAAGGGGCCTACGACAACATCCTTCATGAAGCCATTCTCGATGCCCTAGATGACTTGGGTATTGGCGGCCGGCTCTACCTGTGGATTGTGAGCTACCTCAGCGGCCGTTTTGTTTACATGTCCACGCCTGACGGAGACACTAACCGTCATCAGGTATGCCGCGGAGTTCCTTAGGGAGGAGTTCTCAGCCCAACATTATTTAATGTGGCACTGATTGGCCTGGTGGGTGAGCTTCCACCTCACATCCACATCAGTGCATATGCAGATGACATCTGCATCTGGGCTTCTGGTGCAACACGCCCACAACTACGTGCGAAATTACAACGGGCTGTGTCATCTACTTCGCGATACCTACGGCGTCAGGGTTTGCGCTTAGCTGCCGAAAAATGTGCTGTGGTTGCATTCACGAGCAAATCCGTCTGGCGCTACCCGATCTCCATTAACGGTGTCATATTGCCGTATGTCTCCCACCACAGATTCTTGGGCATTATCATTGACCGCGATTTGTCATGGACGAGGCATGTTAACATGTTGAAGCAAAAACTTAATCTGTTTTGCCATGTTCTTCGCTTCGCAACAGGCATGAAATGGGGCCCCACGGAAGGCTCATTACTAAGACTTTATCAGTCTCTTTTCGTGGGCTACATTCGATACAGCCTTCCGATACTCTCAAACTTGAGCATTTCCTGCTTACGGACATTAGAGAGCGTCCAAGCGCAGGCACTCAAAATATGCCTCGGGTTGCCACGGCGTGCCTCCAACAAAGGCACAATTGAGGAAGCCCACGTATGCCCATTACCGATATACCTGTCCCACGAACCACTTCGTGTGTATTTACGCTTACTGACACGACACCATTGCCATCCATTGACGTCGGTTCTACATGAGCGTCCGGAAAGCAGTTTCACAAGTGCACTCCACTGCCATCTACCCCACATAACAACAGGCTATGCCCTTCCATATCACCCCGTCAAACCACCATGGGTGATGGTTCAACCTTCCGTGTGCGTACATGTCCCCGGCATACTAAAGAAATCATTGGTTCCCGTCAGTGGACTACAACAACTTGCTCTCGCGTACATCTGGTCAGAATACCAGACATATGTTCATGTGTACACAGACGGCTCCGTGTCACCTAGGGCATCGACAGCAGCTGTGGTGATACCAGCCCAACAGATGACTCGAGGTTTCATACTAGACCATAATTCAACATCAACCGCTGCAGAGCTTGTGGCTATTCGGGAAGCGATTCGCCACATCTGCGGGGAAAGACCTCAAGAGTGGTGCATTTTCACGGACTCAAAACCCGCGCTGCAAATTTTGGGATGCTTCCTGCGCCACACCGCATATCAGGTTCTGGCCCTGCAGATCACCGAGCTGCTTTCATACGCTCAAGAAAAACACCACCGCATAGTGTTCCAATGGATCCCGGGACACTGTGGGCTCAACGGTAATGAGATGGCCGATGCTGCAGCAAGGCGCGCCCTCAGCAATGGCCTGCGAACTGTAGTGCCATTCTCCAGACCGGACATCACATGCCTCCTGTCGGAATTAATGAGGAGTGCGACGAGGAGATGCTGGGCCCAGCCAGACGCTCGTCACGTCCGCCTTAAAAGCCTGGATCCCGATATGAAATTTCCAATTCTGAGTGGAATTCCACGCCCTCACACATGCCTGATACACAGACTGCGATTAGGCGTCGCCTTCACGCGCAAATATTTGCACATTATTGGACGGACAGACTCCCCGGACTGTTCAGTGTGTGGCGCGGTAGAGACTATAGAACATGTGCTCGTGGTGTGCCCTGAGTATGCGCGAGAAAGACTGACATTGGCAGGTACATTGAGACAATTACACAATGGACCACTGTCAGAGGACCTCTTGCTAGGCGCGTGGCCACAGAGTTGGCAGACGACAGAGACATTGCGTGCACTTTCAGGTTTCCTAGGTGACAGGGGCCTGGACTCACGCCTGTGATATCAGTTGTGTAATGTGTCATTCACCTCATTCCTCCCATTATCATCCCCCATTGTGACCCTTTTTCTTCCCCTCTTCCCCTTCCCTTACGTAGAGTAGCAGGCCAGATGCTCCAATATCCGGCCGACCTCTCTACATTTTCCATTCATTAAACTACCTCTCTCTCCAGGAGGGTAACAGAGAAAGCGCACGCACAGTTCTACACCGTAAAAAAATTCCGAACTTTTATGTGCGCACTCTACCTAAAAAAATGGACGCAGTTAATGTTTTCTGGGAAACTGATGAAACGTCTGTATTTTATAGCGAAAACCGAGAAATTGACGAGTGTGGCGCTGTCAACGACACTTTATCACACGTCGCACTCCACAGTATTGATAACCATTACATCAAAGCCCTCCACGTCTCAGTAAGGTGACTGGTGGTGGTCTCGTGCGGACGCTGCCCTCTCACTGAGCGCATATTCCCCCTCATCTTTTAAAAGTTTCAATACTTACAAGCACTTGTCTCGCAAACCATACTTATTTCAAGGGAATTTTCCACGTCTAATTTCTCGTCGTATTCGAGTGCTGATTGCCGTGTTATCGTTTGTTAACGAAGCTCTCCCTCAAGTCTAAATATTCTAAGGCAGTTTGTCGTGTGCGTATCATGGCCACGCACGCTTATATTGCCTTCCGTTTCTCTACCACAGGTGCGCTTTAAAAACCACGGCGCTGCAATTTTGCTTCAGAGACTTTCCTTTCCTTTCTTCTTCTCCTCCCTTAAACTGGCTCTCTTAACTACTACACGCAGAGACAAAGCAACACCGCGCGCATTCGATCACGCGCTCGTTGAGCACGTGATGAAGCTTTTCCTAGTCTCTAAAGCCGTTCGAGTTCGCTCTTCTCCGCGGGCGGCCATTTTTCCACGAAAGTATGCCTTCCAACCACTCCCAAAAATCGGCCGTCGCGGACATCATCAGTCCCTTTCCACGTAAGTGTGAGGCTCGGAGCAGGAGCTATTGCGCTTCAAAGTAACCTGGGGCCTGACGATCCAACCGACTGAGCAATCTTTCCGGGCAACATCCAAGGGTCAAGAGTTCAAATCACTTGTTGGCTTCCTTTTAGAGCGCAGCTCTTTGGCGTCCGTTCCTGGGTTTCACGTCGTCGTCGTCGTCGGCGTTGTCGTCGGCGTTGTCGTCGGCCTCGTAACCAGCTCGCCGACGAATCTGCTGCTCCGCCGCCGCGCATGCGCGCTGTCGGCTCTCCGGGCGAGGGAGGATGATGGAAGGGAGGAGGAGAGACTGTGGAGGAGGGCTGGCTACACAAATGGCTCTTTGGCGTCCGTTCCTGGGTTTCGCGTCGTCGTCGGCGTTGTCGTCGGCCTCGTAACCAGCTCGCCGACGAATCTGCTCCGCCGCCGCGCATGCGCGCTGTCGGCTCTCCGGGCGAGGGAGGATGATGGAAGGGAGGAGGAGAGACTGTGGAGGAGGGCTGGCTACACAAATGGCTCTTTGGCGTCCGTTCCTGGGTTTCGCGTCGTCGTCGGCGTTATCGTCGGCCTCGTAACCAGCTCCGCCCCCGTTTCATCCCCCCAGCGCTAGCAGCGACCGACTGATACCGCTTTCGTGAGTCCGCTACCGCACTCACGAAAGACGTCGTGCACTTCCTGCAACTCGCATTAACCGTCCATCGATCCACACCGATGTTAGTAGTGGGGGACTTTAATGTTGACATAAAGACAAACAGCAATTTCCTAACACTTATGCGGGAGAACATCCCGTTCCTCTCGCTCGTAACGCGTCCCACGGCTGTGACAACCTCGCGAGGCACTTGTATAGATCTCGTCTTTGAGAATCAAGCATTGGTGTACCAAGTCGAACATATATCAGTCTGTTTCTCCGACCACAAAGCTTCCTTCATGACTGTCAAGAACTGTTAGTGGAGTCTTTGTTAAAGGAATACGTGTGAAAAATAAAAAAAAAATTCTGTGATAGCGCATACATGTGTTGCTCGATTTCTTTGCCTCAATCTATCGAAAAGGTGAAACAGCTTATTTGCTGCGCTCAAATTTCGCATTAGCAAGTAACGTAATCGTCGGTAATTTTTTACCCTTTTTAAATGTTTTTTTTTATTTTCGTTTATCACTGTACGGGAACACTCCTAAAAAAATTATATATATCCTCAACTATGTGTGGCCGCACATGTGCAGGTCATAAATACCAGGTTCTCTAGCGAGTGCCATCCGTGCGGTATAACCGAGATTGGTCCACGTCGACTGATCAAAAAAATTACCGACGATTACGTTACTTCCTAATGCGAAATTTGAGCGCAGCAAATAAGCTGTTTCACCTTTTCGATAGATTGAGGCAAAGAAATCGAGCAACACATGTATGCGCTATCACAGAATTTTTTTTTATTTTTCACACGTATTCCTTTAACAAAGACTCCACTAACAGTTCTTGACAGTCATGAAGGAAGCTTTGTGGTCGGAGAAATACACTGATATATGTTTGACTTGGTACACCAATGCTTGATTCTCAAAGACGAGATCTATACAAGTGCCTCGCGAGGTTGTCACAGCCGTGGGACGCGTTACGAGCGAGAGGAACGGGATGTTCTCCGGCATAAGTGTTAGGAAATTGCTGTTTGTCTTTATGTCAACATTAAAGTCCCCCACTACTAACATCGGTGTGGATCGATGGACGGTTAATGCGAGTTGCAGGAAGTGCACGACGTCTTTCGTGAGTGCGGTAGCGGACTCACGAAAGCGGTATCAGTCAGTCGCTGCTAGCGCTGGGGGGATGAAAGGGTGGCGGAGCTGGTTATGAGGCCGACGATAACGCCGACGACGACCCGAAACCCAGGAACGGACGCCAAAGAGCCATTTGTGTACCCAGCCCTCCTCCACAGTCTCTCCTCCTCCCTTCCATCATCCTCCCTCGCCCGGAGAGCCGACAGCGCGCATGCGCGACGGCGGAGCAGATTCGTCGGCGAGCTACGACGCGAAACCCAGGAACGGACGCCAAAGAGCCATTTGTGTAGCCAGCCCTCCTCCACAGTCTCTCCTCCTCCCTTCCATCATCCTCCCTCGCCCGGAGAGCCGACAGCGCGCATGCGCGGCGGCGGAGCAGCAGATTCGTCGGCGAGCTGGTTACGAGGCCGACGACAACGCCGACAACGCCGACGACGACGACGACGACGACGCGAAACCCAGGAACGGACGCCAAAGAGCTGCGCTCTAAAAGGCACCACTGTAGGTTAAATGAGGCGTACAACTCCTGTGGCACCCGCCGTGGTTGCTCAGTGGCTATGGTGTTAGACTGCTGAGCACGAGGTCGCGGGATCAAATCCCGGCCACGGTGGCTGCATTTCGATGGCGGCGAAATGCAAAAACACCCGTGTACTTAGATTTAGGTGCATGGTAAAGAACCCCAGGTGGTCAAAATTTTCGGAGTCCTCGACTATGGCGTGCCTCATAATCAGAAAGTGATTTTGTCACGTAAAGCCCCATAATTTATTCTTTAATTTAACTCCTGCGAGGACGGTAGAGTATCCGCCTCCCGTGCAAGAGGACCGTGGTTCAAATCCCGGTGCCGCGCAATTCTCCACCGGAAAATAAAAAAAAACATGTATTAAGAAAATTGCACAATTAGGCCTGAAGTGCGGCCTGATACCGGGGACCGGAACCGGTTACGCACTCTCTCACCAGAGCAGCATTGGCCACCCTGGTGGTCACCCTGGTCAACGGATCCGTTGAAAAAGTGGGAGCGGCTATACCTTTTTCAGACGTACCCAGTAAGCGTCCCATGGTTTCCTTGTTGCCAAATTTCGATTAAGTTATGTCATATGCAATAGTCGTGTACGTCGTGTTGATGACAGGTTTAGTCGGCCTTCGTATAAAGCGTGTGTACTAGTGTACCTGGCCGTCTAGTGTAGTTAGCCGATTTTACGGTCGCCTTCTTATGTGCGGTTAAGAACCACGATGTTAGAACAATTTGTAAACCTTTTCTTTCTCTTTCTTTTCACCTTTCATTTATTTTTATTCTCTCGCGGCTCCCGACGCAACCAGAGAAATGGAACTGCTCTCGCTTCCTTGCCGAATTAGTAATGTCGTCTTACCTATCGCGTTATGCCCCGCTCCGCTAGCTTTGCATTGATTTATAACATAAATTTGTTACAGCTTAGTGCCTTTAGTTTACCTATGCTCGATGTCCTACGCTCGATGGTCCTCAATGTGGCGCCTAAATTTTCTGATAATAATTTCCCGCACGGTTGTCTTCCAGCGCGAAGTGTACAAACCAAGTCTCAACATTATAATGGCACCACCTCGGGTGGACAGGCGCGTTTGCTGCAGTTACCACATGACACAACATTTCTGATTTGTTAATAATTGGGATTGAAAAAACGCACTGTTCGGGGTCTCTAACGACTAGCTGCGCCAGTAAACAGCAGGAGGCGGCCCCGTGCGGGCGTGGTTCGTGACCTTGGTGGCCGCGGTGACTTTTTGAGGATAAGTTACAGTTGTAGTCCTAATATCTAGTGAACCACGATGGTCGAACCATTTGTAAATCTTTTCTTACCTTTTTCTCTCACTTTTTAGTTGTTTTCTTCTCTCGCGCCTCTTGACGCGGCCAGAGACAGTGGAATGGGGCCGCATGAACAACCTAGTGCTACCTAACCTATATATCACGGATAACGCGAGTAAGTTTTTAGTCATGTAGGTTCTTCCGGGCTGGACGTTTACGCCTGAAAGGGCCCTCGCTGCCTAGAGGGTTATCGGACAGAGCTATATCGGATGCTCGGCTGTGATAGCGAGAAGTTCAAATCCGGTTTCTTTAGGGAAGTCAGCCGTCGCTGGAAATTAGTCTTTTAACTTCTTTCGGTGCACTGCACGGTCCACTATTGCCCATATCAATCAGTACCCACATGCCCGAATTGAGTTTCATTCACGCGTCTCGTTGGATCACAGGTTGGTGAGGTTGGAACGTGATTATGGCCTGCAGCATGGTTTAATAATCCATTGGAACTGTTCCATTTGTCGCTACGTGACAGGCTGGGGCGTCGAGAATAGGTAGAACACCGGGATTATAATCTGAAGGTCGTAAGGCCGAATCCTCCTGCAGTACACTGTATTTTCAGGCCTGGAGTGGTGCCTGACGCCGGCAAAACAATGCCGAGAGCCAGTAAGGCTACAGTAAATAAACCAAGTTAGAAAGCTCCACTGAGCTTCAAGAAAAACAGACCCTCACCAGAAGAGGAATGGGCCTCCCTGATGTAGTATCCGGCAACTACCTCCCTCATGGCACAACTAACCCATGGCCCTCAGTCGTCAGCAGCTGTGGAACATCTGATCAAGGTGGTAGTCAGTCCTGCAACGCGGCAGAGGGTGCTAGAATATCTGGATCCGGGCAGGTCACTACTGGAAACTCAATCTGGATACGTTCTGCGCACAAACATTCTCGAGTGAAGCCAGCTTAGCAACACTCTTTGAAGAATTACCAAACATTGCATGGGATATCATTCGCCTTAGCTAGGTTAGAACAACAGGTGAGGCTTATACAGTGCAGACTAACGGCCACATCCTCTACTACAGAGGACTTCCGGATAACAGACAATACGGAGGAGGATTTCTAATCTATAAGGACAGAGCGGGATACAATGATCAATACTAGAAGATTATTGTAAAGGTAGGAGTAATAATAGAGCGTAATAGGAGGTATAGAATAAGGGCAGTACAGGCCTACGCTCCCTCCTCCAGTCGCGATGATGATGAAATAGAACACTTTTATGAATATGTTAAATTACCGATTAGAAAATTGCAAACTCAATATGGCATAGTTACGGGTGACTTCATTGAAAAAGTGCGGGAAAAGCAGGCTGGTAAACAAGCAATTTCCAAATACGGCATTGATTCTAGGAACACTAGAGGAAAGATCCTGGGACAATATACGGAAAGGAACGAGCTCCGAATAATGAGTACCTTTTCCAGGAAGCGCAGCAACAGAAAGTAGACCGAGAAAAGCCTTAATGGAGAAACAAGAAATGAAATAGATTTCGTACTCTCGTACTATCCCAGAATAGTGCAGGAAGTAGAAGTGTTAATTAGGGTAAAGTGCAGTGAACATAGGTTTGTGAGTTTTATTATTATCATCAATATGGATAGAGAAAGAACAAAATTGGTTAAGAAGAATTGGGCCAACCTGGACGGAGTAATGGCAAAACCAGACCAATTCAGGCTAGTGCTTGCAAACACACACGCAGCTTTAGAACAGCGAGATGAAGTTGACGTAGAGATAATGAATGAAAATGCAGGTAAGCTGGTTTCGGAAGCATAAATTGAAGCGGGAGCCAAGGCGACCAGCAGGTAAGCTCGCCCAAATAACAAAGGACCTAAGAAAGACATAAGGCATGAATGTGTCCAACTCAAGAGATCAGATATAATTCGTGGAACTGTCAAACTGATCAATAAGGAGAAAGCAAGGAATATTCGAAATGATGACGAAGATTGAGGGAGCAGGAAAACATGGACGCTGCCTAAAATTGTGATTCCACGTGCTGTCAAAGTTATATGCCTTGAAAAAAAAAAACAACAGCATTATGTAGGTTGTCGCGATCTTTGGTTTCAGGAAAAACTAAAAAAAGCGGGTGATACGCCCGTCCAGTCCTTAAGGTTCACGCTGCTTTTTGCGGTATCCATCGCAATGGATGCCATAGTTTGAAAATATGCGTTTTGATTTGTTTGGCGTTTATACCGAGTACATAAACGGTGGTCAGGCATATTTGGAGGGGCCGATTACTTGGTTTTTCTATATATTTTCAACATCTATATAGCGTTATGCATTCTAGTCAGTTGGGGAAGAATTCGAGTAATCCAATTTGTACGACGTGTTTCATACTATAGAGTGTTTTTGGCACTCCGCCCAGTTACGTAATTAGTCATAATTATTTGATCAACTTGAGAAATGAAATATTTGGATGTAAACTATCAATGGCAACATGAAAAACTCCCTATACAGGTTTCTGCTACGATCTCCCGAGTAGCCGGGCAGTCGCACCACATTTCGCGCAGTTTGCAACACGCTGCACGAGACAGATTGTCCGCTTCATCCAATACATCGCGAAATTAAAACGGCAACTGCGCACCGATTTTGCTTTAGAGAGTATCATATTTGGCGGCGAGATTTATGGCCACTTCTTTTCCTTTATTTTGTAATTTCGAAACTTTTCATTAAAAAAGAAAAAAAAACGCCCCTGTGCTTTCCTTTGCTTCATTAACATTTGGTTACATGTGGGTGTGGCTAACAGAATTTGGATCCCTCACTTCAGGTTTTTGTCGATGACATGGCAACAAAAGGAAATCGATAGTATTGTTTTCAGGTCATTAGTGGATAATAAACACTTCAAACATTCTTTATTTCTTATTGTAATACGTGCGGTTACTTCTAGTTTCTAAATGGTATTATAGATAGTCAAGTTTTCTAGATGTGCTCGTGTTTGAATATGCATGCCACACTTTTTGTTTACTTAATAATCAGGGCCGAAACAACGCAACAAAAAGAGAGGAATTTGAAATATGCAAGTGCCGCGTAACTGGGCAAATCAATGTAATATTGTTTGTGGTCGCTTGGAGATACTCAGATTGTTTTTGGCACTCCACCTAGTTACATAATTAGCCTTAATTATTTGATCAACTTGAGAAATATTATATTTCTATGTAAACTATCAATGGAAACAAAAAACTCCCTATACAGGTTTCTGCTGCTCAAACCCTTCTACAGAAAAGTATACTTCAGAGCTTGAAGGAAGCCCTCGAATACGCGAAAAAGGTTACTCGAGGCTCTTTACGAGGGACCTATATAGAATTTTTAAATGCTGCTTGTCAATAGAAATATCTTGGTCTAACGCTAATGAGATCAGTTATTTACGCTTTACTGTAATTTAAGTGTCAGTGTGGGATGCACGATAAATTTATTAATTTTTTAATGTATTTCCATTATGGACCTGTAATAGCGTTGTTAAGCAGCGCTGGTCGAACTCGGGATGGAAGTTTCCTTCATTTTACAGAGATACCTTTCTGTATTATGGGCGACTGGTAAGGAGAGGACGTAACGAAAAGCCAATGAATGCTCTGGAAGTTTATAAACCACCAGGTACGCTGATCAAATTATACTGCCAACATAAAAAAGGCCACTTAACTATCCCTATGCGGATGAAAGAGAAAGCATTGTGGCCCCAGCGCGATGCTTAGATATTATGCACAATGCAACATTGTGGATTCTACTTCCACCAAACATCAATGATTCGACTCCCAACAAAGGTCGTCAGTTCGAGTGCCTTACCTGAGCGTGCCCTAAGTACCTTAGCATTTAATAAAGCGTCAGGTCATCTGCTTGAATGCTGTAAATAACTCTATCTTAACTTTGCCTTCATCAACTGCGCTTTAATTAACACTGCAGGGTGTGGGTTCAACTGCCGTCAATGGTCGTGAGGTTGAGTACGTTAACTAAGTGTGCCTTCGTGAACTTCGCCTTAACTTACACCAGTGGTTGTGAGTTCCACTCTCACTATATAAACTTGGAAAGTTCATAGCCGTTTCGCATCATCGTGTGGTCACTCCGCCAAAGCGGGTTTTCCCTCCTCATGAGCCATTTAATGCTTTTGCACTAAAATAATGTATTTCAAGTGAACCAGAAAAGCACATTCAGCTGGCCTAGGCAAAGTTTTTGTAGGATATAATTTTTTTACTTGCATGCATGCTGTATCACAGAGTATGCATGCAATGCGCTTCTCAAATAAAGACAATGTTGCATTGTGTATTGTATGTAATAGGAACTGGCAGCCCGGCTTCGCTTACATATGCGATATTCTGAATTACCTCTAAGCGAAGAAGTTCGCGGAGTATAGGTCGCTGATTTACCTGTCATGATCAAATATTAGATATCACTTGTATACTGCATACTGCGTTAGCCACGAGGGAGATAAGTGTCCATCTTGGCTGCCTTTTCTTTGAATTGGCTTTTCGCAAATGACTCGCAGTACTGCGAAACTTTGACCAAACGTTCGTGAGTGCTATCGCCATCTTTTTCAGTAATTTTTCGGTAACTCCGACGAGGCTACTGAGTAATACTGCCCTACTTCGGGCTCCCCCTCAGCTCCCTCTACGCTAAGCTTAGCTGCCTGGCATGAACGGAGGAGTGGAGAAGGTACAACTGGCGCGAGCTGCACACCAGTCTCGCCCGACGCAATGAACAGCGCTTGCCGCCTGACATACTCATGGAATCGCCGCCCAAGTCATTCAAGAAAGCACAGAACATTTCACTGTTCCCTTCGAACAACTAGAAAATTGCAATGAAGATCCTGGGCGGCTTCGACTGCCCCAAAACGTACTGCTGCGTCCTACGCCTGATCATCCTCAAGGCGGCTGGCCAAGCCATAAGTCACCCCCCGCTCAAGGTTAACTTCGCGTCACCAACATCAATGATGCCATTCTGGTTAGATCTCCAGATATAGACCGTGGTGACGTCTACCACCCCCATCCACACCTTCGATTTCAACGGCACTCCCGACGAGGTGGCCACCCACGTTCGGACATCTATCGCGGCGTAATCCTTTTACCTGTCGACACACACGAGCAAGGCACCCTCCCCGCCTTCGTCAGCTACAATCCAAATTTACCAAATGGCTCCGCCAGGCGACTGGGCAGCACTGAATCCATTCTCATCACCTTCCATGGCAAACGTGTCCCCTACTACATCAACTATGCGGATTCTGCCCTCTGCTCTATCCCCTTCCGGCAGAAGATCAAGACTTGCACTCACTGCCGTAAAGTGCGCCGTCACCAGCGCGTGTGCCCATTAACCGCGGACGCACACTGCCCGACTTGCAGAACCCTCGACCTCTCCATGGACCACGACTTCAACCCGGTGTGCATAGTCTGTAATGGTGCGCACTCTAAGGGGATCGCAGCTGTGCAAGCAGTGGTAAAAGCCCCAAGCGACCACCTCCAACGCCAGGAGCGCATGAACACCCGCACCAGAAGCTCCAGGAAGACCTGAGTGCCCCACTCCACCTTAAGGGCGAAACCTGCCGGCCCTATCACCACACCGCCACATCCCTCAAAGCCCATGACAGACCCAGCCCAGGTAAGCAGGGCTAGACTATCCTCGACCTGCTCCTTGCCATCTGAGCCTTCCAACTCCTAAACATCTCTAATTCAAGTGAAAGCTACTCTCAGAGAGGTTATCCGCAAGCAAAAACTTGACAGCTTTTTTTGATTCTGTCACGGTACAAGTAGCCATTCTCACCCAAGCCATCAGCCCCGCCCCCCACGCAGTCCCTCTCAAGCGATGCGCATTAGTTTATTGCCCTCTGAAGTTGTAGTCTGGCAATTGATTTAAGGGGCTTTGGCTTTAATAAAATCAGTCTTCAGCAGTGTATTGCCAGCTGTCTCTACCTGACTTCCATCATAGCCTTACAGGAAACCCACGGAATCTCTCCCTTCCCTTGTCACAATAACATGCAATCCAAACCTAACACGAAACTTAATACCACCGTTCTCATACTTAACACGAAACTTAATACCACCGTTCTCATACTTAAACACCTAACCACTACCCACTCTCGATTCGAGTACATCGAGGCAGAGCCCGACGTTACTAAATTTTTCCCCGCCAAATTGGCACTCCGGCGTTATACACTGTAAATATTTACTGTACTCTCTAAAAACAGTTTCGCTCGTTGGCATGTATATTGTCCACGCAACAATAATCGTCATCTGTCTTATTTGTGCTTCCTTTCTTGAATACGCTGGCAGTACCGTCTATGAAGACCAAATCCAGGCCGTCCAGCACGCCCCCGATCGGGCTGGCAGCCTAGACCTGTCAGTCCCAACGTGGGATTAGCCGGGTGCGTGTCTTGTCGCGTTTTGCTGGACCCAATCAGGTTTTATTGACTCACCCACTCTAGTTGCAGCCCGCTGCTGCGCTTCACCGCTGCGCCGCTTGTGTGGCTGCTCGGCAGGTGTATCGAGCATCTAGTTTGGCGCAGACTTCAGAGGTATGGTTTCCGTTTCCAGGGAAGTAATGTTTCCAGGTGTCGAGGCCGAGAACCAAAGACATCAAATGCAGTCAGCATAAAGTGAAAGGGACGGGATGGATAAAGAGGCGGCGACTAGACGGTAGCCAGCGGCAATCAAAACCACCACGAACTAAGCCTATTGGTGTATGCAAGGTTTAACGCGCAATGTGCACATTTCCCATAATTTCCCGAGTGAAAGCTGAGAGAGTAGTGCGTCAGAAATGTTGCCTCGTTAAAGCTAGACTCAGTGACTCCATTCTCCCTCCTAGTGCTCTCTTTCTGCTTCCATCGTGCTTACTACTGAATGCGATAGTGCGGGTTGCCTTAATTAGGAGAGGGATAAAGAGAAATGAATTATAAGTGTTAAAATACTTGATAAGCAATATAGTGATTGCTATCTTCCTTTTATCGTACGTTGTAAGAAAAGGAAATAAACATTGGCCAAACACCGTTGCAGCTTTATTTTACCTATCAGATCAGCATTCATTTAACAGAAATTGTTTTCTCTAAATTATTTATAACCATTGTATTCCTTCTCTCCTGGATTGTAACCTCTTTTTAAATGAACCTTTGAGTTAGTCTATCTGTTCACAGGCATACTAGTCTAGCCTATCTCCAAGGGATTGGACTGCGCTTTTCGCCAGCTAAATCGGAGCTTCTGCTCTACAAGCCAATTCAGCGGGGTCGCCCTCCCAAACACCAATGTGATCACCGACCATGTGACGCTATCACCCTACGCCTTCAATATGGCAGTCCTATCTCACATGTCCCTAGTATCCGCGTCCTCGGCTTCACCATCTCTACCAATGGCTCCAACGCCTTGGCTCTCAACAAGACCAGTGTCCAATCTCAAAACACCCTACCACTTCTTAAACGTATCTCTAACCGACGAGGGGGACTCAAGGATGAAAGCCTTCTCCGCCTCGTCCAATCCTTTGCCTTATGTCATATTACCTACGTTGCTGCGTACCTCAACTGGTACCGGGCTGAGCAAAACAAGCTCGACGCCCTCATACGAGGGGTCTACAAGCAAGCAGTTGGCTTCGCGCATTGCGCCAGCACTCAACTCTTCAACCAACTGGGAGTTCACAACAACTTTTCCGAACTCATTGAAGCCCAACAACGCTCTCAGGTTGAACGGCTCACCCTTACTGAAACGGGACGCTTTATTCTGTCTACGCTTGGCTTCACCTACAATTAGTAACAGGGCCCCAATCAACCAATCCCGACCGACATCTGTAGCTGGATCTACATAGACCCTATCCCTAGAAACATGCACCCTGAATATAACAGGGCCCAGCGCCAAGCTCGGGTTGAAGCTATCATAAAAGCCCTTGCTCACGTACCTGGCGTCACATTTGTTGATGCAGCCCAATATTCCCATGGCAAACGATTTGTGGCCGTCACCACTGTTACGTTTCGCCTATGACGCGCGGTGTAGCCGGCGCGAATTCAACGGACGCCGCGGCTTCGTTCAAAGCGGCGGACATTTTGGCCCGTTCGGAGCGGCCGCGACGCATCCCCGCCGAGCGCGTCCCGGCATGTTTCAGTGCCACGTGTCTTCGTGTGTGCGTGTGTGTGTGTGTGCCCACGCTTGTCAAAGCGCGGCAGCTGGGGAGAGGAGCTCTGACCGGCGCCGGCCCGGCTGATGCGTCACCTCCTTGTCTCTACATGTCTCTCATTCCGTCCGTGCCTCGCTGTCACGTGGTGTCATCTCGTGACCTTCCTTCTTGCCCGCGACGCCAAGAGTATAAAAGCAGCTGCTCCCGGACGTCAAGAGAGAGGCTCCGATTTCTTCTGTTGAGTAACGTGCTCTCCCGTCTCTCTACTTCGGTCGACCTGACCGCCCGCTCTTTGCGATGCTAGAATAAACAAGTTGTTCTGTTAGCAGTCGAATCATGCTTTGCTGGGACCTTCGGATGCTTCCAGTGTGCCCCAGGCCGCCAGGCCAACGCTACCCTTGGGGCTTGCGACCCATTTGCAACAACGGGCGCCAACGGTCCGGTTGCAACAACGGGTGTCAGCACTGAGGTTCCAACAGCTGGTGGCAGCGCTGAGATTCCAACAGCCGGTGCCATCGGTGGGGATCAAACACCACACGCGATGGAGTCCTACACCACGCCTCCAGCGTCACTACCCCCACTGCCGAGACGGCTGAAGAAGTGGCCATCACCCTGGCCACTTTAGGTCCAACCTTTCACACCATCGTATGTGACTCTCGCTCAGCTGTCACTAACTTCAGTAAATGCCGTATTTCTCCCCAAGCTCTTCGCATCATCTGCCAGACACCACACTCTAAAGACAGCATAGTCTCCCTAACATGGATGCC
Organism: Dermacentor albipictus; assembly: GCF_038994185.2. Classification (NCBI taxonomy): domain Eukaryota; kingdom Metazoa; phylum Arthropoda; class Arachnida; order Ixodida; family Ixodidae; genus Dermacentor; species Dermacentor albipictus. The sequence continues at coordinate 79,088,207 of NC_091830.1, read as the reverse complement.
GGCCCATGCGGGCCCTGCCCACACACCTCCCCAGTCTCAACGTGGTCACCCACTCCATTGCTCGAGGCCTAGTCAACCATGCCGGAGTCACTGGAGATGAGCTGGACACCAGGGAATATATGACAACTTATACCGATGTCGTTAAGGCCATTTACCTCAGTCGTCAAACCTTTCCCCCGCCTCACCCCAAGTTCAGCCGGGCGCAGGCTACCACCCTGCGTCTACCAGAAGCCAACACGTACCCTTCACCCACCTGCCTCCACCTTATACTTCCAGACGTCTACACTAAACCCAACTGCCGGTGCTGTGGCATTCACCCCGCTACGCTACCGCATATGCTGTGCGAGTGCCCAGCACAGTACACACAGACTAACACCACGACTCTCTCGTCGAGGTTGCATTAGGCTCTGGGGAGCTCCGCCCTCGACGACCAAACCTGGGCAACCCAGCACGCCCGCGAGGCGGCGGCGAGGCAAGCCCTCGACGTTCCTTCATGGTAGGCTTAGGCTCGGCCATCATAAAGTGCTGGTTGTAGAATAAACATTTATTCCTCCTCCTCCTTTACTCTGCGTTTCTCATATTGAAATAAGAATTTTCTTTACCTCTCTACTGTGGCGCGATTGATGGCGTATCCCTCTTAGTGGGTACGAGCCCTGATAGGAGTTCATCGTCATCATCGTCATCTTCATTACCAAAATGTCGTAGTCTGCTTTCCACATGACCCCACTGACAAGTTCCACTTTATGATGGGGCTGCTTCTAACCTGACGCCATTGATCTTGTTTTAATAGTCAGTCGGACAGTGCCTAACTAAAGACGATGAATTTTAGAAATTTCGCAGTCAGTGTACCAGTTGCATGAACGCAGCTTTCCGTCTTCAATATATTATCTCGGGCAAATCAACCGACAGTAGCAATGAAGTTGGGTAGTTTCACTTCTCTTTCATTTAAATACGCAAGCCTCATTGAAAGCTTCCCTCAATTTACATATATATCAAATATTTTACCGATAAGTCTCCTACCATAATTTTGAAATATTATTTTCAGGTCTTTCTCTCCATCTCATTCTGCTTATATCAGAATGGCTTTTCCGAAGTTTCCTTGCTCTCATGTTTTCAAATTTTCACGCATCTAATTAAGGGTTACTTCCTATTTGTTGTCTTTCTGACGCCTGTTTCTTGGCCCGTCCCCCAGAGTGGGTATGCGCCACATTTTCTAAGGATATCATCGTCATCATATTATGCACCGCTTCTGGTGAGCGCGGTAACCACTTTGCTCGTCGCCATTTTGCGCTTCTTCGGGCCCAGCGACCACTTTCCGGCCGACTTCGAACCCTGTCTGACCGAGTGCTTCTCCTGCGGTTCACGCCCTTCTTACGACATATACACCAGGTAAAAATTTTATCGGAGCATCTACAGCGGCTTTTGTTTATGGCGCCGAACCAATGGGCACAGAAGCCTAACGGCTAAGAGAACAGTTGCGGCTCCATCGGGAGGAAGGTAAAGAAAAGGCGACTTGTCCCCGCATAGATCTGTCTCACTACTTTATTAAAAACTAAGCTGTCTTTGCCCACTTTCCCATGGATCTGCTGGCCCGTGAGTGCAGCTGGGTCGGTGGGTATTTCAGCAGATATATTTGTGGATATATATACAGAAGCTGCTTTCTTGGACCATTCTCCCGTATCGGGCATATTGCAATCTGTCATCTCATTTTAGCAAAATATTTGCTACATCATATGAATAAGTATTAAACTCTAGGGCGAACCGAGACGGTCAGGGGTTGCAGGTGATTTACGTAAGCGTGGGCGTAAGCTACAACGTCCATTTGTCGTCATTGTCATTTCATTATTTTCATTTCACTGGACCAATGCTTGGTTTCATGCCATTGTCATCGTTAGAAGTTCTTTATTCTCATACCATAATCGCGTATTTATTTCGTCGTCATCATAACACAGTCGTCACGCCATCATTTTAATTCTGTTGACGTCATTACATCATCATCATACCACCGTCATCGCGCAAACTTAAGAGGAAGCGTTCGGCCAAAGCCAAGTTCAATGCCGCCGATTCGAATACATAGAAAACACAGAATTGCTTTTGTAGAATATCTATTAAACGAGTTTGTATAAGCCTGGTTGTATTTTAGATAGAAATATAAATTGTAGTAACTGTGGCAAGCAGAAGTGTTATTTAGGCTGTACATTTTTACAGAAATTGCCGAAAACCGGTAAGTTATAAAAAAAGAAGCACAAAGTTAACAAGTCCCTAACATCTGCACCGAAATCAGATATCGTAGTGCTATCAGCTGCATCCATTAGACCACTTGGGCCGGAAAAGCTTGATACGTCAATTTATATATTACGTAGATCTCGTACAAGGTTTACAATGGCTTTGCAAAACTCGTACTCCTACCTTAGTGGTTATTTGAGAGCCATGTATAATACACACATATTCTTGTCATTAGATGTGCTATTAAATGCTGTTCTCAAAATTGAAATATCATTTTTCATTCCATAGTGACAGAGTTGCTTCTCTGAAAAGTTTCAAATTTGAAAAATTTTTTAAAACGCTTGCCCGTGTAAATCAACATTTCCTTCCAAGCCTCACTAAGCTATAACATTTTCTTTATATGCGACAACCGTCATCAAAGGCTGTGCAATGGTCGCCAAATAAAGATTATTTCTCTGCCCCCATGTATCTATATCACAACCCCCGAGCTAAAGCTTCCTCTTAACCATCCTTTACAATAATTAAAAGGCCAAATGAGACATCCACCAATTGTAGCAATTGCTACTAAAGAAACCCATACGCCTTCCCCGAAAGAAAACCCCGCTGTTGAAGAAAAATTTGTCCTGGTCCGGGCTTCAAACCAGAGAAGACCGACTATCCGCGGAAGCAGCTGGACGATCTAAGCTAGCCAGGTGGCTAGCAGATGGCTGGGCGAAGTCAAACACTTATGGCACTCGAAGCAAAGCCAAGAATTTGAACAATCCTTGGTTTAAACCACCGTGATCGCGCAGCCATTGTCAGGCCGTCCTTGTCATTGCGTCATCGTCGTACATTCCTCGGCGTGTACTCGTGGTCTTCTCATCGTGCGCCGAGGCGAGTGTTCCATCGCCGTCATTCAAGTTTCGTCATCCGGTGGTCCTCTTACCGTCGTCGCCATACTATTGTTCTCCCAATTGTTGTCTTGCCTTTTTGTCTTTCTATAGTCGCCATCCTATTGACGTCATACGGCCTTTATCATTCCATTGTTGTTATTGCGTTGTTGTCGCTGGTCATCGTCCTGCACTCGTGGAAATATTGCCTTCATAATGCCGTTTTCTTTCTTCCATAATAGTAATTTCAGTTGAGTCATCTGGTTGTCGTCATACCGTCTCCTCATTCGGTTGCCATCCCGTTGTTTTTTAGCCGTCATCGTCTTTCCATCGCCATCGTTTGTCAATTCCTTTCAATAGTCATCCTGCCATTGACTTGAGCCCGCCTTTATAATTCTATTATGCTTATTGCGTTCGTGTCATCAGGGATCGTTAGTTATTCGAGGCGACGTTGTCTTCGTAATGCCGTTGTCTTCCTTCCATAATGGACATTCCGGCTTCATTACCCAACTGCCGTCATTGCATCGTCATCGTATCGTATCCATTCTACTTTTGTAACGTTGTCGTGGTCGTCCAATCGTCTTCATTCTAGCGATGTAACTGGGATGTCTTCTTGCTGTCGCTATGCGTGGGCCCAGCAGGCTCGAGCATAAGACTTCTGAGCTAGGTCGTTCCGCGTGTGTCTCTGTCCACCTTCGCCGTTTGCTCTGTACTCGCGCATGGTAGTTAATTAATAGCAGCGTTCTTTACCGATACCAACAAGCCGTTCGCCTTAGCTGATTTCCAGAGCTCGCGATCTTCAATATTTTGCGCTTTATCTGGCACCGTTGTCATGCAGGTGCACGTAAAACTGTCCACAGTTAAAGCAAGGTCATCGCACAATAATTGCTTGACATGAAGTGGTGCGATGAGTAGCGCCTCCCATTGCATACCCTAGTCTTCAGGCCGTCATTTTATTCTAACGCCATCATATAGTGGTCAAGCCGTCGTCGCCTTGCGCGGGACTAAGATGCTCAAGCACATCTTTCTTTCAATCCGAACTAGCGAACACTAATTAAAGGTCAAACATGAACGCCAGAGGACTGTGCACAGGAGCTGTTATTGTAACCTAGTTTCTGGCATCGTCATTGTGAGACGAAACATGGCAGCTCAAGCCGCAGATAAAGCGAAATATTTTGGCATGTGGTGCAGGAATATATCATTGCATTCGTGCCAAAGGATAAATAATAATTTAAGCGTGTATAGCATAGCTGGTACATCAAATGCAATACCGTGCCTCAGTTAATTAAAACTTACGCTTGCGCAACATGACCATTTGCTGCCCCGAAAGTCGTAGGCGTGTGACACGTTGCGGTATAAAAAGTTAAGCAGGAAGAAGTCACGGGACGCGTTTGCGAGTTAGCCTTCGCTGTGTCGGTCAGAAGCTATGCGGAAAGGCAAGCACCCAACCACAAGTTACGAAATCGAACTCCAAGAACGTCAACGCAGCGATCTCACGAGCACTAAGTCGATGTATGATGCTTAAAACTAAATTCTCTGGTTTTACGTGCCGAAATCACGATCCTGTACATCAGGCATGCCGTGAAAGACTCCGGTATATTTTTACCTTCTCTGTTCCATGAACGTGGCCCTCTATCTATGTACAGAAGTGTTTTTTGAGATCCTGCTCCCCTCGAAACGCCGTCACAGCTGGCTTTTGCGAGCGAACCTGCGACCTTGAGCTTAGCAGCACGTCACCATAGCCACTAAGGTAGCACGGCCGAGCAGCCGCACCTCGTGCCGCAAAGCCGCGTGACGCACCTGCGTCACGCCACGTGCGTTAAGCATGATTCGAGGGCGTTTTTGTGTGACCCCGAAAGACAATATCGTCAGAAGTACGGAAGTTTAGGTTGCGGAATATGGCGTTTTCTTGAGCATCCTAAAGCTTTCTAATTTGTAGTCTTGCCTTACAGTTATCACCTACGAGTTATCACCTACGAGTTATCACCTACGATGCATAGCTCAAGGTTCCTACCAAATTAGGCAACTGCGCGTAATAAAAAGTTTACCTTGATCCACACGAACAACATGATTTCGGTTGTGTCATTTCTCTGTAGTTCGCATGTTCTTAAACATTGACTGAACTTAGCTGGGACACCACGCATGACAAATTGGTATCTAGTATAAAAACTCCTCATCAGAGTGATCATCAGGGTATTTAGGTACACTACGAGACGAAGGCCTGTCCAAGTCCTGTCTCATGCGCTTTCTGACAGTTGCCACTATTTTGAAGACCAGTACACTTAATTATACAGGATATATACATCACATATATGCAATGACATTTGTATTTTATTATGTGGGGCACGTCCCATGTGATACATGCGAACGTGATTGTTATGCGTGGGAGGACGTTTTGTTTTACATCATATATGGGTTGTGGGACATATGTGCTCCTAATAGGATGTCTTACAGCAGGTGTGGAAGGATGCAGTATTTTTTTAATGGTATCCCCTTATATTCACGTGGGAATGTTGGGTGAAGAACACTGCGTATTGTTTAGTTATTTGCGAATTCTGGAAAACATTTTATGTCCTATTCGCCCTACACTGACATAAAGAGCAAAACGTTCAGCCTATTTTGAAGCAGTTCTGAGAACTTGTGCAAACTGGCAGGAATTTCATTAAAGAGAAAAATGTTATCCACAACGAACCAGCACCTTCTGTTACTCGCAGGCATGAAACAATTTTGCTTTACCTGGGTCCTTATGTAACATATGTTTTTTCAATGTTAAACATTATGATTCTGTCATATAATGACCAAACTTGTGATAACTTTTTCCTGTGAAGCTAAAACAACACTTAAATAATGAAGCCGGTTTTTATCCGCAAGCAAAATGTCACTACATGCAGTACGCACTGCCCGATAATTGGGCCCCATTGTATGACGACATTGGTTTTTTGTGCGATTGATTACTCCTGAAACACGACACTACCCCATAAAGAGCGCTGGTATGTTCAGCTTGTAGTTGCCGGTGCGAGCGCTTTTATGTCCCTGTTTTTTGGTATCGACAGGAACAGACATCCCCTGAGTAGAGAGCTTCAGATGACGTGATCATAGAAAATATTGCCGAACAGGTAGAAATCAAAGTATCTACGCTACTGGACGCGTAATTTTTTGAAATTATCGAGCCCGCGAAAATTACGGCAAAACCAATCTCCCGATGACTGGCGACGGCAATGTGATTAGAATACAGCAATCTAAAAACGCATCCGATTGCTAAATTCCATTTTATTTGCAATATGTAGTCGTTATACTGATGCTGTTTCTTCGCTTCCATGCGACATACACTGCGACCATTATCGGCCGCCCTTTATTATGGCACACTCTTGCCAAGGTGGCTCATGAGCACGGCGTAATGATGACGACTGTCTGACGACGATCGAATGACGAAGAAGGAATTGCGTCGCGGGTAGGGCAAAGGCGACACGATCGCAATGAGGTAACCATTCTGAAATTATGAACACATCATACCGGCGACATCGTGACGACAACGTCATGACTATAATTGAGTAACGACGTGTGCACAACGGCGATGGTGCGATGACTTCGGTAGGACGACAACGGGATGACGAAGCTGGGATGACGATCACGGACTGACCACTACGGCATGATGAAGACGGCACGACAATGGCTGCTTGACAGCTACTCTCTGAGGAAAACGTGATGAAACGATGGCATGACAGTGGCCGAGGTGGCATAACCAGAATTGGATGACGACAGTATGATTGAGACAGAACGAGGAATTGCGCCGCTGGGACGAAGAAGGTGCAATGACAAGAACATAATGACCATGATATCACGTTACAGATGTGATGAACATGGAAAAAAGGAGCGTGAAGACGACTGCATGACGATGATGGCCTGATCGCGATGGCATGGGGAGAGTGATGTGAACGTTTGAAAGACTATGGTAGAAGGACCTTGATGACATTGCGACGAGAGTACGAATCTATGACCACTGTATGTCGAACATGATGGTGGCATGGTCAGTGTGAGATAGCAAAGCTTGAATGACTACAATAATATGACCATGATGACGAGAGGAGTAGCATCCCATGCCTTTTCACCCAGCTAACCTCACAACTTGAGCTACTGGGCTAACGCAGAAGGCGTGACGACGACGGCTTGACGAGAATCAGACCATGAAGTTCGAATGACGGTGATAGAACGAGAATGACGGCATCGCGGCCAAAAACATCCACCTTGTGGTCAAAGCACGCAGACAACTTGAACCACTGTGTTAGCGTTAGAGGCTAGATAGATAGATGTACAGACAGACTGGATTAAAACGCCCAAATTAAAAACAATGCTAACTACAATATAACAGTTCAGTAGCTACAACGTTAAGGGGACTCGACGTCCTGATTTTGGGCGGGGCTTGTATATCCTTGGTGCCGCTATCCCACACCTCACGTATGAGACTGTCTTTTGTCTCGCTTTTGCCTTTACATAGCCTGAAGTATCCCGAAATGCCCGTCCTATGGTGCCGAACCATCTGTTCATTTTTGGGTGTATCGTGGCACCACCGTTAAATATGCCCAAAAGGCAGGCGGCAATAAGAAGCAGTGCAGAAATTGAGGCAGCAACACCTGGGTTCATATGAAGGTTGGAACCCTTGGCTTGACATCACCTCAATAGTCAGAATGGCGCTTTCTCTGAGGACAGCGTAATTCTGTTCAACTATGCGAGCGCCTAGAAATGGTTGGCTTTCCGAATTGTTATAAGGTTGCACCCCTCCTTCAACGGCCCCTTTGTTCCGCATAAAAACGGTTACACGTTAGAGGTATCTGACATGCTAAGCCTTCATTACATTTCACAAATTTAGTTTGGTGTTTCTTGACATATGCTTTCTTTTCTTTTTCCTTAGAGTTAGTCATTTTGCATCCTTCTGCAAGTATACTCTTGCTACATTAGGTTCGCGTTTTGCGCACCGAACAAGCTTGGAGAAATTTCCAGTATAACTAAACCCGAGTGAGAGTGAAAAAAAAAACGTGTGTCAGGAAGCACCAAAATTAAGTTTGTAAAATATAATGAAGGCTTAGAAAAGCTTACATGAAAGCTAAAGCTCTAAAATGTAACCTTTTTACGTCGGACAAACGGGCTGTTGCAACAACGACCGGCTTCGCGAGCAGGCTAACAACGTAAATAAAAGTATGATAAGGTGGCTGGCACTTCATTATGATGACGCCAGCTACTGACCGAAGTTTGAGAAGTGCATGGTCATTGTGAAGTCTAATATTCTAGTGACGCGCATCATTATTGAGGTCCATTGCGTTACAAGGTTCATAGAAAAATTGGTTAACATAGCCCATGTTGCCATATTAGATAAGGAAATAGTGTATCTGAATGCTACGACACGTGTCTGCTGACGTCGTTTCATTGTGGTTCTGCGCCTGTCGTCGTGCGCATCGTTGCCTGTGGGAATGTATAGATATTGCCACGTTCTTCTCGGCAATACTCTGTTGGTTTGTTGACAGTTTGCGCTTTGTGTATGTGACTGTGTTCCTCCGTTTCTCTATGTTTTTACGCGCAATGCTACACGTTCGTATTCTACTAGTTTGCGTTAGCTTCATATTTGCGTTGTGTCCGTCCATACTACATAAAATTTAGAAATCTTATTGCGCACTTTACTTGGATTCTCGTTCTGAGAATTCACGGGCAGAGACTCTAGCTAAACTTTCTTTTCAGCTCGTGCTGACTTCGAGCACCAGGGACGCTACCGTCATCCAGTAGCAACCGTTTTAAGCAGCCCAGAACGTTCCAGCATCCACTGTGTGCAAAGGATACTCTAGTGCAGCCTGATAATGGGTAAGCAATTTCTTTGTGATGGGCATAATAAATATTTTTTGATGGCAACGCGTCGTGAGGTATTCTTGTCATTTGACAAACCACTTCGTACCAACTTTTCGGTGACTGAACATTGGTTGTGCTCTGTCACTCAAGTTTATTTTCATCTTCTTTTTTCTAGAGGAGTCTGCATTCCAGTCTCAGTTCACGAAAACTTCTGGTTCAATGCCCTTAACTTCTGGTAAGTGCTCGCCTACTTATGCGAAATGCTCTTAAGTAGGGCGTGAGAAGGTATTCCTGAATGAGAATGCGTTCTACGAGGACTCATAAGGGCATAGCCGTTAGCTCAATTCAGAAAGACAGGGACGTGACAGAGGCACAGGACAGCGCACAGGATAGCGCTGTCCTGTGTCTCTGTCACGCCCCTGTCTTTTTGAATTGCGCTGAAGGCTTTGCACTTATGAGTAAACCGTATGAACTAGTCCAAGAATCAGCCTTGTTGAACTTCTACGACAAGTATTGATTAACGGCGATTGCCCAAATTCACGCGTTCAACGAGGGCTTACAGAAAGCTTTTGGTAGGAGCGGTAGGAGGGCACACTGCCTGTATTTGGGCACTTTCGAACGCAGGTTCAGTTGATTTTCATTGAACTAGAACCTTATGCACGCTCGTCGCGTGATGACTTTGAGAACAGCTGGAAATTGGTCCTGTTACCTTCGACAATAGCACCATGAATCTTATCGCCATTCATTTTTCCAAGTGGTCACCGATGCGACCGGGTTAAGCTAACTCATGCATTCCAGACATTAAAATTACAGTCTGTGTGCTTTGCAAAAGGATAGACAGTTGGGCGAGTTGGTACGGTAACATGATTTTGGCTTCTAGCTCGAAGTGAAACACGGACACAGAAAGGAGCAGACAGACAGGAGCGCTCGTCCTGTCTGCTCCTTTCTGTGTCCGTGTTTCACTTCGCGCTAGAAGCCAAAATCATGTGTGCTTGACCAATAGAAGGTATAAACATTTATTTCCTCTAAATTCTAACGTCAGATTTCTCAACATATCAATTTGCGTAAATTTTTCCGCATATTCTAGGTAAAACAAGGCAACATTGAGTTTCTATGCCCTTATTCTACCATGCGCTTTGCTACAGAAGCGCGGCTCATTGCGAGCTTTGAGAGCGGGCATTTACGTGGGGTACCATAAGACCGGTATCACTAACTAGCCTATGGAAAAGGCTCCGCAAACATTCCCCAAACAATCTCTTATTGTGTTATCGCTGCGTCAAGAGCAAAAGGAGGTCTCACTTTGGACAACAGTGTTTTAGGTTGGCGAACAAGGCTATGCCAGAGCGAGTTCATAAGCAGGCAAAATGGCTTCGCTTTTTAGAAATACATGCACTGTTACACAAATAAATAAAGATCTCTATATAGCTGAACATTCAGGAAAGCCAACGATTGCGTATTCCTCAAAGTAGCATGTGTAACCAAGAAGAACCATTGCTTTTATCCAGGCGCATCTCCATCATATTGTATACAATAAGAAGTGTCGGTCAGTCACGCGCATCAGCAGCGCTTGGCGCATGGATAGGATAGGATAGGAATAAACTCTACTGGTCCAACGGTTATTGTTGTTGGTGCCCGGGGCTAGGCTGCCAGGGGTCCATAGCCCGAGGAAAACGTTCCGAGATCCTCGGCAAAGGCAATGACTCGCTGGACGGCCCGCTCCTGGTCTTCAGCTGCCTCGCTGAGGATGACGGCTTGCCATCTCATAGCGACGCGCCTCATTTCAGAGGGTCCTGCTCTTGTCTTCCCCATTCCTCCTGGTCCTTCTTCCTCAGAGCGTTGACATTCCAAAAGCACATTGGCCATATCGGCCCGTTCGTGCTCGCACTACGGAAAACCGGGTGACGGGTGCAACAGGCGGTGCAGGTGGTAGGGGTTGGTGAAAGTGCCTGTCTGCAACCGTCTCAGGTCGACCGCCTGGGACCTGTCCAACCACCCGTAGGGTTGTAGATATTTCTTTCGGTCTTTCCTATAGTGACCAAGCACCTGTCAGTACGTTGCCGGAAACTCCTTGACATCGCAGTCGGTGCCTCCATGATCCCCAGCTCCGTCCGCCGCAATTTGCTTTGTGTTGGTAACGACAGCGGTGGCGTCGGACGGGGTGGCCGCCGCCGTCGCCGTCACAGTTCCGCTGGGGTCCAACACAACAAAGGCAGCGGCTGCCGTCTGGGTGACCGCGTCGCGGCGGGTAAGCTCCCTTGTGACGAGGTGGGCGAGCTCGTTGTGGGTGGGAGGTGTGTCGGCTCATCTTCGGCCGTTAGCGTTGTTGTTGTCACTGTGTAGCGGCTGCTGTTGTTGTTGCTGCCAAGCTCCCCGACGTGCGCTGGGAACCACTTGAGGGACTTGTCTGTAATTGTGTCCGACCCAATGTGCCCGGCTCGAGCGTGGAGTATGCGTGCCACATCCACGGACACCCAACCTTTGGTGTAGTTGAGAATCGCTGATTTGGAGTCATTGATGATAATGCTTGCGGCACCTCCATGGAGTGCCGCGAGGGCAATGGCCATCCGCTCCGCTGCTTCTGCCAACGGCAGTCTCACTGATGCCGTGACTCGGATCCTTCCCTTTGTATCTGCGATCGCCATGAATAATACGGGCGCCGACGCCGTCGGCCGCCCGTGTCGATGTTGCCACTGTTGCTGCTGCCTTTTTTGTCGTAGTAGTAGTAGTAGTGATGTGGGTGTTGGTAACTGCGGTTCGTCTCGCAGATTCCGTCGTAGCAGCTTTGGGGTCGACATCTCTCGTCGCCTTCCGAGTTACCAACTGGCCTCGGGTGTCTGACTGCATCGACAAAGAGGACACGTTCTCGTCTTCCATGCTTTTCGAGGATTGCTACAACCCTTCGTATGCGTCTTTGCGCGTCATGCACCGGGTGTATATATTCTTCGGCATATTTTCCGTCTGTATTGCATCCTTGACTTCCGGTAGCAGTGATTCCTTCAGTCCACGTGCCTCTTGATATCAAATCCCGAGCAAGTCTAGGATTCTTCTTCCCGTTACGGTGCTCGACAGCCTCTCCAGCTGCGCAATTCCCTGCGCCTCGACGATCTCCTCGAGCGTGTTGTGTACGCCCAGCTCAAGGAGCCTGTGGCTTGGCGTGCACTGGGGTACTCTCAGGACTGTCTTGAACGCTCTGCGGATCGCAACGTTCAGCTTGTCGGTTTCACTCCAGTTCCAGTTGGCCTACGCGTGGACGTACGCTATGTGGCTCAGCGCGTGCGCCTGTATCAGCCTCGTAACGTTGTGTCCCTTCATTCCTTCCCTCTTGTTCGCGACCTGCCGCGGGAGGTTTGTGGCGCCGGCCACTTTCTTCTGCAGTCGGGCAACCAGCTCGCCGTTCGCACTGTTCTCCTCCAACCACAGGCCGAGCACTCGCAACTGGGGCACCGTTGGTATTCGGATCACCTCCCTCGCCGAAACGCGGACGCACAAACTACGGGTGTCAGGCACGCCCTGCGAAAGGGGTCCTTTCTTGCAGGGCCTGTGGAGCAGGATTGTTGGATGAACAGACGAGTTCCATGTCTTCAAGGTGCGGCTCCACATCCCAGACGGCCCGCTGCAGTCGGTCTTACATTTCGCCGATGCTCGTGTTCTCCGTGGTCCAAGGCCTCACGTCATCTGCGTATATCGTATAGTTGATGCCCTCTATCGCGTCAAGACGCTCCGGCACGCCGATCATGACGAGGTTGAAAAGCATGGGGAGCAATACGGAGTCCTGCGGCGTGCCCGCACCCCCATTCGGACCGTTCGTGGCGGGGCCCTGTCAATCTTCACCGTCACGTCGCACCCATTCAGGAAGCTGCTGACATATCAGTGGAACCTCGCCCCGAGATCGAGTCGGCTGATCTTGCCCTTTATGGCTACGTGCTTCACAGCATCGAAGGCGCTCTTGTGGTCTAGCCCGAGCAGGGTGCGCACTTGCGGGCTCGGAGCATTTACGACCTGTTCCATGATCAGCAGCATGGCATCCTGCATGGAAAGTCCCACACGAAAACCGATAATGTGGGTGCCGATAGCGTCCTCTTTTTGGAGCAGGATCGTCGCCTTCTTGAGGCAGGCATGCGCCATCACTTTCCCGACGCAGGACATGAGGAAAATCGGCCTCATGTTTCGCACTTCCAGCGGTTTGCCCGGCTTTGGTATCAGTATAAGGTACGTGGTCTTACACCCTTGCGGAATTCGACCCTCCTTCCAGCATACGTTGATGTACTCGCAGAGCATCTCGATGGCGTCGTCGTTCAGGTTCCTGAGGATATTGGATATTGTTGGCGATCCTGTCAGAACCGGGCGCCGAGTTGGTCTTCAGTAGCTGGAGGACCGTTCTGATTTCCTCCACGGAAAAGACCGCGTGAAGCTCGTCGTTGGCAGCCCCGCGGTATTCTGGGTGAGTCTGCCCTTCTGGGTGAGCGAGGTGCGTCTTCACAATCTCCTCCGCGAAGGCCTCAGGGTCACCCTGGTACTTTTGTTGCAGCGTCAGTCTCTGTAAGGATCGCCGTTCTCGTGCCTCCCGGGTCGAGCTGGTGCCTGAGAATCTTCGAGGTGCGTCCAGTGCTCATGTTCCCTTCATCGTGTCGCACAGCTCCTGCCATTCTTGCTCGCAAAGGTGCGCGCAATGCCTCTTGATCTCCCGGTTGATTTCGGCGATCTTCTTTCGTAACTTCCTGTTGAGTTATTGCCTACTCGCTCTCTCTTGCATGGATTTCTTGGCCGCTGCGAGATGTGCCAACCGGCTTTCCACTCTGGACGGTTGGGTATGGCCGTCGACTCCGCCACCGCGGGATCTGCCTGCCTCTACTTTGAGGGGTTCTTGTCGCCAGTCAGCCCATTCGATCTCATCGGTGGCTTTCTGTACGTCCGCGAGTAGTTCTCTGCAATATTCGCTGATGTCTTCGATCGGGCCCTCCTTCTTGTCTCGTTCTCCACTTTTCTGAAATCGGTCCCAGTCTACGATGCTGGCCTTTCGGCATGTGGCCTCCTCGCTTTCATCCTCTCCCAGAGTCACGCACAGGATCCTGTAGTCACTCCCCAGATCCTCGAAGGAGTTCGACCAAGTGACCACGGCCGTGGCTGACCAGACGGAGAGGTTGGGAGATGTGTCCCGGTACACTACCTGTCCGATAATGGTGTGCGACGCCGGTTCTTTGAGTACCGTCAGGACGAGGCCGTCCATCCGCCAGGCTAGCCTCTTCCCTTTCGGCGAGTCGGCTTCATATTCCCATTGCATGTGCTGGGTGTTGACGTCTCCACATATCAGCAAGGTACTGGAGGCAGCCTTGGCCATCGCTTCGCGAGAAAGGGCGTCGAAAGTGTGAGTTCGGTATCTCTCCGTGGGGGAACTATATACGTTGAGCTGGAAGAGGCTGGTCTTCCTACTTTCACCACTAGGCACGACTTCGATCATGACGTGGTCGACGTCGCGCGCTTAACTAGGGTGCACACCCTGACGTCCCTCCCCATGCATTCGTAGGGTGGAACACACGTCACATAGCCCGGAAGCCTTGCAAGGTTCTTGCACGGCAAGCACGACAGGAAATTTGTTATTGGAAAGCGTTTTCATGCTTTCATGGGGACGGTTGTGACTGCTCGCAGTGTCTTGGCTACCACACTTACTTCGCCCTCTCCCTCTTTGTACGTCTGTTAAATAAAACTTTGACAGATGGAGCAACAGAGCAGTGTACCTTCTAAGCAAGAAATTGTAGGAGCATGCCTGTAATTCTTTATGAAACCACCTGCGTATACAAAGCACCGCAGTAGGCATTACCCAGCTCTGAATTTCATCCGTTTCATTTCTATATTAAAGCAATCCCACACAGACACGTTGCAGATGTTCTGGGTAACATAACTGGTAGACCAGTCGCCCGAAGCAGGGGGGGGGGTGCACATTCATTGCACGGGCCAAAGGTTTAACTTCCTTGTCTAGTCATGCTGTCAGCTAGATAGGATGTTCCCTTTCTCTCTAAAATAGATCACCAGCAGCCTCACGTCAAGGAAAAAGAAGATCCAGTTTGGCGCCCGAAATTTCTTCATAAAATGTTATCATAATAAACCAACACGAGCCACACACGGAAAATTAGCTGTACTTACTAAGTGAGTTAAAGAAAAGGTTAATTATTTTAATAAAGTTGATGAAAGAACAACCTTTCGCAGGTGGCATACGAACCCATCTCTTCGCATTACGCGTGCGATGCTCTTACAGATTCAGCTACCACCGTGAGGTACCGCATACACTGTAAGGGCGATAATATCGTCGCCGCACGCCGTGTGCTATATGTGTGAGTGAAAGCCTGCGAGGGTGAGCCGGCAATCGCAGCTCAAGTTCGCACACGCAATAGAGGCAAGAAAGGAGAAAGCGCACCGTCTTCCATCGCGATTGGGTATAGGGTAGGGAGGGAAGGGGGAAGTCTTCTCCTGGTGGCCCTAGCAGCCGCTCGCGTCCACCCGGACCACTGTACATTGAAAGCCATCTGCGACGGGGACAGAGTCCACCGCACACTGTGGTTTCGCGGCTTAGCTCGCATTAGTGCGAGACGCAGCGCGAAGGTCAATTCGCTCACTGCTGGTTCCGCACTTCCTCAGTCCAACGTTTTGAAAGCAGAGTTTTCGCCTTCATTGAGTGAGATGTGTTCATGTTTGTGTATGCGCGTGGGACACCATTGTTGTTAATTTAATTAGTATTCCAAGTGTTTACAAGTATACACGGTCAATAAAACTGCTTTCTTTTCTTCGTATACCCGTGCACTAATATGCTATCGAAATCGATGCTTAGTCTTTCGGGCGAATATGCCACTTTTGTCTTTCACGCGCACGGGCAGTACCGTCGCTGCTTCGGATGAGCGGAGACCAAAGCCATCTGGTGGTGTTCCTAAGGGGAATCCAGTGGCAGAGACGCGGGCCTCCTCCGCTGTGATTCATTGGTATATTCGGCGACACAACCGCCACGCAGCTTCCACGGTCGTGAAATCTCTGCAACGTTATCATTGAAAAGCTGCGCGTTTAAGATAAAGTGCTTGCACGTTTAATTTTCAATAATCGCTGTGAGCTTGCGCTGCGGACAGCCACTGGCGGTGTAATTTTATATTGCGTTGTTACATTTTTGTCGCTAGGTTGTGTGCCATACTTCATGCAAATGACGTCGTTCTATTTGTTTCGGTGTAGGCCCTGACTCAAAACTATGTTTCACCGGGCCGTAGCTTCATAGGGAGGGCGATTGCAATGAGAGCTTCACCGCACAATCCTCAATTTAACATCTTGCAGCGGTCAAGGAAGCGTTCCTTGGCTGCTGCTTTCTCCTGCGTCGTGGAGGAGAATCTCACCCAAACTTTGTTTTCCTCAGTCGTGGTGGCTCTATTTACGGCTGTAATGATGTGACTGATTGACGATTGCGACAACCCAATCCCTTCTTCATTCAGAGACACTGCTTAAAACTCCGCATAGCAAAAAAAGGCGAAAAATGCATCTCGTACAGCAATTTCGTCGCAAGTCCAATGCCACTAAATATTTGTTGTCTGAGATATTCTTTCAGCTCAACCCAAATCCATTGCACTCTTTGGAGGGCCTAAATTCCTTCGGAATTCTCCCTCGCTCGTCTTAAACGCGTTGCAACGTTCGTAACGTCCTTATCTTTCGCCAAAGTCCGCCAGCAACAGAAAGAAATGAGCCGCTAATGGTGTCTCTGTCTCGCCCCACCTGGCAGCGCAAGTCTTGCTGGCGTCCACGGTTGCCTTAACAGCCGTTGAGAGCATGCTTACGCCCGCATATGCGACGCTCGAGCGAACCAATTCTTCCCGGTGCCGCCCCCAGCAGAGGAAGGTTCCCTTTGCAGATGTTTTACACCTTGTGTCACAACAAACTGAGAGTAACGTCCACCAGGGATGACAAAAAATCGCCGGCGAATGCCTTTCGCGAGAGCCAACCGGTTACAAAGCAAACCGCTAGCTTCTACAAGGAAACTACTGAGAAATGTACACTGATGGCCCGATATAGGGAAGTGTAACACCACCCATAGGCGGGAACTCTCACGAGAAAAGAACACGATAATCTCGCACTTGAAGCATGCGCCAAATGTTTCAAAGAGCTCGCTGTCTTTGGACCGAGAGATGTATGCATGTCATCGTGGCTATGCGATTAGTCTTTACGGATGCACTGTCGACGGCAGTGGTTAGATTCCCTTAACGGTCACATATTAGTTTTTTTTATTAAAATGGCGGGAGACACCAACCTACCTGCCTACCTACTTACCTATGCCAAAGCGCCTAGAATAAGACAGAGTGCTGCGTAAGAAAACAAGCGCATCCTCATGTCACGCTCATGTCAGAACGATGTAGTATTATGTCTGGGTGGGACTGTTACGTATTAAAACGGCAGTGGGCATTCGTTGGATGCTTGCCAAGGCACTACCACTTGACCAGCGAAAATCTAGACGATGACGGATTAAAGTTTGGATTATTGACGGTCAATAAAAAATAACCCTTCGAGGTGACAGAAAGAGCCGCATTCTTTGGAAACAATAACGACCGCCAAGGCAAAGATGCTCACATTGCCACAAGTTTACTGCCGCTGACGGCCAACTTGGATTTACACTTCCACTTCCACTTTACACTTAGTTTACACCTACCGCGTGATTGCATAAAAGGTGACGGCACTCGCCCAACATCGGAGGCGGAGTTTGGCGAAATGGTGCGCAAGATGCTGTGGATGGGATTTTGGGAACAGTTTGACCATTCTCATTTTCTGGGGCAGAATAATCGAATTACCTGTCCTAGTTGCCTATAGAGATATATCTTGAATTTCGATCTGTCGTACCGTAGAGTGTATATGCCGACAGGTGTGTGCTCGGGCACGTAGTGAGATCAGAAACGTAGAGCTCCGACATGAAATGTGCTGTATATTCATGGAGAGTTGTCAGTTTTAACTTTTATATATGTGAAATAATCTCGTCACTTAATTTCTTCAACCTCGCGACCTAATCTGCTCACCAACAGGCGACTCTCGATAATAGAGATGGACAACGACATGGGTCTGCTTAGCCAGCTTAGTTCGACGATCAGTTATAGCTCAGATCAGCTACCATGTTCTAGATGCTGCGGTGGTGTATGCGAAACACTTTGTGACACCTGTGTACGAATCGCGAGCTCCAGAACCAGAACCCCATGGAACCCCACGGAACCCCACGGAACCCACTCTTCACCGCTAGAGTGTTGCCCTTATACTCGTCTTGCTGACGAAACTGACCCACAGGCACTGTGCATTTTAATTGGACTTTGGGGCACGTGTTATATTTCTCTCGAAACATTGACGCGAAGTCATACCGAGGGCTGATTACGGGACATTTCGGTGATGACCACGGAAGTACCGCGGAAGTAGGTGCTCAATACGCTGCAAACGCCCTTCTTTTGTGATAGTACTCGCTAGGTCAGGCACCTAATCAGTCCATGGTTTAAACAAGCGCTTTCGTTAGCACCGTGCTCATCTGTAGCTTTTTAGTGAGATCGCAATTTTATGGATTCTCCAAGTGAATTCTTGGCTTTATCGTCGGCGTCGTTGTCACCGTTGACGTGGCGTGCCGCATAAAGACAAATGGAAGAACATCACGACCACGCTCACTACGCTGTCGGTGCGAGTGAAAGCGTGCGATGGTAAGGCGACTAATGGCTCAATATCATGCATGCCAGAAAGGAAGGTTGGGACGAAGCACGTTGATTTTCATCTAAAAAGCTACCTTCGATGGCTACAGAGTCTGAACACGCCTAGGGCTGATGGTCTCTCGTGCGTTGCGTTCTCGTTTGTGGCTTCGGGTTGCAGAGAGACGCAGCACGAAGGGCAATACGCTCGCTCCTGCTGCCGCTTTTCCTCAGACCTGTGGATTGACAGTGAGTTCCGTGGTCATAGATTAGGATGCGTTCATGTTTGCCCTCATGTGCGAGTGACATCATATTAATTTAGTTAACAAATGTTTGGAAGTTTATGCGGCCAATAAAACTACCATCGATACTTCGTGTAGCGGATGAACACGTTTTTGTCGTAATTCACTGCTTCACCTTTCGGTCGAAACTGTGACATTCTCGCGTTGAAAGCGTGTCCATCTGGTAACTTAGAAAAGCGCGGCGTATTGAATGGCGGCGGCTCCCAATGTGGCTTAACACCAACATAGTCTTCTGCGCTCATCTGCGATCATCTGGCGAAGAACGCGAAATCGCACTTTCGGTTAATGTCAGACAAGGCTGTTGCGAGACCATAATTCTCGATTTTTGACAATTTATTGCCTTTTGTAGGTACCGCGATGTCGGGTGAAGCATTTCCTGATTGATACCATTGCAGGGAGCCATAATAACCGTAGTGACGTATATCGAAACACAGCGCGCGTTGAAATGGTGCAACTCGCCGAATATGGGTACGTACATATAGGACAGCTATAAACCTGAAAGGGGCCATTTATCATCTCAGCATATTTATACAGTTCAAGTATTGAGCCGAAAACGCCTTCCCATAACATATTTGCACTTTTATATTTCTGTTATTCCCCAAGGATGCGGTTTAAATCTGTTGACGTGCCATTATATCGTGTACGGGCTGTATTTTCTACACCAGTGTCGCCTCTGATTGTCTTGAGAGAAAGAAACGCTTGATAGTTCTCGGACAAAGTTGGTATACGAGGTGTAAGACTTTTGGAGTCAGGTTGTGCTGCTTTCCTTGCTTACTGCCTTTCGCTTTGTTTGCATATCGTGGCGCATCTAAATTTTCACTGAAGGAAGGAGCGTTAAAAAGCATATAGGCCAGTAATAAATCGTGAACAAACTGAATCAGAAATAAATGTTCGTTCCTGGAAATATCCAACTCTGCTTCAAGTGCAACATCCAAGAGTACCAAAGCATATATATCAACATAGGCTGGGAAGATGTTCGCCCTATATGGCCATTCGCAAAGATTTCTTGAAGATTAATTTTAGTCCTTTTTTCTGTTTTCAGCTGCCGAATCCGATAACAGGTATATGTCCGGTTTTCTTATCTTTCATTGTGGTATGGAAGTTTAGAGAATGTACTCAGACTTTTCAAAAACACGTTATGAGATGCGATATAATGTAAGATTACAAATTCCGCTTTTATGAATAGAATGGCTGTGCTTACACTCACGGAATCCCATGTGCTACAACCATGTATCTTATTCATAAAAAGCCAACAGATAATAAAGCCAGTGAACGCATAGAGGAAGTAATTTGCTAATTTAGTTAAGTACGGGTAATGATAAGGAAAGCAAAATGAACCCAAAAGAAAAGCATTTAGCCACCAGCGGGAGCATCATGCGCGTGATGGACTACCAATTGTGCGACGGCAGCGGCTAGAAGGCGCTTGTAAATAAATGGTGGTGGGTTTAGCTCCTACAAGAGGCAAGTTGTTTTTACAGCTAAGCTGTATACCTCTACCCCTCGATGCATCTATCGAGTCCATGAGGAAAATGTGGGCCGATCCGCGACTGAGGTGAAGCAGATTGAGGCAAGTCCACCCTAATAATAATAACAGTAAATCATATTCAAAAATAAATAAATCAGTATGAATTGTTGCAAGGGGATGGGAATACTGAAATTCTTTTTGAACAGTACATAGACTCACGAGCAGGAGGCATTGCGATATAAGCAATGCACAAGATGTATGTACAACCGTAGACCCGTGACTCACAAGAGGACAATGCCACTGACCGCTGGGATGGCTGTGCCGTAGAAAAGAAACGCGCAATTGTGGTATCCACTAAGTGTATATCTTGAGGCACACCAAAGAATGTATGATATTGAAAAGTTCATGACAGCACACTTTGCATGGATTAGCCATGATGGCACTACTCATGTAGGCATCATTGGATATTTCGATGTGGACATTTCAAAACCAGACACGACATGGTTCACCCAGTTTGTAATAGAAGAGTTTGATTTAAAGTGCCAGACCAAGCGATGTGACTCAGCGACTCTAGAATAGTTGTGCATAGATTTACCTTTGGTTGAGATTCTGTCAAAGCTTGCAAGCGAGCCAATCAGTGTATATCACAACAATCACAAAGCAAACATCGCTACCAATACGAAATAATGAAAATAAATACAGGTTCCCTCGTCTAACCCTGTGGGATGTTTTACAGCTTCACTGGTCACCCACCTTCACGGTCTCCAGTGGCTCCTCAACTTTTTGTCCACTTTCATTTACCTTCAATTAATGTTTAATATACTTCAACTACAACACTAAATAACTTCCCTTATGCTATTTCGCTACAGTATTTGCTGGTTTTGTATGGTTAGGCATATTGAAAATCTGGTTTCTCAATTCTCTTTTCCCCAGCTTCAGCCTCGCGTCTTGGTTTCGAAGAAGTGCTAGATTTATGATGGAAAAACCCTGCTAAAACGGAGACATAAAATAATCTCGTTTCACAAACGTTTACCAACACTCGCAATCGACAGCTATTCAAGGTGCTGCATTGCCGCCATATCAAAACATGGCGAGCATTTTTATCTGGCGTTTATGAAGGAAATGCTATTAGCTTTTCAGTGCGTAGAGTACTGATTGCTCTGTTTATACCTCACTCAGCAGCACGCGAAGCTAAAAATAATGTGCGTATTTCATTGTACAATACTGCCAGCGCAGGTGCTCGCATTGCATTTCCTTTATAAATAAAACACCTGGTCTGTTAAAACGTAAAGAGTCCTTACGCTCTATTGTGTTCTTTTATTATGAACGACTACATATGGCCAGCCACTTGGCTATAACGTATTCGGAATGCCACATGAACCATCGGTAAAGCTCGTCTAACAAATGAAACTAGAATAGAATGATTAGATTATTCCAGCCATAATTTCAATATGACTTACATTAAAACGTTACAACGCTTGAGTGTGTTTCCTCCACACATGTGTGAATTGACTTGCACTCTTGGTGTCCCTGGCTGAGGCTGCTAACATCAAAACGATTGTGAAAATTTTCTCTTACATAATAGTGCATACAGTTATTTTTTGGCAACGGTAATAAACACAAATGTCTTTCTAGTAGCATCCAACCTCAATTACAGAACGCCGGTACACTTTTCTTGTCCTTTCATATCACTAGATTACTGTCGACTTTACAAAATATACTTGTAATGTAGGGTACTGCCGACACAGGAATTCGGGACAACTGTTTGGTCTGAATGCTGCAGTTCTAGCACGTTAAAAAGTGAGTGGTAGAAAAGATCATAGTGTTATAATATTTCCAACCAAATTCCAGACTACTTTTACTGGGTCCCAGTGGAATATTATAGGACTCACAGAGCTTGCATGACAAATCAACCTACCATTCTAATAGGTTGAACTAGGAAGTACTCGGGATCTTCTCATGGTTTAGAATGTTTTTAAAACCACTTTGTTTACATCAATATTATTTCAACTTTTGGTTAAGATTCAAGGCTATATTCAGATGTCGGTTTTTTGTAGAAAGCGGTTTTCCTTGTTTTTTCCATTGCAACTTTACGCATACATTCAGAAGCAAGGTGCTAAAAGAAATGTTCCTTCCATGATTACCTTGTG
This sequence comes from Dermacentor albipictus, assembly GCF_038994185.2. Classification (NCBI taxonomy): domain Eukaryota; kingdom Metazoa; phylum Arthropoda; class Arachnida; order Ixodida; family Ixodidae; genus Dermacentor; species Dermacentor albipictus. Next base: position 79,065,683 of record NC_091830.1, on the reverse strand, counting down.
AGACAAAACGTGCTTTTAAACCCTTTTTCTTGACTTTTTCTTGACTAATGACTATTTGATTTTTTTCTTAGTGCTGTCTGCAGTGTTAATTAGTATTCTCACCGTTAGCGCGATTATTATATTTTTATAAAACACGGATGTCGAACGCCTGAAGATTGTTCAGTGATTATTTACCTTATTTTCCTTTAAATTTATTGAATAATATTTTTGCTCACAGCACGCTACGAAACACTGATGACATTTTTCATAAATATATTGAAATGACATATTGTGTACTCATTCCTCACATAGATATGCATAAAATAAACGAAGATGAATAGAATCGATCAAAAAATTTTCCACATTATACCCTCACTTTTAAATAAATATGCCATCAAAGCGGGTAGTTCTTTTGATTCTTATAGACTTTCAGTGAATGCTTCGTTATTATGCACATCATTTCATTTATCCTAGCTCATCGCAGAGCCAAGGAACAACACTACATAAATCTCGAGGCTTTCCTCAATTCAGATTTTCAATAGTTAGGTACCACTGTCGCGGCGACTAGCAACATAAGTCTTTCGCAAAACAATAAACCTAAACATTAAATTTGGCCTCTTTTCCTCTTAAACGTCCATGAAACGCTTTGGGCCAGTTTCGTAGAGGCGAAGAATTTAGCTACAGTAAAACATTCCTGCAACAATTGGAGTGAAGCGTCTCATTTTAAGAGCGCTACAGTACCATCACATGTTACCCTCCTACCTAGCCAAGCTTTTCGACTCATCTTGTTGCCCGAGTGATCTGGGCTAAGCTCCGCTTTCACTCTCTTTGCGTCATGATGTGACGTCGTGCCGTCTACTTCCGGTTGTCTTGGAGACGCCGCGCGAAGCCTCTCGGACGTCTCTGCTAGTTGCCTGGCTGTCGACCCCCAGCGAGAGCTATCCAAGCAGCGTGCGTCGCACACGTTCTGTCGCTGCACTATTTTGGTGATCACAGGCAAGCTGGGCGTTTTGCCGGTTAGGCGGAGACCTGAACAAATGCCCCTTCAGGCAACTATTGCTGCAATAAAGAAGCGTGAGCAGCCTGAATTGCTTAGATTTACTGTACAGATTACATTAGAGGCTCTAAAGTACAGGCTTTAAAGCGAGCCTTTGCACCAACTGTACAACGACCAGCACGGTGCAGCCACTAAGTGGCAGAGAACTTAACCTGCCAAAACACAAAGCTAATATTACTGTAACCAAGTGTAAAAATTTTAAACGTTTAAAATGACAATGTGTTCACGAATACGCCCCTGGCAAAAACTTACACCAGCATCAAAGTAGAATACGTTACCGCTATATTAGTTCTCTGTTTCTCTGGTTGGGCTCTGTGCCTCCGAGTGGATGCACCGTGATAGTCGGTAATACTTGCCCTTCTGTTTATCTGGTAAAACACCCAGTCCTCTTGGGATTACGTTTGCACGCTAAAACTCCATATTGTGGTAGTAATCCTCCAGCGTTAAGTGGCGCCCACCAACGCGTAGATGCTGGCGTCTATAGGACATCGACAGCTTTATGGTGTGCAGTAACTCCTCTCGCAGTGGCTTTGCTGAGAAACCCGATGTCACAGCTTGCCATATCACCGATCACTAGATTTGCAGCCCACAGCGCACCGAAGGCGATCCACGGCGCTCTTGAAAAGAAAGCTGGCGACGAACAGCGACCGCGCAGCCCGTGTCAACATGGAGAATGTTTGAACACAAACAACGCCACATTGTGTGTGCTGGAATTGCCTGAGATAGATGGTCGTTGTATGTGGCTTTTCAATTACTTCTTATGCAAAGAATATAACCAACATTACAACCATTGGGAATAACATTCGTTCACCATAAATTTGGAGCAATCATAGATTATGCGACCTGTGTAGCCAATCAAGTAGCTCTACCCATTGGTGTGTATTAGGCCAAATGCGTCAGTGGTAAGGGGGCGGCAGAAAACTCGGCGGAGTGGCTTCGCTGCAATCGCTAGCGTTCGACATTACTAAGACATCATCGTCATCATCATCATCATCATCCTGGTTACGCCCACTGCATGGCAAAGGCCTCTCCCTACTTCTCCAACTACCCCGGTCATGTACTAATTGTGGCCATGTTGTCCCTGCAAACTTCTTAATCTCATCCAGCCACCTAACTCTCTGCCGCCCCCTGCAACGCTTCCTTTCGCTTGGAATCCAGTCCGTAACCCTTAATGACCATCGGTTATCTTGCCTACTCATCACATGTCCTCCCATGCCCATTTTTTTTCTTGATCTCAACTAAGATGTCATTAACTCGTGTTTGTTCCCTCACCCAATCTGCTCTTTTCTTATCTCTTAACGCTATACCCATCATTATTCTTCGCATAGATATTTTCATAGCATTGCTCTATTCAGAGCAAAACATTATAATACACTACAAATTTAGGTGAACCGCTTCAAGGCGTCACTGAATGTTAAGAGGGACCTAGTCTAATGACTCATTACGTTTGCACAAAATCTTTTAAAACCGTTTAAGGGTCCAATAAAACAGTGGGATAACGTAAATAAAACATGGTTTATCACAAAAAGAATTCCTCTATAAATGGCTACTTAATAAAAGTTTTCCTTCTACTTGTGGCCTTTATTCCCTTGCAGTGTCTCTGGACCAAGGGTGGCTGCCTTGGCTGTTATCATGTGCTTTTGCCTGATGGCCATGGCGGTCATGGTGCTCGCCCTCATTATTACTACAAGCGATATTCGTAAGCTCCACACTTGACTGTATTTTTCCGCAATACACATAAGAAGCAGAGAAAGAGCATTCGGGTCGCTTTAGGACCTAGCCCCTCTGCATTTCATGTGCATTTCATGCATGCATTTCATATTCTGACGTATAATGTAACGTGGTCGGTATGCTTTCTCTTAAGTGAACTGTAAAAAAAAACCTTTTTTCGGGAGTCTTATTTACACGCTCCAACATGGCTAAGCCACCGGCGGACTGCATATCTGGCAGTGACACTGAGTCGTGCATAACTTCTCCTTGAAAATTTTGCCCGCCATTTCTGGATGATCTCTCCTGAAACAATAATCGTGTGCCTTTCGTGCCCTTGTTTTCTTTTCCTTTAGGGCTAAGCACTTGCTACTTTCCTTTCGAGACAGCTATGTCACATTGATACGCGCAGGCCATTCGAGGCATGAGCAGTACGGGGAGCACAGCGCTAAAGAAAGGAAGCTGACACAATTACGTGATAATTTTGGTTTGGCGAATAGTAAACCTAAGGAGGTTCAATATATAAGAGGGAAAGGGACCGAGGAGGCCTAATCCAACACGAAAGAACGGTTCCATAGGGACGGTTATCGGCTCGAGATAACCGGCAAGTAGCACCTGAGGCGTTTTTCGATGCTGGCAGGGAGCAGAGGAAGCAACATAGCGTCGGACGGAGCGAGCAGCACCAGGCCGATAGACGCAGCGGCGGACGCGGTCGTACATGCGGGTTACCCCAAGATTTCCTGCAGTGGGCGCGTCATGCATCTCAAAGAGTACAGTCTATCGTAGATAGCACAAGCACGACAAGAAGATCAGAGCCGTCAGGGAGGAAGTTCCTTCGGTACAGAATTCCGACCTGGATGACATATCGGCGAACGGATGTGTCGGTAGGTGCAGAGCGCAAACGCTCGATGAGTGCTCGCAGCGATAGGTCTCGGTACTGCTCATCGGTGATTTTAGCGAAGGCAAACACAGAGAAAATGCCGTTGGCGGTACGACTGTCGGCGTCGTCGGGCTCGTCGACCCGGTAACGAGATAGGCAGTGAGCGTCCACGTGTAGTCGGCCAGATTCGTAGATGACAGAATACGACTATTCTTGGAGGCGTAAGGCCCAGCGACCAAGTCTTCCTGTGGGATCTTTCAGTGAGCATAACCAGCAAATGCGTGATGGTCTGTGACAGCAGAAAAGGGTGGCCATATACGCATGGGCGGAATTTCGCAACCGCCCAAAGTGAGGCCCAACACTCACGCTCACACCACCAATTCTGTGACCGCTGGCATCAGTATTGACTTCGGTAGGCGCTGAAGGATCAAAATGGGCCAGAACGGAAGGCGTCGTGATAATGTCGATTAGATGGGGCAATGCAGAGGCCTCGTTATCGCCCCACTGTAAAGGGGATTTTTTTGTCAAGCACTCGGTTAGTGGTCATGCTATGGCGGCAAAATTTTCCATGAAACGGTGGAACCACGAGCAAAGGCCGATGAAGCTGCGCACATTCTTGGCACACATCGGAGCAGGGAAGTGCGTGACAGCATGGATCTTGCCTGGGGCCGGTTGCACTCCGTTCGCGTCAACGAGATGTCCAAGGACGGAAATCTGCCGACAGCTGAATGGGCACTTCGATGCGTTGAGCTGCAGACCGGCTCGACGGAAAACGTGCGGGACTGCAGAGCGGCACTGGAGGTGCGTAAAGAACGTTGGGGGAGAATACAATAGCGTTGTCGAAGTAGCACAGGCATGTAGACCATTTGAAACCGTGAAGAAGGGAGTCCATCATGTGTTCATATGTGGAAGGAGCGTTACACAGACCGAACGGCATCACTTTGAATTGATAAAGACCGTCGGGTGTTAGAAAAGCTGTCTTCTCGCGGTCGAGATCATCCGCGCCAACTGCCAGTAGCCGGAGCGAAGGTCAATAGAGGAGAAATAGAGCGCCGTGGAGGCAGTCAAGGACGTCATCGATACGAGGTAGTAGGTGCACGTCCTTTTTGGTAATCCTCTTAAGGTGCCGATAATCCACACAAAAGCGCCATGCGCCATGCTTCTTTTTTACCAGTACAACAGGTGACGCCCATGGACTACGTGACACTTCAATAATGTTCTTGGCAAGCATTCTGCGAACTTCGGCGTGAATAACTAGACGCCCAGCCGGTGACACTTGATACGGGCGGCGACGAGTAGAAGGGGCATTGCCGGGACTAATGCGATGTTTACCAGCTGGAATTTGGGCCAAAGTATGATTGTTAAAGTAAAAAATATCGTGGTAGGAAAACAGAACGCGGTAGAGCTCACGAGTGTGTTCTGACGGCATGTCGGGCGCAATCATTTTCTTTAGGTCGGCGATGGTACAAGTTGCCGAATGCGATGGTAGAGGAGGATCGGCTGAATTGTCGTCTACACCAATAGATGCTACTGAGTGATCCTCGAATAAGCAAAGCTGGGCCATAGACATCCTGCGTGGTAGCACTTCGGTCGTCAAGCCAAAATTGACCACTGCCAGGCAGACGCAATTCACCGTAATAGATAAAACTGCATGAGGTACTGTGATACAGCGTGTAAGGAGGACGTCTTGCATAGAATCCGCGATGTAGTGACCATCGGACACTGGTGGGAATGACACCAAGCCAACGTAAGTCAGTGCGGAAGGTGGCAAGCACACGAAGTCGACGGAACTGAGGCCGCTGGGTTGTGGTTCCAGAACCACAGAACCACAGCGGGATCCAGAAGAGGCAGGTCAAGGCGGAGAGTACTGGCGGAACAAGTGGTGAGATGAGAATGTGCGGATAGGAAGTCTAAGCCGAGGATGATATCGTGGGGACAGTGCGCGATGACTGTGAATAGCACGATAGTGGAGCGATCGGCGAAGCAGACGCGGGCGGCACACACACCAATTACGAGGGCTCTTCCGCCATCGGTGACACGGACAACATGCGTCGTGAAGGGCATGATTTTCTTCAGCAGGTTAGTAATGGCAGTGCTCATTACCGACAAATGCGTCTCAGTGTCTATAAGAGCAGACAGGGAAACACCATCGAATGGCACGTCAAGAAGGTTCAGATGAGTTGGCAACGTAAGCACAGGTTTTGGTGGCGTAGGGAACAATGCAACGTCACCTCGAGGCACTGCATCGTCTAGTTTTCCGGCTGGGAATGGCGTCCGAAGGGCGTTGGCAAATAGGAGCGACGATGCCGGGGACAACGATATTGTCGTCTTTGGGGCGAAAGCTAACGAGAATAGGGGCGCTTCGGCGCAGGAAAATCAGTGGCGGAATTATCTGAGCGTCAGGCATAAGGATGAGAAGGGCGACCTGGGGTGCGAGAGTAGGCAGTAGAAGTAGACCGGGTCAGGGAGCTCCAGGTGGTGGTGATACATACTTTATTTAGTGAAGGCAAAAAAAGGAAAATAATATGCCACCATTCCGTGGGCGGCCTGCAGTCTGGCAGTCATGGCCTCTATCTCCAGATCATGCCTGGTGGTGACTTCCGCTGCCCAGATCGTTAGCCGTAGCTGGACATCCGACTCAGAGCTGGCCAAACCAGCCTCCCACAGCTGCGGACTAGATGCATGCAGGGGTGAGTGTTTAGGGCATGAATACAGAATATGAGCATAATCTGCTCGTGGGTGTCTGCAGAGCGTGCATTCAGGTGAGAAAGCACCGGGGTGAATAAGGGCAAGTCGGGCAGGAGAGAGGAAAGTGCGGGCCTGTAAATGCGCCACCTGCTCTCTTGGAGCTTAGACAGGGATTTGTGAGGGGGGGGGGGGGAGGGATAGGCGAGAGCTGCGGTAATGAAGGGTGATGTCATGGAAGGTGAGTACGGAGTCACGCGCGTCCATTCCGGAGTGTAGGGGGCCAGCTCGCTCTGTAATCTCGCGAGCGATGGAATTTGTCGCCTCGTTGCCAGGGTGCCCCGCGTGAGCCGGAACCCAGAGGAGTTGGATACGACGAGGAAGGGGAGGGGAGTGCTCAAGGATGCTGAGCGTGGAGGAGGAAATGCGACCTTTCGCAAAGTTGTGGGCTGCAGCTATGGAGTCGCTGAATTTCAAAAGGGGTTGGGTATTGGCAATGGCGAGTGCAATAGCTGCTTCTTCTGCGGCAGTGGAAGTGGGGGCAGGTATAGTGGCAACAGTTCGGAGAGAAAATGTATGGGAAATGGTGGCAAGGGCGTAGGCGGAGTGGGAATTGTATGGCACCACATCGACATACACAGAGTTAGACTTTGTGCCGTATTGGCGCCAGAGGGTAGAGACACGGGCAGAGCGACGCGCGGCGTGATGCTCAGGGTGCATGTTCTTGGGAAGAGGGTTGACAGTGAGCATGGAAGATACAGAGGACGGTAAGGGGTGGGTTACACAGGCACGGGACACAGGTCTTAAGAGGAAGCTTTAGCTCGGGCGCTCCTATCTAAATACATGTGAAAGTAGAATTCGTTTTTCTCGGCAACCACTGCACCAAATTCGACTGAGTTTGCTGCATTTAAAAGAAAAACTTAAAATCTAGTGACTGTTGGTTTCGAATTTTTTAGTTAGGTCATCAATTTTTTATAAAAAATTGACAAAAATTGCAAATTTTCAGAAAACGAAACTATCAAGTTTACAACTGTGTAACTCAATAGGAAAAAATAATATCGCAATTCTGTGAAATTGTATCTGATAGCACATCTAAAGCGGACAAAATGTATATGTTACACATGAAACTCAAAAAATGTATTAATATGCAATTACAACTTTTGCAGAACCCTCGTAAACAATGTAACAAATTCACGTGAGATGTAAAATGACATACAATATTTGTCCGCTTTGAACGATCTAATGGATCCCGTTTACAGAACCGCGATATCTGTTCTTGATGCAGAGCTATTAGTTCGGAAACCTCATGCTTCTATTTTTTTCAAACTTCTGAATTTTTGAAAATCTTTCTAACAAAATTCAAGCCCTAAATCAAAATTCTGTTTCCAACAGTCACTAGAATTTATGTTACTCTCTCAAATGCAACAAATTTCATCAAAATCAGTCCAGAGGTTATCTCAGAGAAACGTTTTTGCGTTTTTACGTGTATTTGAATAGGTCGCGTCGGAGTTGGGCCCGAGCTAAAGCTTCCTCTTAAGCGGAGGGAAGAGAGAAGGGCTCTACCAGATGCGGTGCGCTAAAGGCGGTTGAGTTGTGCCATGCGATGGGCCTCCACAAGCTCTGAAAGAGTATTGTGAACGCCCATTGCCAGTAGACGAGATGTGGGGGTGTAGGTGGGAAGCGCAAGGGTGACTTGTAGGCTTGGCGGATGAGACAGTTCACCTTCTCTTCCTCGGCGCGAGAGAGAAAGAGATAGCGGAGGGAGTAGACAAAGTGGCTGAGAACGAAGGCCTGGACAAGACGACGGACGTTGTGCTCACGCATGCCGCGATGTCGGTTAGCGACACGTCGAATACGTCTGACGGTCTGGTGGATGGTGATAGTTAGGCGTGTGTCTGCCGCTGGATTGCAGAAGGAGGCCCAGCATGCGTAGGCAGGAGACACAAGGGACGGGGTGTGCGTCAATAATAATGCTAAGGGTGGGGGAAGAGGTGGGGGGCGTGCCTCGAGCCGAGACGTGCAGAAGCTCCGACTTTGACGGGGAGCAGGCCAGCCCGAGTGCGCGAGCATGACCGGCAACCACGTCCGCACCCGCCTGGAGGATGGCCTCCATCTCTCCAATATTTCCGGCGGTTACCCAGAGCGTGATATCATCGGCGTAGAAAGTATGTCACAGGTTGGGAATGGCAGCGAGAGCACGTACCATGGTGAAAACAATCATGTTGAAGAGAGGGGGGAGAGGATGGAACCCTGGGGGGGCCCTGATTTCCAAGAGTGAAATTTGGAGAGGTCCGAGGGCCGAATGAAATCTCAGCGGTGCCACGGGCAAGAAAAACCGTGATATAACCGTGGATATGAGGACTCACGTTAAGGGTGGAAAGAGCATCTAGGATGGCGGAATGAAGGACGGTGTCAAATGCCTTCGTCAGGTCGATTGCCAAGACCGCACGAGTGCGCTTGGCGTGAATAGAGTCAAGAATTCCTTCGGAGAGCTGGAACATCACGTCATGGGTAGAAAGGGAAGGTCGAAAGCCAAACATCGAATCGGAGAAAAGGTGGTGTTCTTCTAGAAAGTTCTGCAAGCGGTCGAGAACAGCCTGCTCCAAGAGCTTACCGAGACATGAGGTGAGGGAACTAGGGCAGAGATTTTGGATGTCTATTGGTTTGCCAGGTATGGAGATGGAAAGTTACCTTAGCGTGGGTCCACTCGGAAGGCAGAGTGCTTTCATGCCAATGTTTGTTAAAGAGGTCAGGGATGGCCTCGAGGGATGGGGTGTCCAGATTACGGAGGGCCTTGTTAGAGATTTGGTCGGCCCCTGGTGTGGTGGTGGTGCGCAGCTTATGCAGCGCGGCACGAACCTCAGGGTGATATCTGCGCCGAGCGCAGAATAAGGGTTGCCGGCGTAGGAAGGGTGAGAAGAAGGGGCTTGGTGCAGATATAGCGATCACGAAGAGCAAGAAGAAAGTCGGAATCAGAGAGTAGAGACGAGTGCAGGAGGCGCGTCACGTCCCTGCGGTGCATGGCCTTGGAATGCGACGGGTCAAGGAGGGCACGTCGGAGAACTCACGTATCCCTCAGCCCGAGGTTACCGGCCATGCGCTCGCAGGTCTGGCCGCACTGCTGCCTGGTGAGAGAGGAGCAGTGCTCCTCCATGTCCATTGCCAAGTGAGCAAGGAGGCACAGCGAGCGGTTGTGTTTCTGGGAAAGCCAGTGGCTGTGCAGGGACTGATACGCCTCCCAGAGGTGCAGGAGGCGACTATCAGCCGTGTAGGAGGGAGGAGGGGTGGGGACGGTGGAAGTGGCAGAGGAAACATCCTGAAGCAAGCTAGTGGTCCCTTGAGAGAGGTCTGAGATGGAGGTGGAGGCTTCGTGCCGCGACTGGCGGAAGCGAACACAGTCCACCACCTGCACCAGACACTTGCGGGAGGAAGATAGGGTGGGAAAGGAGAGACGCACAGGATATAGTGGTCGCTACCGTGAGAGACCCAGGTGTTCGTCCACATGGCGTGCGGGATATTTTTGCAGATGGAAATGTCCGGATTAGTGTTCCGTTGTACGCTGGAGACGATGCGGGTGGGTTCCGAGAAATCGTTAAGGACGGTCAACTGTTCGTTCTGCAAGAAGATCCATAGTGCCAGGACCTTCCTGCAGTTCTTGGGGTAGCCCCAACTTACGTGATGAACGTGGGAATTCCCAAGAATTAGGAGCGCGTTCCGGCTCGCGTGTGAAATGACGTTGCGGTGAAGGGGGAGGAGAGGAGCTGCAGGTGTGCGGGGAGGGCTGTATACATTGAAGACAAAGAGGCTGGCATGTTGCCGCCGCCGGGGAAGGAGTTCCAAGAAGAGGTGAGTGCACTTCGGAACGTCGAGTGGATGCTCGATTGCCATGTAGGCGCGATGAACTAGCGTGGTAACGTTAGGAGGTGAAGGGGAAGCAGGGTGGAAAGCTGCGTAGTCACGTAGTTTTACTGCGGAGAAGGTTTCTTGTAGGGCGATGACAGCGGGGAGGTCGGAGGGAGGGATGTTCTGGAGTTGGAGCTGCAGGGTGTTCCGCCTTGCGCGGAAGCCGTGGCAGTTCCACTGCCAGAAATTAAGGCGCGGGGTTGTCTGGCCATCTTGAGGCCGGGGTGCACCTGCTGGTGCAGGGTGTTTGGGAGATAAGGATGAGGGGAGGAGGGATGAGACATTAATGGTCATCTGGGCAAGATCGGCCTCGAGGGAACTCTGGCGGGCCTCAATTTCGGCCATGCGGTTTTTAATTTGAGCCACCCAGCTCTGCGTGTCCGTACGCAGAGCAGTAATGGCGGCCATGATGCGTCGTTCATGTGCCACGAGGAACGAGGCCGTATGGCGGATGACAGCCTCCATCTACAGGGTGGGGGCAGGTTCGGTAGAGGAGCGCCTCTTATGTGGAGGGCTGCGGGAGGGGAAGGCGGCGCAAGAAGACGCGGCCGAAGAGGAGGCGGACATAGGGGCGGGAGGTGGTGGCGGTGATGTCTGGAGAGCGATGGGTTGTGAGGTTTGGTGAGTGGAAGAGTTGGGGAGGTGGGGGCGCGTGAGCAGCCCCTGCTCGTAATGTGTGTGTAACCCCGTAACATGTGTGCCGCTGCGCAAGATGCATTTAGGAGTGAAGTCAGGGGGTCCCGCTCCACGTGCACAGCTCCGCAGCGTGGGCAACGTCCGCACATGGGCTTGGTACATACGTCGGAGCGGTGACCATGGCTCCTACAATTGAAACAAGCTTCAGCCATGGGGCGGAAGGGGTGACAGATAAACAGGCCGCAGTTGAACAGCACGGTGCGAGGGAGTTCTTCGTGCCGACGAAGGTGATCAGGGTGGACCGGGAGTGATCCATCTGCCTTGCGTCAGCGACGGCGTAAGTGCTGCTATGATTCATAGCCTGCAGGTCCTCGATTATCTCCTCTTGCTTTTGATTGTGCACGGCGCTCTAGATTATGCCGCAGAGGGCGTTGTCAGGTGCGGCAACGTAAGCGCGAAGTGGGTACAACTGGGTGGCGAGACGCAACTAAGACGTTCGCACATACTGCCGGGTGCGCTGCTCCGAGGGTGTACTGATGGTGAAAGAGTTGTACGGGTTTATGCGTACGCGGTCCTCGACATGGGCGTCGCCGTACTCAACGCTGGCGCTAAAACAGAGTGAGGCAAGGAGGGCCCCATTAGTGGTTGTGCGGAGTTTGAGGCCACGACCAAGGCGGAAGACGATCTAGTAGTCTTCCGCTGGGAGTCGAGGCAGCGGGACGTGGTGGCGTAGGCAGTATTCAGCGATAACGAGGTGCCATGGCGGATTTGAGGTAGGCGTTCGTGGCTGAAACTGCTTCCTTTGGATGGGCCGCTCGGTGGGCTTGGAGCATTCGGGACCAGTGAGGGTCGTCATAATTATTGTTGGGAGATTAGTGTACCGTCGACTATACTTTACATATCGGCGGCTTCGAGACAACGGGAGCGAGTCGCGACGCAGCGGAGGCCGGTGCGACGCTACGTGCAGCTGCACGCTAAGGGCGAGCTGGCGTTGCGCCGAGGGTTTGCGATAGCTCGGCGGTACCGTGGCTGCTCAAAGATGAGGCACTGGTGAAACGTTGGTCGGCGGGTCCGGGCAGATGAGGTGTCAGGAAGGTCCTTACACATCCGTGTGCTCGATAGCAGAAAGTGGAGAATATCCCGGGCGAGGTGCCAAAACTAGGAGCAGAAATCGCTGAGCCCATGCGAGGCACTTCCTAAGAACGTCGTGCGTGGGTTGCGTCTCGGGAACTCCAGCGACTGTGATAGTGCCGAGTAATGTGCCCGATTCGATGGCAGTGAAAACAAAAGGGCTTGTCATCAGCAGTGTGCAATGCAGATGGGTTACAGAAACGTGGTGGGCAATAAGATACGGGACGGGCCGGGATCGAAGAAGCCGTGTGGATATCAGGGCGATCGGCCAAGCAGATGGCGTGAAGACCCATGTTTTAGAGCGCAGCTCTTTGGCGTCCGTTCCTGGGTTTCGCGTCGTCGTCGTCGTCCGCGTTGTCGGCGTTGTCGTCGGCCTCGTAACCAGCTCGCTGTCGAATCTGCTGCTCTGCCGCCGCGCATGCGCGCTGTCGGCTCTCCGGGCGAGGGAGGATGATGGAAGGGAGGAGGAGAGACTGTGGAGGAGGGTTGGCTACACAAATGGCTCTTTGGCGTCCGTTCCTGGGTTTCGCGTCGTCGTCGGCGTCGTCGTCGGCGTTGTCGTCGGCCTCGTAACCAGCTCGCCGACGAATCTGCTCCGCCGCCGCGCATGCGCGCTGTCGGCTCTCCGGGCGAGGGAGGATGATGGAAGGGAGGAGGAGAGACTGTGGAGGAGGGCTGGCTACACAAATGGCTCTTTGGCCTCCGTTCCTGGGTTTCGCGTCGTCGTCGGCGTTATCGTCAGCCTCGTAACCAGCTCCGCCCCCCTTTCATCCCCCCAGCGCTAGCAGCGACCGACTGATACCGCTTTCGTGAGTCCGCTACCGCACTCACGAAAGACGTCGTGCACTTCCTGCAACTCGCATTAACCGTCCATCGATCCACACCGATGTTAGTAGTGGGGGACTTTAATGTTGACATAAAGACAAACAGCAATTTCCTAACACTTATGCGGGAGAACATCCCGTTCCTCTCGCTCGTAACGCGTCCCACGGCTATGACAACCTCGCGAGGCACTTGTATAGATCTCGTCTTTGAGAATCAAGCATTGGTGTACCAAGTCGAACATATATCAGTCTATTTCTCCGACCACAAAGCTTCCTTCATGACTGTCAAGAACTGTTAGTGGAGTCTTTGTTAAAGGAATACGTGTGAAAAATAAAAAAAAATTCTGTGATAGCGCATACATGTGTTGCTCGATTTCTTTGCCTCAATCTATCGAAAAGGTGAAACAGCTTATTTGCTGCGCTCAAATTTCGCATTAGGAAGTAACGTAATCGTCGGTAATTTTTTTTTCAACTCCTGGCGGACAACTGCCTCGATCAGGGAAACCTTGACTGCAGGTGCGTTGGTGGGGCCTGAGCCGAAGGCAGCCGGATAGGTGGCCTCGATCTGACGCCGGACAATTCTAGTAACATCGCCAGTGTTGATGGGACGAGGAGGGTCGGCACAATAAGATTCCGCTGGGGTTTTGGGCAGACGGGCAAACTGCAGGTCAATACTTCGGCTTTTAGCATGTTGCAGGTGGCGGCACTCTTCTATAACTGTATCCACCGCCGCCACGTTGTTGAAAACGAGCAAGTTGAAGACCTCATCGGCAATACCTTTGAGGACGAGAGAAACTTGTTCTGACTCAGTCAGGTGTGCGTGAACTTTGTGTCACAGAGCCAAGACGTCCTGAATGTACCTGACATAGGGCTCTGCTGACGTCTGCACACGACCGGAAAACGCCTTCTGCGCGGCAAGTTGGTGACTGTAGGGGTTGCCGAACAAGTATCGGAGCTTTTGCTTAAGCAAATCCCAACTAGTGAGCTCATCTTCATGCGTCCGAAAACAAACTCGAGTTGTGCCACCGAGGTAAAAGACTACGTTGGCGAGCATGATAGTAGGGTCCCGCCGGTTATTGCGGCTGACGAGTTCGAACAGGCTTATCCAATCTTCGGCGTCTTCCCCATATTTACCTGAGAATACGCCAGGATAAAGGGGAGAGGGGAGAGTGATATAGGTCGTCGAAGTGGAAGCAGGTGCCGAAGCCGGCGGAGTCTAGTTATCGTCGCCGGGAGCCATGAACGAAGGCTAGACTTATTGTCTACTGCGAAGCTCCGTGACGAAGTACAGGGAGCGTCCACCTCCACCAGATATGTTACGTAGGAAGACGCAGCCGAAAAGCTGTATACAAATATATTTACAAGGAAATACACCGCACTTGGCCAAGATGCAACAGCCAGGGCTAGCCTCTATTCGTCATCGTCGTCTTCACACTGCTCGTCCCTTCGTGATCGCATGTAGTGTTCCGTAGCAATATTTTGAAGTGCCAAGTGATAAACACGCATCGGTGAAGCAGAGATCGAACTGTAGGGTTGTTGCAACAGTCAACTCACTAGTCATCGTAGCTCCCTCTGTTCCGACCCATTGTTAGGCACATGCTCGTAAGTCGGAGGAAGCGGAGATTATTTATAGCACTAGATGCAAAGAAGGAATAAAGTCATATCCTCGCGCACAAAACAGTTAATCCTGGAAATCCTGTTAATCCTGCTCAAGGCGCGGCAAATTGCGCGAAAACCCGATGATGCTGTTTGTAAGGGAGGGCCGGCACACCGCTCCTCCACCAATATGTTACTGGGATGTTGCGAGTGTAGAAAGACTATAATTACAATTTATATACAGGATGAGTCAGAGCAGTTAACATGGCTGACCACCAATGACACGAAGCAGCCAGCGTCTCCGATATTCCTCATCTCTCTTCTTTCATCCTACCGGCACAATATAATGGCAACCATATTGTATGTTCCTTTTTCAAGCACGTGAGACGCAGTCGCCGATGTTAAGGTCGTAGCAAGACAATATTTCATGCCGGCTATAAGGGAACGCGAGTGACCGGGCAAACCTATGACAGTTACATATGCTAAACACCTACATGTGGTAAACCTGTAGTCTACAATATTTGGGTAAAGGAATATGTAAGAATTTAATGGCAATACCTCAGCTTCCTGCATATTTCTTCTGGCACTCTCCTGGCGAGGCTACTGGAGAGCGCGTTCTAGAAAAAATTCGAGCAATAACTACAAATTTCAAAGATCCGTTTGAACTGTAATAGTCATAAGATTAATGCACACTAACGTAGTATAAGATATTTTCGTCTTGTGATTCTCTTTACCACGCCACGCCGGATAAAGTGGAATCCGCAGTCGTGAGGATAACGTGAGCCATGTTGGTGGGGGCTTCGCCATATCACAAATTTCACGAGCAGGTAAATAATATCTATGCTTCAAATCACGTTGCCGAGCATAAACTGTTTGCGGGAACTGAATACCCGCTTTACGCCAGCTTCGCTTTAGCGTATACTTAAATGTCTTGGACCGGCACAAGATCTTGAATTGGGGAAACCTGCACCTGTAATTAGAGCTACATGCGCTATAACGTGACAAGACTTAAAGGGACTCTAAAGGGTAAAGTGATTTGTTCTTCATCAGTAAATCACCGTTCTAGAACACCAAAAACGCCACTCTTACAATGATAAGGCATTTGTTAAGCCAGAAAAGCGCAAGAACGAAATACGGGTGGCGACATCTACTTGAGTTCCCACACCAGGAGGCTGTGACGTTTTGGATTTTTATGGCGTCTTCTAGGGCCTACTAAATATATATAGCGGTACAGATTGACTAAATTTTGTTTTAAAGGAACCAAATAATAAATGCTAAACCTTCCCTCAGACACGCGGCCCAAATGCGAAAACAAAATTTGGAATCCCTGATATCACGCAGACGTACAGGCACTGGGGTTTTGTAGCGAAATTCAAATAGTGATACTTGGACCTTCATTTTTTTATCTAATATTCAAACTATTATTCTGAAGTGACTGCCTGCAGGGTTCTCAAACAATGCTTCATTAGTTTAAACTGATTTATTGTTTCGCTTTAGTGTCACTTTAACTTGGGTGCTCCTACAGCTGGAGCACAGCAACTCACATGAAATAAATCCCAATGTTCTATGGAGAATCGCAATCTTCTCAGTGCTGTTTTTGCCCACATAGTAAACATTCCACGCCAGCTGCCTTGAATATGCAAGGTGGCTACACCCAGCGACACTTTATGAGAGTAGTTCTACCTACTTTCGCCACAATATCTTATATCTGAACATACGCCATGATTGGAGCATACACGAGTCCATACTTTACGTACTAAGAACGATTTCTCTAGAAGTACTTCGTCATGTGCCCGTCTGGAACTCGTCGTATATTGTACAGAACAAAGCCCTTTATAACTGCATGTCCCTATGCTAGATAACAAACCCCGTCGACATTGAAAAGTGAAATACCATAATTTCATCAAAATGTCCTAATGAGATAGGCGCTAGATGTAATGGCAACCATACCAAAGGCTATCGTCATGTATTTAAAGCCTTCTGTGCCAGTGGTAGCTGAGCGGCTTCGACTATACCGCACATGTCGCTTTTTGGATAAGCCGAACTCGAATTCACGGCCTAAATTCTGACAGCGTTTCCTTCATTCATTTTCAGGGATTATTTAGCTATTTAATCTCAGGCAAAACCATACGTCGTTGCTCGACCCAACCGCAAAAATGTCAAACATCGTAGTCACGTGGGGCTAGAGTGGGCAAATGGAGCCGGAACGTTTGTTATATTGCAATATGCGACCCATTGCGGCCTGTTTCTCCGCAGTTGGTGGTGGCAGCACCGTCGCGCGCACGGATGCCGACATCGACAGCGGTCCACTCGCAAATCCGCGTCCCTCCGCAGCAAAGCACCCAACGCCAGCCACCCCAGAACAGACATCTTCTACCCCACCCACGGGTAGGTGTCTTTTTGTTGTCGAAATGTGTTAACAATGCTTGATTACATGGTAATTTCACTCTTTCTTTCCTTTTTTTCAACAAGAGTGGTTGAAGGGAGGCTGCAGTTTAAAAACGTCCATGTCTTAAGCGTTTAGACTAGTTCGGGATGAATTTTGTGCAGTTATGAAAATGACCATGTCACCCTTTGAAGACCTAAGCACACTGCTCATTGGCTTCAACAGTAAGGTCAGTCTCAGGACGTTTTCCCTTTTGTAGCGATAGCTATATTACGCCAGGATTTGGCCTCTTCGTCGTCGCCGCACTTTGAGCCGTGGCCGCACTGTGACGTCACACTACGGCCCTTGATCCTCCAGCGATTCGGCTCGTCGCGGTGGCCGCGCGGCCACCGCTCCTGCTGTTGCGCGCTCCCTGCGCCCTCTGTGTGACGTCACACCCCGCGCACCACAGCGGCGATAACCGGGAATATAGAAGGAGAGATCTCGCGTCGTTGCCGCCATAGTTGAGGCCGCAGTATGGATGGTGAGAAGTAGCCCAGCACTAAGTTTAATAACAACATGTCTAACTGCAAGCGAAGCTTAAGCGCAGCCGGGGGTCTTCAGCTATCGCTATTCCACTAGGTTTAACCAACAATAAAGCACATACAATTTTTTTTTAATTTTTTAATACTCATAGTAGTGAAGTTTAGGTGATAGAGTGTATTATAATTTAACATATGCTCTAAGAAAGGCCTAGGCACATAATAGTCCTAAAATATCACGGTCAATATCATATTAGTCCTAAAATATCACAATGAAGCATTCGCTTCAGCTAAATACACTCTTTTTGCTTGGTGTGAGTTCCGAACAAGCATATGACAACTCGGGATGGAACGGCTGCCTCCAATTTTCATATTAGCGCTCGCAGATTGTTCGTACACTTTAGGGACCGCTTATCTAAACACAATTCTTGTTTTCATTAGCGGGTGTTACATTTCAAAGCGGTCCTGAACCACCTCGTGCTGAACCCTCAAAGAGACCTTGGGACGAATATCTTGCCTTCCAAATATATTGCGTTCATCGTGGTTCAAAGGCTTCCTTCGCAATTATACGGCAGACACTTCACAGTTGTCACGGACCACCACTCAATCTGCTGGCGCATTAACTTTTGTGATCCATCTAGTCGGCTTTCGCACTAGGTCGTTATCACGAGTGAGATTTCGCTGTGTCGTACAAGACCGGACGGCCCCATGTTGACGATGATTGCCTTTCAAGTATGTTCATTGATTCCATGAACTGGGACGCTGACTACGTTTGAACACTATCTTGCTTCCCTGGCACCTGCTTTGCTTTCCCGACAGCGATGCGTTCAAGGTTCAGAAGCTGAAGTACCCAAGTTTCAGCCATGGTTTCCCGCAACGCGATATTCTGCTTTTGCACGTTCGTTTCGCGTCCGCGATGGTTTAATCTACAAAAAGAACTGCACTACAACTGATGCATCCATAAGATTGGAGGGTCCGGAGAGCCTTCGCTCTTTTGCTGTACTTATCATGCGCGATGACCCCACCTCAAGCCTCCTGGGACCAGCACGGTCTCTGTACTGGGCTCGAGAACGCTCTTATTGGCGAAAATGCGTCATACAAGCCAACAATACGTTGCCAGCAGCACTACGTGACAGTGTCATAAACACGCGAACATACATCCTGCTAGTCAACTCCAACCTGTGCTGCCTCCAATTCGCCTTCTGAGCAAGCTGGCCTTTTCCACGAGCTACCGCGGTTGAAAACTGGATAGTGGCGTGCGTTGACCGCAGTACTTGTTACTGCGAGACGAAAGCCATTGCTGCTGCGCTCTCTCTTTTTTTCCTTCGCTTCATAATTCCCCGGCAAGGGCAGCCTCCAGTGCTAGTCAGCGACCATGGGCACTGACAGCAGTTCACTTCAGATGTGGAGGAGCTCCTACTCTTGTGAGCTCGTACCTTCTGACATTCCATTCTCTACCATTCCCTAACACATGTGCTTACAGAATGTGCCAGCCGAACGCTTATGCTTATGTCGAATATAATCATAGGAATTAGAATGAAATTATTTCCTTTAGGACGTGCGCTTCCCATCCTGTAAGGCACCCGATCACTTGCTACAGCCCATTCTTTCTTCGGTATGCGCCCCGGCCTCGTTTCACCCTAGACACCGCCCTCACAGTGTCGACTATACTGGCGATCCTCCTACAACAGAGACACCCTGTCGTGCTGACGAGGCTCGTCGGCTTGCTCGTCTACGCACGCTAGCTTCGCATGATAAATCATACACACGACACAACAGCTGCCACTGCGGCGTTGTCTATACAGCTAGTTCTTTGGTCTAGTTGGCGACCCCGACACAGAAACGCGGTCTGTGAACACAAATTTGTGGCGCACTATGATGGCCTTTTTGCCATACTCGACCATGTCATCAGGATGAAGTATACCACAGCTCGACTCACCAAAGCACGACGTTCTGCCCCGACGGAAGTAATGCCGGGCTAAAACGATACACCCAGCGCAAACCCGCATGACTCGCCCAGAACGGTGCGTATGTATTACTGGTTTTGGTATGAACTCTTATTATTCTGGCATGTTGTGTTGAATTATGGGTTTTTACGTGCCAAAACTACGACCTAAATATGAGGCACGCCGTAGTAGGGGACGCCAGAAATTTGGACCACCTTGGTTGTTTAACGTGCACCTTCATATTGTTTTGAGAAGAACGTCATCAATAATCAGAACTTCTTATTTTCGTTGAAAACAAGGTTGTTTTCAACGAAAACAACCAGGTTTTACTTTCTAATTACCCGAGCAAAACAATAACAGAGCCAAATCCCTTAATATCTTCCCAGACCTCCCAGACGACGCGTGCTACTCTGCTCCCATCGTCGCACTACGCTTTCCTCCTCGCCACTACACTCCGCGTTCGCTTTTTTATGTTTGGTGTTACGCCGCTGTCGACGCCGACGCTTGCCGAAGGAGCAGGGGCGAAAGAGCTGTGCTGCACAAAGATCAAGGAGATGTACACGAAATCATTAGAATCAATACCCTGTATGGTATACCTGATTATGTCAAGCAGTCTAGGTGACTGTCACTGACCCGTTTCGATGTGACTGCAAGTAAACGATCATCGTCATCATCATGTATGAAAGCGGCTTGCTTCCTTTAGGACGGTCTGCAACGATGGCTTGTTGTTCCCGTTGCATTTGTGAATGTTTGCTGATTCATTTATTCAGTTTGTTCAATGTCCTGACAGGCTTCCTCCGGGTGGAGTAACGCGTGAGGGGGTTAGAAAAGATTATATACACGCACATATATATATATATATATATATATATATATATATATATATATATATATATATATATATATATATATATATATATTCAGAAGCAGAAGTCCACTCATTATATAAAGTTTGGCAGTGTGAAACCGAAAGTTATACAAAAGTTAACAGCAGAAGTAATAAACGTTGCTCATTTATCGTAAGGCTGCAGCAAAGCAACTGCTCTGGATATGCGCTCTCATTTCTTCGCGTTATGTGTCATACAAAAAAAGAGTACACATGACGATGTTTCTACGCCAACACAACTTAAAAAATAAATCAACGTTATGTAATCTGACTGCTTACTTTACATCTAAAGTCTCTTGATGAACAAGGTATTCAGCATAGCAACAATACCTAATTATAAAAGGAATATGTCATAATTACGCAGTTGTTTTATGTGAAATATACAATGAATGTACAATTACTGTGGTTTTAGCACAAGAACCATGACTTGAATATGAGGCACGGTTGATTATCATGCATCCTCCGGAAAAATTGTGACAGGTCAGCTTCCACGTGCGCTCAATGCACGGGACGGTGACGTTTTTTTCGTTTGCCCCCACCGAGATGCGGCTGCCGAGGTCTCGAAATCAATACATTCAAAATCAATACATGAGTAAATCAATAAACAAATGTTCCTGAATAAACGTAACCATACTCGTTATTTAGATGAACAAATATGCAAATAATAAGCGAATAAAATGACTTCATTACTTTAGTACATTATTAGGCGCGGATGGCAATATTCCGGCGACAACTGAACAAATATTCAAAGAATTAGGCGAATAAAGGGACTTCATTACTTTAGTACTTATTAAGCGTGGATGACAATATTCCGGCGACAACCGATGTCTGGACGTTAAACTAAATTATATTGGTGAAAATCAAGCCTTTGCTGTAAGCGAATGCGTCACCTAAACTACAGAAACTAGAAAAAAATCACAAACCACACGAACTTGGATGCCCAAGTCAGCCACGCAAAACCAGTGTAACTGATAACCGCATTTCTGGGTGAACGACGGATGTTGGCGATAGCGGTGCTATCGTATGGGCTGGCGCGACGTTCCCATGTTTGCACCCCACACCAATGCATGGCGTACGCCACTCCTGAACGCACTTTTAACTTCGAGTACAGTGTACTTCGGCGGCTCCGTTTTGCAGGAGACGGTAGATTAAAGTACACCCAACTATTTAGTATAGGTGTCCCGAGATGAGCCGGAGTTGCTTGCCTCAACCACCGCCGAATCTTGGTTCGATGTTCAACTAGTACCGCCTCTCTAGTTAAGCCCACAGCAAGAAAAATATTGAGTACGCACCGGACAAACAGCACCCTACTGTCACCAGTGTATTGCTGTCGAGGCATTATGACACAAGCTTCAAGCAAATGAAACTGTCAGTTGAGCACGAGCAAATGAAAAAGCACAGGAAGACGCCTTTGTAAGAAGGCAAGAAACAACACAGATCACGCCGTTTAAGCTGGTTTACGGCTCGAACCAGACGACGACGCTCGACGACATGCTGCCGCACGTCGCTGAGGAGGAGAATCTTGACGTCGCTGCTTATCTCCAGCATGCCGAAGGTCGACAGCTCGCCCACCTACGTATCAAGAACCAGGAGCGTACCGAGTGCCGACACTACAACCTCCGACGATGCTTCGTCGAGTACCAGCTCGCTAACCGTGTTTGGGTTTGGACCCCAATACGTCGACGAGGACTCAGTGAGAAACTATTGCGACGTTATTTCGGAACCTACAAAATTATCCGACGTGTTGGTGAACTGGGCTATGAGGTCTTGCCAGACGGCATTTCATAGTCAAAGTGGCGCCGGGCACGATCTGAAGTGGTCCAGCTAGTTTGTCTGAAGCCCTTTTACGCACGCTGACGATTTTCCTTATTTTGTTGTTTTCTTTGCTACGAGTGCTTTTCTTTATTACTTTCGTTTGTTTGCAGCATCGGGTGGATGCTTTTTAAAAGGGGGGTATTGAGACGTGTACTTGCTTTTATCGGGCAACACGTCTCACCAGCTAACAAATGCTATCGCAAGGCGCAGGATGCACCTGCATGTATCGGAAGTTTCTGGAATATTATCGATGGTTCCATTCGCTGTCTGTGACCGAACCTTGTGAAAACTGATTGCATGCCTGCGCGACGCGAATAATGTAGAACTTTGTGGAAGACATGTGGGTCCCAGCGATTAGTCTGGAACATTTGACGATTGATGTATAAAAGCCGACGCGCATGACCCGTTGAGGAGAGTTTCGACGATCGCCGACTGTGTTCGCCACTCTCGTTGTGCTTTAAGTGTAGCCTGTTTTGTGCGCACCGTTTGCCCAATAAAAGCTAGCTTTGCCTTTCACAGTATTGCTACTGTGTTCTTTGACCGCGCGGGCATTAAAAGCAAGATCATTCGAGGGGCCAGGATCCCTCCGATGCCCAAGGAATAATCAAGGATCGTCGTGCGGCCCAGAGGAGGCCTGTGCATGTGTGGACCTACCGCAGTCGCCGACGCCATATGGCTACCGGGCTCGATTCGGTGTCGAGAGACACCGACATGATGTTTTCCAACTTTCAACGAAGCATGATGGTAATCAGCACACAAACAGGGACAACGCTGCACGCTGCTTCGGCATCAAGGGCATCTCCGTCGTCGGTCAACGTTTCGAGGTGAGTGCTCTCGAGGCCATCCCCCCCTACACGTGCAAGGGCGTCATCCGAGGCGTCTTCCTTACCGACGGGCCCGCGGCGATCGACAAAAACTCGTCAGCCCATGAAATCCCACGGCGCTGGGTCCCAAAAGAATCAAGAACACCGGCAGCGTAGTGGTCCTTTTCGAGGGGTACCGGGTGCCGAATTTTGTCTCCTATGGCGGCACTGTCGTAAGGTGCACTTTATTTCGCAAGCAAATGGACGTG
This sequence comes from Dermacentor albipictus, assembly GCF_038994185.2. Classification (NCBI taxonomy): domain Eukaryota; kingdom Metazoa; phylum Arthropoda; class Arachnida; order Ixodida; family Ixodidae; genus Dermacentor; species Dermacentor albipictus. The sequence continues at coordinate 79,042,659 of NC_091830.1, read as the reverse complement.
CGTTACAGCTGCGACAGACTCGGGCACTGCTCCGAGGTGTGCCCTTCGCCCAACGACGCCATCTACAGAGGATGCGGAGGAGAAAACCCCTGCGCCTAGCATAGGTGCGAACTCAAATGCAAGTTGTGTGGTGGCGACCACCTTACCGCCGCCAAGGAGTGCAAGCGACAATTTCAGACGCCAGATCTCATCAGGCGCAGACGCGGGAACGCTAGACGCGGGAACAGTATGTGTTTCACAAACAAAATGTATTTTCCTTTGAATCCACATTATAGCTTTGTATTTACATTGTATCCACCCCCTCTGTAATGCCCTCTGGGTCCTGAGAGTATAAACTAATAAATTTTAAAAAAATTAAGTGCAAGATAAGACAGAACTGGCATCTCTTCAGAAAAACCATGGAAATGCATCACTTAAAGCAAATGCAATGCAGCTTACCACTTGCACTGCATTCTTGCTCTAATGTTGCTGCAGGCGCTCCTTCCAGAGTGGGTAGTGACACGGACGCTTTTGCTCCTTTGCTGGATGCTGGCATGTCCATGGGCTGGCCTGCCATAAAAATGTACAGTTGATTTTCACAGGTGCAATGCGTGTCACCGCATAAAATATGAAACTAGTGCTGAGGCATAAATGCAAGAAACAAAACACTCACTTGTACTGTCTATGACTTGCATGACGTCGTCTGAACCGTCATGTGCTGCTATTTCAACAAGGCACACCTCTTTTCTTTCTTCAATGCTTGTCTTCAATGCCTTCAACAGTTCTACTGTTTGTTGATACTTTCGCATTGGCAGTTCCGCAACAAGTGTCGCAATATTTAGGAGAATTGTCATAGCTTGTCTATGCTTCTGACACTCTGACATTACCTTTCTTGTAGCTATATCAGAGACCACGTTAGCGTGGCCTGCAACAGTTGGATCTCTGGCAAAGAGTCGACAAGACTGACTATAAAAGCTTCTTGTCCATCTTCTTGGTGTTGAGTTGTCGAAGAACATTGGTAGACCAAGCTCCTTACGGTAAAAGAATGTGTGTCTACATGGTAGGCGCATTGCTTTGGACAGACTACATGAGCAGCTTTCCTCAGACACTTCAAGGTGAGCATACTGTTCTAAGGAATCTATTTCATTTGCCTTTTTCAGTTCCTTGGAAACTATAGCAAATGCATATGGTGTCAAGATGTTGCAGTATTCTTCTTCACAATTTGTTAAATTTCTCACCACTGGGGCCTTCAGCAAGGCTTCCATTGCTCTCTGATCCCGTTCAAGACGCAGACTGTTCACAAGAGTAAGCAGGTCAGAAAACATCTCGTGGAGAGGCGCATACCGCTTGACAACTTGCATTATCTTCTGATTGATGGCCTCAACACGATTATTTGTGGAATTTCCAAAGGTTGTGGCTTGATGTTTCAAACCTTCCACCCATTCATTGCGTATCGGGTGCCAATTTTTATCGAAATGTTGAAGAACCTTGGCACAACCAGTGTTCTGCAAGCATTTATAGGTCTCTTGGTATTCTTCTTCAGTTTGAGAGTAGCACAACTTCTGCAATAATTCCAGAATGTGCATCCTCATCTGACTAGTGACAGCCATCTTCTCTATGGTCAACTCCCTTTTAAATGTTCGCAGGACATGAAATGAGCATATAGTGCTGACTGCACAGGGAAACACATTCTTCAAGGTCTTTCTTTCTACAAAATCTTTGTTAGTCATAATAACTTTAGTGTCCGTGGTTGACTTGTTGTTCACATTAAACCTTGAAAACAATGCTTGTAATGTTGCCTCGTCCTCACCTGCACACAATATCAATGCCACTATTTCACTCTCACCATTGGAATCCTCCACAAGGACAACATACAATGGCATCCGTTTATCATTACTCTTGTGAATGGCTTCAACAAAAACAATCTCTGGAAAGTTCTCATATGCCTTTTTCATGTCACTATCTGGGTAGAAAAGGGCAATCAGCACATCATCACTATCCACAAGCATTTCCATAGTGCCGCCAGATTCCTGCACACGGGAGGCAATGAAGTCAAGCGTTGAGCCTTTCACTTTCTCCGCCTGCATCTTTGTCGTTAAATTGTGAAGGTCACGCAGGAGTATTCTCTTCCCACCATTGAAGAAGTGCCCTTGTATGCATTTCTTATTAGCTTTGAGTGCAAGAAGTTTCTTCGCTTCTCCTGTTTCCTCTTCATTGAGTCTTCTTTGGCGTGGCAGGTGCTGGAAACATTTCTGCAAGGAAGAAGAACGAATTCAGGAGCTCATCTACTGCTGCATGTATTAACATTTTTTGTTTGAAAGAATTGACCGAGGGCCTCAGCGTTCTTGTTAGACGCAACCATATGAAGCCAACAGATATCAAGGAAAGCATAGCGGGTAGTATTTGTAGTTTTCAATTAAAGTACAGTTATAGGATAAAGGGAAACTAATTTGTTGATTGAATGGCAGTGTATTAGACATACCTCACTCAACGTGTGAGTGTGTTGGTCAACAACTTCAATTACTTCCAAGCATTTCCCATCTTTGGTGGCAAGGAAGGAAATGTGGGCCGGGCATTTGATTTTGTATGTCCTGCATAAAATAGATACATAGGAGCAGTGAAGTTACATTCCTCCTGCCACATGGATTCACGGCTTTCCACGTGGTGTACGCCATTCCTGCACTAAGCTATACCCCCCCAACGCCATTATTTCACGATTTGTAAGACGTCAATAAAGTGACTTAAACATGCGGAGGAGTCAATAACTTACGTTTGTTTAGGAAGAACACCCGTTGACTCGGATTTGTGCGTTCTTCTGCCGTGCTTACAGCTGTACGTCAAACTGTAGTAGGTCAGGTTCTCGTCAATGGGGCGTGTGATGCCTTTCTTTCTTGCAGCATGAACGGTTCGCGACTTACTAATCCAAAATTCGGCGTAAACCGTGCGCTCATAGTCGGCTATTGCCGATCGGAGTTCCTTAAACGAGGAGAACTTTCGTCCCGCTTTCATGGCATACAACGCACACACAACGACGTGCAGACTTCCGAAGCAGGTACTAGACAGCGCACATCTCAATCGTTCAATGTTCGCTAGCGCACCCGACCGACAGGGGGAACTACCCCACTACCCAACAAAATAAAGCTGATGTGTATTTTGTGGTCTGGTCCACAGAGTAAAGTGAGAGTTTAGCCTGTGGTCTGGTCCACAGAATAGGCACTGCGTATGCTAAACACCTACATGTGGTAAACCTGTAGTCTACAATATTTGGGTAAAGGAATATGTAAGAATTTAATGGCAATACCTCAGCTTCCTGCTTAGTTCTTCTGGCACTCTCCTGGCGAGGCTACTGGAGAGCGCGTTCTAGAAAAAATTCGAGCAATAACTACAAATTTCAAAGATCCGTTTGAACTGCAATAGTCATAAGAATAATGCACACTAACGTAGTATAAGATGATATTTTCCTCTTGTGATTCTCTTTACCACGCCACGCCGGATAAAGTGGAATCCGCAGTCGTGAGGATAACGTGAGCCATGTTGGTGGGTGCTTCGCCGTATCACAAATTTCACGAGCAGGTAAATAATATCTATGCTTCAAATTACGTTGCCGAGCATAAACTGTTTGCGGGAACTGAATACCCGCTTTACGCCAGCTTCGCTTTAGCGTATACTGAAATGTCTTGGACCGGCACAAGATCTTGAATTGGGGAAACCTGCAGCTGTAATTAGAGCTACATGCACTATAACGTGACAAGATTTTAAGGGACTCTAAAGGGTAAAATGATTTGTTCTTCATTAGCAAATTACCGGTCTACAATACCAAAAACGCCACTCTTACAATGATAAGGCATTTGTTAAGCCAGAAAAGCGCAAGAACGAAATACGGGTGGCGACATCTACTTGAGTTCCCACACCAGGGGGCTGTGACGTTTTGGATTTTTATGGCGTTTTCTAGGGCCTACTAAATATATATAGCGGTACAGATTGACTAAATTTTGTTTTAATGGAACCAAATAATAAATTCTAAACCTTCCCTCAGACACGCGGCCCAAATGCGAAAACAAAATTTGGAATCCCTGATATCACGCAGACGTACAGGCACTGGGGTTTTGTAGCGAAATTCAAATAGTGATACTTGGACCTTCATTTTTTTATCTAATATTCAAACTATTTTTCTGAAGTGACTGCCTGCAGGGTTCTCAAACAATGCTTCATTAGTTTAAACTGATTTATTGTTTCGCTTTAGTGTCACTTTAACTTGGGTGCTCCTACAGCTGGAGCACAGCAACTCACGTGAAATAAATCCCAATGTTCTATGGAGAATCGCAATCTTCTCAGTGCTGTTTTTGCCCACATAGTAAACATTCCACGCTAGCTGCCTTGAATATGCAAGGTGGCTACACCCAGCGACACTTTATGAGAGTAGTTCTACCTACTTTCGCCACAATATCTTATATCTGAACATACGCCATGATTGGAGCATACACATGTCCATACTTTACGTACTAAGAACGATTTCCCTAGAAGTACTTCGTCATGTGCCCGTCTGGAACTCGTCGTATATCGTACAGAACAAAGCCCTTTATAACTGCATGTCCCTATGCTAGATAACAAACCCCCTCGACATTGAAAAGTGAAATACCATAATTTCATCAAAATGTCCTAATGAGATAGGCGCTAGATGTAATGGCAACCATACCAAAGGCTATCGTCATGTATTTAAAGCCTTCTGTGCCAGTGGTAGCTGAGCGGCTTCGACTATACCGCACATGTCGCATTTTGGATAAGCCGAACTCGAATTCACGGCCGAAATTCTGACAGCGTTTCCTTCATTCATTTTCAGGGATTATTTAGCTATTTAATCTCCGGCAATACCATACGACGTTGCTCCACCCAACCGCAAAAATGTCAAACATCGTAGTCACGTGGGGCTAGAGTGGGCAAATGGAGCCGGAACGTTTGTTATATTGCAATATGCGACCCATTGCGGCCTGTTTCTCCGCAGTTGGTGGTGGCAGCACCGTCGCGCGCACGGATGCCGACATCGACAGCGGTCCACTCGCAAATCCGCGTCCCTCCGCAGCAAAGCACCCAACGCCAGCCACCCCAGAACAGACATCTTCTACCCCACCCATGGGTAGGTGTCTTTTTGTTGTGGAAATGTGTTAACAATGCTTGATTACATGGTAATTTCACTCTTTCTTTCCTTTTTTTCAACAAGAGTGGTTGAAGGGAGGCTGCAGTTTAAAAACGTCAATGTCTTAAGCGTTTAGACTAGTTCGGGATGAATTTTGTGCAGTTATGAAAATGACCATGTCACCCTTTGAAGACCTAAGCACACTGCTCATTGGCTTCAACAGTAAGGTCAGTCTCAGGACGTTTTCCCTTTTGTAGCGATAGCTATATTACGCCAGGATTTGGCCTCTTCGTCGTCGCCGCACTTTGAGCCGTGGCCGCACTGTGACGTCACACTACGGCCCTTGATCCTCCAGCGATTCGGCTCGTCGCGGTGGCCGCGCGGCCACCGCTCCTGCTGTTGGGCGCTCCCTGCGCCCTCTGTATGACGTCACACCCCGCGCACCGCAGCGGTGATAACCGGGAATATAGAAGGAGAGATCTCGCGTCGCTGCCGCCATAGTTGAGGCCGCAGTATAATAACAACATGTCTAACTACAAGCGAAGCTTAAGCGCAGCCGGGGGTCTTCAGCTATCGCTATTCCACTAGGTTTAACCGAAACTAAAGCACATCCAATTTTTAAAAATTTTTAATACTCATAGTAGTGAAGTTTAGGTGATAGATAGTATTATAATTTAACATATGCTCTAAGAAAGGCCTAGGAACATAATAGTCTTAAAATATCACGGCTCCAACAAATTTCGTATTTCCACCATTCGCTTCAGCTAAATACACTCTTTTTGCTTTGTGTAAGTTCCGAACAAGCGTATGACAACTCGGGATGGAGCGGCTGCCTCCGATTTTCATATTAGCGCTCGCAGATTGTTCGTACACTTTAGGAACCGCTTATCTAAACACAATTCTTGTTTTCATAAGCGGGTGTTACATTTCAAAGCGGTCCTGAACCACCTCGTGCTGAACCCTCAAAGAGACCTTGGGACGAATATCTTGCCTTCCAAATATATTGCGTTCATCGTGGTTCAAAGGCTTCCTTCGCAATTATACGGCAGACACTTCACAGTTGTCACGGACCACCACTCAATCTGCTGGCGCATTAACTTTTGTGATCCATCTAGTCGGCTTTCGCACTAGGTCGTTATCACGAGTGAGATTTCGCTGTGTCGTACAAGACCGGACGGCCCCATGTTGACGATGATTGCCTTTCAAGTATGTTCATTGATTCCACGAACTGGGACGCTGACTACGTTTGAACACTATCTTGCTTCCCTGGCACCTGCTTTGCTTTCCCGACAGCGATGCGTTCAAGGTTCAGAAGCTGAAGTACCCAAGTTTCAGCCATGGTTTCCCGCAACGCGATATTCTGCTTTTGCACGTTCGTTTCGCGTCCGCGATGGTTTAATCTACAAAAAGAACTGCACTACAACTGATGCATCCATAAGATTGGAGGGTCCGGAGAGCCTTCGCTCTTTTGCTGTACTTATCATGCGCGATGACCCCACCTCAAGCCTCCTGGGACCAGCACGGTCTCTGTACTGGGCTCGAGAACGCTCTTATTGGCGAAAATGCGTCATACAAGCCAACAATACGTTGCCAGCAGCACTACGTGACAGTGTCATAAACACGCGAACAAACATCCTGCTAGTCAAACTCCAACCTGTGCTGCCTCCAATTCGCCTTCTGAGCAAGCTGGCCTTTTCCACGAGCTACCGCGGGTGAAAACTGGATAGTGGCGTGCGTTGACCGCAGTACTTGTTACTGCGAGACGAAAGCCATTGCTGCTGCGCTCTCTCTTTTTTTCCTTCGCTTCATAATTCCCCGTCAAGGGCAGCCTCCAGTGCTAGTCAGCGACCATGGGCACTGACAGCAGTTCACTGCAGATGTGGAGGAGCTCCTACTCTTGTGAGCTCGTACCTTCTCACATTCCATTCTCTACCATGCCCTAACACATGTGCGTACAGAATGTGCCAGCCGAACGCTTATGCTTATGTCGAATCGAATCATAGGAGTCAGAATGAAATTATTTCCTTTAGGACGTGCGCTTCCCATCCTGTAAGGCACCCGATCACTTGCTACAGCCCATTCTTTCCTCGGTATGCGCCCCGGCCTCGTTTCACCCTAGACACCGCCCTCACAGTGTCGACTATACTGGCGATCCTCCTACAACAGAGACACCCTGTCGTGCTGACGAGGCTCGTCGGCTTGCTCGTCTACGCACGCTAGCTTCGCATGATAAATCATACACACGACACAACAGCTGCCACTGCGGCGTTGTCTATACAGCTAGTTCTTTGGTCTAGTTGTCGACCCCGACACAGAAACGCGGTCTGTGAACACAAATTTGTGGCGCACTATGATGGCCTTTTTGCCATACTCGACCATGTCATCAGGATGAACTATACCACAGCTCGACTCACCAAAGCACGACGTTCTGCCCCGACGGAAGTAATGCCGGGCTAAAACGATACACCCAGCGCAAACCCGCATGACTCGCCCAGAAGGGTGCGTCTGTATTACTGGTTTTGGTATGAACTCTTATTATTCTGGCATGTTGTGTTGAATTATGGGTTTTTACGTGCCAAAACTACGACTTGATTATGAGGCACGCCGTAGTAGGGGACGCCAGAAATTTGGACCACCTGGGGTTGTTTAACGTGCACCTTCATATTGTGTTGAGAAGAACGTCATCAATAATCAGAACTTCTTATTTTCGTTGAAAACAAGGTTGTTTTCAACGAAAACAACCAGGTTTTACTTTCTAATTACCCGAGCAAAACAATAACAGAGCCAAATTCCTTAATATCTTCCCAGACCTCCCAGACGACGCGTGCTACTCTGCTCCCATCGTCGCACTACGCTTTCCTCCTCGCCACTACACTCCGCGTTCGCTTTTTTATGTTTGGTGTTACGCCGCTGTCGACGCCGACGCTTGCCGAAGGAGCAGGAGCGAAAGAGCTGTGCTGCACAAAGATCAAGGAGATGTACACGAAAACATTAGAATCAATACCCTGTATGGTATACCTGATTATGTCAAGCAGTGTAGGTGACTGTCACTGACCCGTTTCGATGTGACTGCAAGTAAACGATCATCGTCATCATCATGTATGAAAGCGGCTTGCTTCCTTTAGGACGGTCTGCAACGATGGCTTGTTGTTCCCGTTGCATTTGTGAATGTTTGCTGATTCATTTATTCATTTTGTTCAATGTCCTCACAGGCTTCCTCCGGGTGGAGTAACGCGTGAGGGGGTTAGAAAAGATTATATACACGCACACACACACACACACACACACACACACACATATATATATATATATATATATATATATATATATATATATATTCAGAAGCAGAAGTCCACTCATTATATAAAGTTTGGCAGTGTGAAACCGAAAGTTATACAATAGTTAACAGCAGAATTAATAAACGTTGCTCATATATCGTCAGGCTGCAGCAAAGCAACTACTCTGGATATGCGCTCTCATTTCTTCGCGTTATGTGTCATACAAAAAAAGAGTACACATGACGATGTTTCTACGCCAACACAACTTAAAAAATAAATCAACGTTATGTAATCTGACTGCTTACTTTACATCTAAAGTCTCTTGATGAACAAGGTATTCAGCATAGCAACAATACCTAATTATAAAAGGAATATGTCATAATTACGCAGTTGTTTTATGTGAAATATACAATGAATGTACGATTACTGTGGTTTTAGCACAAAAACCATGACTTGAATATGAGGCACGGTTGATTATCATGCATCCTCCGGAAAAATTCTGACAGGTCAGCTTCCACGTGCGCTCAATGCACGGGACGGTGACGTTTTTTTCGTTTGCCCCCACCGAGATGCGGCTGCCGAGGTCTCGAAATCAATACATTCAAAATCAATACATGAGTAAATAAATAAACAAATGTTCCTGAATAAACGTAACCATACTCGTTATTTAGATGAACAAATATGGAAATAATAAGCGAATAAAATGACTTCATTACTTTAGTACATTATTAGGCGCGGATGGCAATATTCCGGCGACAACTGAACAAATATTCAAAGAATTAGGCGAATAAAGGGACTTCATTACTTTGGTAATTATTAAGCGTGGATGACAATATTCCGGCGACAACCGATGTCTGGACGTTAAACTAAATTATATTGGTGAAAATCAAGCCTTTGCTGTAAGCGAATGCGTCACCTAAACTACAGAAACTAGAAAAAAATCACAAACCACACGAACTTGGATGCCCAAGTCAGCCACGCAAAACCAGTGTAACTGATAACCGCATTTCTGGGTGAACGACGGATGTTGGCGATAGCGGTGCTATCGCATGGGCTGGCGCGACGTTCCCACGTTTGCACCCCACACCAATGCATGGCGTACGCCACTCCTGAACGCACTTTTAACTTCGAGTACAGTGTACTTCGGCGGCTCCGTTTTGCAGGAGACGGTAGATTAAAGTACATCCAACTATTTAGTATAGGTGCCCCGAGATGAGCCGGAGTTGCTTGCCTCAACCACCGCCGAATCTTGGTTCGATGTTCAACTAGTACCGCCTCTCTAGTTAAGCCCACAGCAAGAAAAATATTGAGTACGCACCGGACAAACAGCACCCTACTGTCACCAGTGTATTGCTGTCGAAGCATCATGACACAAGCTTAAAGCAAATGAAACTGTCAATTGAGCACGAGCAAATGAAAAAGCACAGGAAGACGCCTTTGTAAGAAGGCAAGAAACAACACAGATCACGCCGTTTAAGCTGGTTTACGGCTCGAACCAGACGACGACGCTCGACGCCATGCTGCTGCACGTCGCTGAGGAGGAGAATCTTGACGTCGCTGCTTATCTCCAGCATGCCGAAGGTCGACAGCTCGCCCACCTACGTATCAAGAACCAGCAGCGTACCGAGTGCCGACACTACAACCTCCGACGATGCTTCGTCGAGTACCAGCTCGCTAACCGTGTTTGGGTTTGGACCCCAAGACGTCGACGAGGACTCAGTGAGAAACTATTGCGACGTTATTTCGGAACCTACAAAATTATCCGGCGTGTTGGTGAACTGGGCTATGAGGTCTTGCCAGACGGCATTTCATAGTCAAAGTGGCGCCGGGCACGATCTGAAGTGGTCCAGCTAGTTTGTCTGAAGCCCTTTTACGCACGCTGACGAAATTCCTTATTTTGTTGTTTTCTTTGCTACGAGTGCTTTTCTTTATTACTTTCGTTTGTTTGCAGCATCGGGTGGATGCTTTTTAAAAGGGGGGTATTGAGACGTGTACTTGCTTTTATCGGGCAACACGTCTCACCAGCTAACCAATGCTATCGCATGGCGCAGGATGCACCTGCGTGTATCGGAAGTTTCTGGAATATTATCGATGGTTCCATTCGCTGTCTGTTACCGAACCTTGTGAAAACTGATTGCATGCCTGCGTGACGCGAATAATGTAGAACTTTGTGGAAGACATGTGGGTCCCAGCGATTAGTCTGGAACATTTGACGATTGATGTATAAAAGCCGACGCGCATGACCCGTTGAGGAGAGTTTCGACGATCGCCGACTGTGTTCGCCACTCTCGTTGTGCTTTAAGTGTAGCCTGTTTTGTGCGCACGGTTTGCCCAATAAAAGCTAGCTTTGCCTTTCACAGTATTGCTACTGTGTTCTTTGACCGCGCGGGCATTAAAAGCAAGATCATTCGAGGGGCCAGGATCCCTCCGATGCCCAAGGAATAATCAAAGATCGTCGTGCGGCCCAGGGGAGGCCTGTGCTTTTGTGGACCTACCGCAGTCGCCGACGCCATATGGCAGGCTGCCGGGCTCGATTCGGTGTCGGGAGACACCGACATGATGTTTTCCAACTTTCAACGAAACATGATGGGGATCAGCACACAAACAGGGACAACGCTGCACGCTACTTCGGCATCGAGGGCATCACCGTCGTCGGTCAACGTTTCGAGGTGAGCGCTCACGAGGCCATCCCCCTCTACACGTGCAAGGGCGTCATCCGAGGTGTCTTCCTTAGCGACGGGCCCACGGCGATCGGCAGAAAACTCGTCAGCCCATGAAATCCCACGGCGCTGGGTCCCAAAAGAATCAAGAACACCGGCAGCGTAGTGGTCCTGTTCGAGGGGTATCGGGTGCCGAATTTTGTCTCCTATGGCGGCACTGTCGTAAGGTGCAATTTATTTCGCAAGCAAATGGACGTGCGTTACAGCTGCGACAGACTCGGGCACTGCTCCGACGTCTGCCCTTGGCCCAACGACGCCATCTGCAGAGGATGCGGAGAAGAAAACCCCGGCGCCCAGCATAGGTGCGAACTCAAATGCAAGTTGTGTGGTGACGACCACCTTACCGCCGCCAAAGAGTGCAAGCGACGATTTCAGACGCCTGATCTCATCAGGCGCAGACGGGGGAACGCTCCCGCGCCTCCAACGCCGAACATTTCCCGCGCATGCAGGGCGCGAATCAAGCCCGGCAAGCATCACCTGAACGCCAATACGGTCGCAGCCGCTCCCGGTCCAGGGGACGATCCAGGTCTGGTGGCCGCTCCAGGGGTCACACCAGGAGCCGCTCCGTCTCCAGGGCCAGGTCGATGTCTAAATCCCGAGTCCGATACAGATCCAGATACAGTTCTAGGGGCAGACCAGGTTGCAGAACCTAGCCAGCATCTGGACCTCAGCCCACCTCCACGTGTTTGGGGAAGCAGCCGACCCTCCTTTGGGCCGATCTGGCGCGTCCCAAGCTCGGTGCCAATATAGAAACTGCTCAGGCACCTCGTAACGACCCGCACCCAGAGTAAGCTAGGGACGCGGAAATCATTCGCTTACGCAAAGAGAACGACGACCTCAAGACCACAATCAAGAGGCTAGTTAAAGAAATGGCAGAGATTCGGAAACTCGTTTCGAATGCGTCGGATAACGGTGCGCCAGGCAGGACCACAGAGACTCCAATCCCAGCCCCAGTAGACGGTACTGCGACATCCTCCAAACGCAAAGCAGTAGTAAAACAAACAGGTGAATCGGGAGCGTTGTCCGCAGAAGTCAGCGAGATTAAGCAAACTCTCATTGGGCTGGCAGATGGCCTCAAACAAGTCACTGCTAGCGTCAGTTGTCTCACCGATAACGTTCGTCAAATTCAGGTTGCACTCGGAGACCCCAGCAGGGGCCTCGGAGCTCTCGCTGGTCGCATCGACGCCATTGAAGCGCGAACGGCTTCATCCGCCTCCGTCATACAACCGCTTACCGTTCCCGCCATACTAAAGGAAGCTAGACTTCAGTATAGAACCAGAGTGGCGAGAGGAGGTCCCAGTCTATGCCCAGCCCTAACTACTCCGGTAGGTGGGAGTCCATCCGGTCCGCCATAATGGATAGGTCCAAAGAGAGTTTTCGTATTTGGCAATGGAACTGCAGGGGGTATTCTAACAAAAAAGCCCCTCTGCAACAGTTCTTCAGTTCTTTCACTGTCAAATATCAAGTAATTGCTCTGCAGGAAACATTAGTCTCCGCCGCATCGCTCCAGTGCTACAGGGCCGTGTCGGGCCTGCCCGGGGGTGAGGGATTTGCACCTTGATTGATAAAAGGCTGACTCATCTCACCCACGACCTGAAGCAGGCGAGTGGTAGAATTGAAGGTGTAATGGTTGAGATCCTGCTCGACGTACCACAGCATAATCAGCGCAGAAACAGCATGTTCGTCCTCAATATCTACAGCAACCCCAGGCACCCACGCCAGTAGTTCAAGACCATCCTCAAGAAAGTGACCGACTTGGCCGGCCCTTGACCCTTGGTCGTCGTCGGTGACTTCAACGCACCTTACGGCATCTGGGGTTACGTCTACGACACTACCAAGGGGCGCAATCTGTGGCGAGACGCCAACGAGATGGACCTCACTTTGGTCACTGACAAGAATTTTCCTACGCGCATCGGCAACTCCGTCACCCGGGACTCGACACCGGATCTCGCGTTTGTCGGAACGTTGAGGACGTGGGCTGGGAGAACACCGCTATGGAGTTCGGCAGCGACGACTACATTCTCAAGACCAACTTCAAGGTGTCTCGTTGTAGGATCAAGGAATTCACGTTCATCGATTGGGACCGCTTTCGCAAAATTGGCGAAGAACCCGGCAGAGCCAGGGCACCCGCCACTCTCAAGGAATCGTGTGAAGGCATACGGAACGACGCTTCCGCGGCTACCAAGAAAGTGGAAACCGATCTCGACGTCGAGCGGATGGACAGCAGACTAGCCCAACTGATCGAGGCCAAAAACGCCCTGCTCCGCTGATGAAAGGGTCAAAGGCTCAATCGCAGGCACGAAAAAAGAACTCCGAGCTCAACAAGGTCATCGATGACGACTGCAAGGTGCTAGGCCAGCAGCAGTGGGACGAGCTCTGCGAATCCATCGACGTACAGATGCGCAGCGGCAAATCCTGGGGTATGCTGAAGCACCTTCTCGACGAAAGCTGCTCAAAGTCAAATCAGATGAATACGTTCGCCCGGGCCCTTCACGAAGCTACGAGGTCTCACACGGTCGATAAGCTTGTCTCAAACCTCGTACAGAAGTACTTGCCCGTCCGTCGCGACGGAGATCCAGTCACCCAACTCCCGGAGTACCGAGGCCCTCCACGCCCCGAGCTCGACGAAGACTTCTCCGTTGCCGAGGTCAGACAGGCCATCTTCGCGCTCAACCGCAAGTCTACGCCGGATCCAGACGGAGTCATCAACAGAATGTTGAGAAACCTCGAGGACACGTCGATCGTGTTTCTGACCGTCAAAATCGACGAGTCCTGGAATAACGGCGTTGTTCTTGCAGAATGGAAGATGGCCAGCACGGTGCTCTTTCCCAAGCCCGGCAAGGCACCAAACATCGAGAACCTCAGGCCGATTTCTCTAAGGCCCTGCGTTGGCGAAGTCAGGAGCGCGTCGTCCTCAACAGGGTCAACGGGTACCTCGATGACAACGAGGTTCACACGTACAACATGATAGGCTTCCGCACCGGACACTCGACGCAGGATGTAATGAAGCTTATAAAGCATCGGATTGTGGATGGCCGTTCTAGAGACGTGAAGGCGTTCCTGGGTCTGGACCTCGAGAAAGCTTTCGACAATGTGCTCCACAGCTTCATCGTAAAAACCATTTCAGACCTGGGTCTCGGTTCTAGATTCCATAGCCACGTCAGCTCTTTCCTAACGGACAGAAAGGCTGCGCTTTGCATTGGAGACTTCCGCTCCAACGATGTGCCCCTCGGAGGGCGGGGCACTCCTCAGGGCACCGTCATCTCACCCACGCATTTTAACATCTGTATGATTGGTCTTCCCGAGAGGTTGGCACGCGTAGAGGGCGTCAAGCAACCATATACACCGACGACATCACCTTATGGTGCTCCGGCGGCTGCGAGAGCGGAGTCGAAGAATCCATGCAGGAGGTGATCGACGTGATCGAGGAGTATCTCCGCCCCACCGGACTCTGATGCACCCCCGCCAAGTCGGAGCTTCTGCTTTACAGAAAAGAGAAGGGAGCCAGACCGAAAGATTGGAAGCGAGTCTCCGAGAGCAGCATCAGTCTTCGCACTTGTGACGGGGGTTGATACCCAGGGTCGACCTTATTCGGGTCCTGGGCATGCTTGTCGAATCCAACGGCTGGAATGAAACGGCTCTCCGCAAGATCATCGCAAGGACGAACAACGCTTTCCGCCTCGTTTGCAGAATAGCAAGCCGGTACCAAAGAATGAAGGAAAAATATCTCAAGCTTATCAATGCCTTCGCACTATGTCACTTTACGTGTAATTTCTATGCACAATTGACTCAGAGCGGAGCGAGACAAGCTCAACGCTCTCATCCGCAAAGTGGTCAAGAGGGCTCTCGGACTACATATCAGGACCCATACCGAGGATCTCCTAAAACTGGGGGTGCGTAACACTGCCCAGGCGATTGCCGAAGCCCAAGAACGCGTGCAACTCACTCGCCTGAGCACCACAGCGGCAGGTAAACACATCCTCGAAGAGCTGGGTTACAAACCTGCGGGATTCCCGATGGTCAGTACCCCGATACCTGGGTGCACTCGAGACAAGTTCGGAGGGATCCCTGCGCCCCGACACGTCCATTCCGTCCATTACGAGGGCAGACTCAAGGTCAGAGCAGCAGCCATCCTCAAACAGATCAAGCAACGAGACATTAGAGCGAGCTTCTTCGACACCGCGGAGTAGAGCGATGGAAAGCATTGCCATCGTTGTGGTCGACTCCAGCGGCAAGATTTCGAATAGCGCCTCCATTCGCACTTCAGACCCCGTAGTCCTTGAGCAAGCCGCCATCGCCATCGCCCTGCTAGACGGTCGTGGGTGCGAGATATATAGCTATTCCAAAACGGCAGTTACGGCTTGTCAGAAGGGTTGCATCGCCAAGAAGGCTGCTCGTCTTCTTATCAGCTCGAGTCGATATGCTCTCAGGCATCATTCAATCCACTGGTTTCCCGTTCACGTAGGGTCGGTGGAGGGTGCTCCCCCCGAACCTCAATGAGTCTGCTCACGAGGTTGCGCGTGACCTCACTGACCGCGCTTCCTCTGCAAGAAGCAGAGGAAGCGCGGGAGCGTCCTCTGCGTCCCTCCTCCCTACGGTCACAGGGACGTCCTGCTACTCACAACGATTGGAGACATAGTTTGCGCTTTTTAGACAATCACAAGGAAGGAAGACAGGACAGGCGCAAACTAACAACTGAGGCTTATTTGAGAAAAAACACTTAAATATCAGACCAAGCCAGCGCAGGCGCTTCAAGGTATCAGCAGCATAAAAAAAACAAGAAAAACCCAAAATCAGAAATAAACCGTGGCGTGGCTCACCTAAACATACTATCTAGAAAACGTGCCTCCCTATTGTAAAGGGCAACCCAAGCGTCTAAAAAGCGCAACCCATGTCTCCAATTAAAATGAATCAACTTGCCCAACAAAACATTCTGCTAAACTCACAACGAGTGTATTAAATTCTTCTACATGTCTAGAAGGGTCTTTTCACCACTTAACCCCAAGTTGAATAGGGCGCAAGCCGTTTCGCTTAGGCTTCTGCATACCAGCACATATCCGTGTCTGTCCGTTCTCCACGAGGCTGACCCGGACGTGTATCGTGAGGACGCCTGCTCCTCCTGCGGCTGGACCTCCACTCTAGCGCACAAGCTCTGAGAGTGCGGGTCGACATACACCAAGTTCATCAAGAAGGAGCGGGACTCGCTTCTGCGTAGCCCCCCACTAGAAAAGCAAATCCTGGCTGTCCGGCGTGCCCGCGACCGGGCTGGTGGGCTAGACCCGCGGGTCCTGACGTGGGACTAGCCGGGTGCGCAACGAGTTCGCGTCCTCGACGGACCTGCAATAAAGTTTCTTCACTCGCTCACTCACGACATGACAATACACAGTGTAAGCATAGGGAGGTCAGTCCCACCGCTCGTAACCAGGTGTCAACATTGGAGTCGGGCATGAATTAGATGGTAGCTGGCCCATGCCGTTGTCGAACTTATCCACGCTGAGGACGTTCTTGAAGGGGAGGACTGCTTCTCATTGAGAACGAAGAATATGGGTTTATTCACAGTATCTACATAAGGACATGACACTTCATCATTCTAGCATGACTGCGAGAAAAAGTACCCTGAGCCGCCGCAGATCAGCGGTTTATAAACATTCAGTCCTCCATCGATCCCTAGGTGAGAGAACCGTTCCACCAGTCATCGTAGACGAGCCGCCTTTGAGCCGGAGGGCACACACACACACTTCGCACGAGGTAAGATGGTCTTCGCTGAACTCGGGTCTTACGTCAGGAACGGCGGGTGGGACGGGGCCTCCAAATACGTTCCTTCAGGAACTCCCGTACTCATGGCAGAGCGCGTCGGAGGTGGCGTGTTCAGTCCCAAAGCCTGGTTCATTGAACTCTTCTCGGCAATCCCGCGACGAAGAGTCGAGGACGCGGCGTATTGTCCTCCGGACACAGTAGACTACGTGACGCCATTTGGCTAGAGGATGATGGTGGCTTTCCAGAAAAAGTCGACGCCGCTCTCGCACTTGGCTGGCAAAACTTGCACCTCATCAGGCCGTTCTTAACAGCGCCTCCATAGCCCGGAAAATCTCGACTGTCCAGCGCTGACAACCGCTGCGCAGGAAGAGAACGGCTGGTGGCCAGGGAGTGATGCCTTGGCTCGCAACGACCACTTGTGTAATGATGTCACGCCCCAAAACATCCAACAAGGACAGGCAACTGCAAAACGAACCCCACAACACGGCTCTGCGTGGCGATGACGTATCTTGGATCTCAGTTTAGACCCGCTAGGCTTCAAAGAAAGTATTAGCGCACAAACTAAAAATGCGGCGTTTCGCTATGCCACTTTTTGAAGCAATTTTGGGCTGACTAATTCAGCAATCATGGAGGGAATCCTGCTAAATGAGATGGGATCTGCTTGGCTGAACAAAATTAACAATATAGTATCCCTAAAATTCAGGCAGACCCCTTAAACGCAGAATTCAAATTAGCCTGCTCAAACCATCCGCATTGCTATTGAACTTTACCTTCTTATATCTAACGGAGAATTAGTATTCTTTGAGAGTGAGGCTCCATCGGAGCAAGCGGCCACCTTTATTTCATTTTTGATTGAGCCACGTCAGAAGACAGCGGTCGGTCTCGAAGATGAACCTCGCTCCGCACAAGTAACACGACAACTTCTGCGCGGCCCAAACTCAACAACCGCATTCCTTCTCTGAAGCGCTGTAGGCTTCCTCTCTTACAGTTAGTTAACGGCTGGCATAGAGAATAGGATGCTCCTCGTTATCGTCGCCCACCTGACAAAGTACCACGCCCATACCTGTGTCACCTGCATCGCACTGAACTATGAATTCCTTTGTGAAGTCTGGCACGCGAAGCACAGGACCAGAAACCAAGAGTGTTTTAAAACTTAGGAAAGCATTCTCTTTGTCCTTATCCCCGTGCACGCTTACCGGTGCTCCCTTCCGGAGGGGGTCGGTTAATGCACTTGCCATTTGCGTGTAACTCGGAATGTACCGTCGATAGTACCTCACAAGTCCCAAAAGTGAACGCAGGTTTGCTTTCGTGCGTCGCTGAGAAAACTCTCCAGTCGTAGCTGCCCTGGCCGACAACACGGCCCAGATAAGCAACCTGCGAACAACCAAATCTACACTTTTCTGCTTTTATCGTTAAGCCGGCTTCCCTCAACTGTGAGAACACCTGTTTGAGATGCGATACGTGTTGTTCCCAGCTGTCCGATGAAAAATGCTACATCATCAAGATATGGCAAGGCGGACTCCTACAAGTCATTTAGGACAATGTCCTTTAATTTAGAGAAGCTAAACGGTGCGTT
Source organism: Dermacentor albipictus (assembly GCF_038994185.2). NCBI lineage: Eukaryota > Metazoa > Arthropoda > Arachnida > Ixodida > Ixodidae > Dermacentor > Dermacentor albipictus. The sequence goes on along the minus strand of NC_091830.1, from coordinate 79,024,215 downwards.
CTTCAGCCCGAAGCTGAGTGCGAGAGGGCGAAAAGTGCCTACAGGTGAGATAAATGCGGCATAGTGGGTGACACTGAATGGGAACTTGCCGGTACCCCCGCAAGAGATCTATAGTTGAAATGTATTTAGCAGCGCTAACTCTTTCAATTGTAAATTGCTGCTCTCTTCCGAGACTGTTAAAAATTACTTTCGTTTTCTGCAGATTAATTTTTAGACCCACTCTTCTGCTTTGCCTCTCCAGGTCAGTGAGCATGCATTGCAATTGGTCCCCTGAGTTACTAAGCAAGGCAATATCACCAGCGAATCGCAAGTTACTAAAGTACTCTCCATTAACTTTTATCCCCAATTCTTCCCAATCTAGGTCTCTGAATACCTCCTGTAAACATGCTGTGAATAGCATTGGAGAGATCGTATCTCCCTGCCTGACGCCTTTCTTTATTGGGATTTTGTTGCTTGCATTATGGAGGACTACGGTGGCTGTGGAGCCTCTATAGTTATCTTTCAGTATTTTTACATACGGCTCGTCTACACCCTGATTCCGTAATGCCTCCATGACTGCTGAGGTTTCGACGGAATCAAACGCTTTCTCGTAATCAATGAAAGCTATATATAAGGGTTGGTTATATTCTGCACATTTCTCTATCACTTGATTGATAGTGTGAATATGATCTATTGTTGATTAGCTTTTACGGAATCCTGCCTGGTCCTTTGGGTGACAGAAGTCTAAGGTGTTCCTGATTCTATTTGCGATTACCTTAGTAAATACTTTATAGGCAACGGACAGTAAGCTGATCGGTCTATAACTTTTCATGTCTTTGGCGTCCCCTTTCTTATGGATTAGGATTATGTTAGCGTTCTTCCAAGATTCCGGTACGCTCGAGGTCATGAGGCATTTCGTATACAGGGTGGCCAGTTTCTCTAGAACAATCTGTCCACCATCCTTCAACAAATCTGCTGTTACCTGATCCTCCCCAGCTGCCTTCCCCCTTTGCATATTCCCAAGGCTTTCTTTACTTCTTCCGGCGTTACCTTTGGGATTTCGAATTCCTCTAGACTATTTTCTCTTCCATTATCGTCTTGGGTGGCACTGGTACTGTATAAATCTCTATAGAACTCCTCAGCCACTTGAACTATCTCATCCATATTAGTAATAATATTGCCGGCTTTGTCTCTTAGCGCATACATCTGATTCTTGCCAATTCCTAGTTTCTTCTTCACTGTTTTTAGGCTTCCTCCGTTCCTGAGAGCATGTTCAATCCTATCCATATTATACTTCCTTATGTCAGCTGTTTTACGCTTGTTGATTAACTTCGAAAGTTGTACCAGTTCTATTCTAGCTGTAGGCTTAGAGGCTTTCATACATTGGCGTTTCTTGATCAGATCTTTCGTCTCCTGCGATAGTTTTCTGGCATCCTGCCTAACGGAGTTACCACCGACTTCCATTGCACACTTCTAATTCGTTCCTCAATGTTGGGTATCGGGTACAGCTGATCCCTAGTGATGGCATTCAATTTCCTGTACTTAACACACGGACGAGGGTCCTTGTTAGGGGTTTCTACCAGTATTAGCGATGACGTGTAGTCACTCTCCGTGGGCTCAATAGCTCCCAATTCTAGCATGCGCTATATCTCTGCCTCCATTATTTCTCTCTGTCTTGGAGACACCCTGTAAGGCTTTGATCTTACGGGTTCGGTTGATGTCAGCTCTATTTTATGCTTTATTAGTTCCTTTCTACCTGGCCAATCGCTGAATCTCTCGTGATATTCCCCCAACACCCCTTTTAGCTCATTTCACTGCTGGGGTCTAAGAGCGTGCGAGCTTACCGAACATTCTACTACTTCTTCTAGGCCGATTTCACAGCTGGAGGTGGCCTTATACTCCTTAAACTTGGTACTAGGGCCATCCTGCTCTCTGATCTATTTATGACTTCATCAAATTCCAGTGATATATCCTCACCCCCTTCCTTGCGACCGGGCATTTTAAGAGTACAGTTAGTATCTGAAAGTTTGCGCAGCTTCTTAACGGGTCCATCCCAGTGAAATTCAAACTTGTTATTTCTTGAAGGTTTGAAAATCATTACCTGGTCTCCGGAGTTAAATGTACGAAGCCTCGCATTCTTGTCGTAACAGAATTCCGCGTTCTTTTGAGCTACTGCCATGTTCTTTCGACTAGGTCTTCGGCGGCGCTTCGCCATATTAACAGATTTAGCACATGTTCAACCACTGTTAGACTCTCTCCTTTTTCCTCCCACATCTCTCTTAACATTATCAGTGAATAACGGAGTGTCCTCCCATACACTAGTTCTGCTGGCGAGAACCCTGTATCCTCATGTGGAACCGTTGACAAAGCAAACAAAGTTGCCGCAAGACAGTTCTCCCAGTCCTCCTTGTGCTCGTAGCAGAGCGCCCGCAAAACTCGCTTAAGCATTGAATGCCGCCTCTCTACACTTTTTGACTGAGAGTGATAGACGGAACTGTGTATCAGCATTACCCCGCACTATTTCTAGAATGTGGGAGTCAGTGCGCTGGTGAATACTGAACTTTGATGCGCCTGAATTTCAGCTGGAAACACAACTCATGCAAATACTGTCAAAAGCGCGTCTACTTCTTCGGTGGAGCTGAGCTCTTTCAGAGGGATTCCTTCTGAAAAGTTTGTAGCCGAACACAGCATGATAAAAAGGTACGGCTGACCCGATTTTGCTTTTGGTAGAGGCCTTACCGTGTCTATAACAAGTCGTCTGAAAGGTTCTGTTATTAAGGGCACTGCCTCTACTGGAGCTTTCCATGTCTCTCCTGGTTTACCCAAGCGCTGGCAGGCGTCGCAGGATCTTACAAAGTTTTCTATGTCTTTGAAACAGCCAAGCCAGTAGTATTCCATAAGCAATCTTTCCTTTGGTTGGCTTATGCCTAGGTGGCCGGACCACCCATTTCCATGGCTGAGACTGAAAAGGTCCTCCCTGTATTTAGTAGGCACGACTAACTGATCTAGAATCCTATCCTTGCGATCTCTGTAGGGCCGATACAACAATCCTCCTATCTCTTGTATCGCCACGTTGCGCCTAGCAATGCCTTCTTTAGCTGTGTGATGTAATTTAGCTAAGCTGTCATCATTCTCCTGCTCGGCTGCCAGTGACTCTCTGTCCACATGTAAGAACTGATCAAAATTCTTTGAGGCCGGTGATAATAACGGCCCTGTCTCGTTTGCGATTGCGTCAGCTTGCTGTTCCTTCAGGCGTGAACTTCGACACCCTAGTGATACGATCTCATTGTGCTGGTCAGCTGGCATGCTTTCCTCAACTGTCTTTTTTTGTCCCTCGCGCCTCGCTGAGATTCGGGTATGGAAGTTATCTCTTTTTCTACTTCCGCCAGAGCAGCTTGTGCATTTTCAGCCGAAATCGACGCGATTTTACAAGCTGGGCCTCGAGCCAATGCCTGTACTATACGCTCTCCCAGTTTAAGCTCTTTTTTTACGCAGTAACCGATTCAAACGATTCGAAGAAATGTCAGGGTACTGTAGTGGTTTAAATTAGAAAACTGCAGCCTTGGTCACTAGCTCCCCGAATGGTGCACTGATTTTGATTTTGGCCATGGGCAGACACACGCTGTGTTTTTCTACAACCTGTTTGATCCATGCGTCTTTTCCACTGAAGTCATCTACCGTCACGAAAGACGGATGGACATTGTCCATCGTTGAGGCACTGTCTCTTAACACCCGGCATAGTTCGCCATTAGCTTGCAAGTCGTGAAGATATGGGCATAAAAGTTCAATATTCTCCTCTTTTTTATCTACTTAGGAAAAAACTACGCTAGGCTTTCCGCAGTTCACAGCGGTATGTCCCAGTTTGTGGCACTTATAGCAGCGGGTCGGTCTAAAAGATTTGAATGTTCTTTTCTGCTCTTTTTGTACGGTTCCCCATTAGGTTTCTACTCACTCCTTTGTGCGGGCTTTTCCTCCACGTCTGCAGGCTTCGATCGTCTAGTCTGCGAACCCCTTTTGAACGGAAATGGTTTCCGCGGTCCATTTCGACCGTCCCAATTACCGTCCTCGGCGTTCAGCTTTATACGCGTTGCGTACTCGTCGGCTAATTCCGCCGCCCTTTCCACAGTGCTTACATTTCCTCTGTCTTGCACCCCCAGCTTCACAGATGGTGGGATGCTTTTGTAAATCTGCTCTAGACTCATGCATTCAATGATGCAGTCTCTGCTCTCGTACCCTTCCGCGCTTTTCATCCACTCGACTAGGTTTGCCTTTGTGATATGTGTAGTGCGCGACATGGTGCGGTGGTCGGGAATGACAGAAGCAGACGACAAGGAGCGCGCGAACCGAGGCGACTTCCGTGTTGGAGGTGGAGAGAAAACGACAACGCCGAACAAAGCCAGCACGCTGCGCAAGAAAAGAAAGCAAGAAGAAAATGCCAACCTATTAGGAGAGACCACGGGGCGTCAACCAACCAATGAGAAAACGACTAATCGGCCACAGTGGGAGAAAAAGCGAGGCGCGCTGGCAGAAAGGGGAAGACACAGGGGGAGACGCCGGGAGATTTCCAGGAAGAGTCGCCAGGAGAACGTCGACCGCTGGACCGGGAGTTGAAGACGTGCCCTCGGGCCACCAGGACTGGTCGTGAAGCCACCAGGACTTCACCTGACCGTGGCCTCCCGCCAACCCATTCCTGCGCGTCACCATCTACCCGAGCGTGCCGCCAGCTGCTCAAGGCCGGCGAGCTGCTGTGCCCGTCGGCAGGACTAGAGCAGTCGGTCTATGGGCCCGAGTTCTACGCCCAGCTGCCTGGTCAAAAATTGGAGGACGCTTAAGATTCGCCTTCAAGAGTGGGACGCGACAGCGTTCCCGTCGACCCGCCAAGGGGTATAAGACAATGCGCTACGGCACAGCGATCACTTACGATGCGCCCCGCATCGGACTTAGCGCCCACCTATCACGCGGTGAGCGTCGAGCAACGCAGCGTTCGCTGCGGCAACGAAACGTGCGCCTGAGCGAAAGAAACGAACCAAAGAACTCGGTGTCTCGGAGGGGAAACGATCTACGCCAGCCAAACGTCGTGATCGGCCCGGGCAGAGAGATAGATAGTAATCTAAACCGGGAGCACGGCGAAGCGTCGTCAGGGGAGAGGGAGTGCCGCGACGCGCCTGGCAGCGGTCCCAATGCGCGCGCGGCGCGCCTCCTGTCGGGGCAGCGCCGTACATTGAGAGGAGGGGGTCTTCTGTGTTTGCCGCAAGATGGCTCTGCGTGTGCGGAAAGCGCAGAAGAAATGCAGCGGAAACGCACTTCGCAACTCGTGTAATTGTGACTTCTGTACGTTACATGTTCATAATTACCGATATACACCGCAGTATAACTTTCCACGGCTCGTTTCGAAGGCAACACCGCATTCACTAGAGGCGCGTTTGCACCGCTTGGAAGCATCGAACTCGTGGCTGAGTGGTAGCGTCTCCGTCTCACACTCCGGAGACCCGGGTTCGATTCCCACCGGGCCAATCTTGGAAGTTGCTTTTTATTTATGAAGCGCCTGCCGTGATTTATCGCTCACGGTCAACACCGCCGACGCCGACGCCGACGACACCGGCTTTTCTGCGACACGAGCTCCTTAACGCTATCGCGTTAAAACGAGGCCACCGTGTGCCCGTGCCGCCAAGCCGCCTGCCTCACCGCTGCAAGCCAGAGCTGGCACACTCCGGTCGCCCGGTCAACAATTTTATACCCCGACCTTACTTGACACCGGCGCAACTCCTTTCATCAACTTGTCGCCGCGTCTCCACGTCGAGACTGTTGCGCCGTCCTGCCGTCGTGGCACGCCCGGACACGCGCACTAGCTAACTGCATACTAGCCCCAAGCGTGTTTCTCACTGCCGTGATGTCTGCTTGAGTTTTAATTTTATGCTTTCAATTTCCTTCTATTTATTTTAAGCTTCTTTCCAGTTCCATTATAAGTTTGTGGGTGTTTCGGAAACCAAAGGGTTGGTCCCCAATTGTGCATCACATCCTTTGAGCTATATGCAAACTCCGGGTACCCTTCGCCATCTTTCTATATCGGTCCCCACCTCAAATGGCTTTAATAGCCTGTCGATTCGGCATGATTCTGCCTTACTTCATCGTCCCTGAGCCCCTTCGCGTCCTTGAAACAACTCCATACGTTTGCTTTCAAGTTCAAGTTGCATTTTTCTTAACTCGCGATCTTTATCGCATTCCTCTCTCTCTGTCCCGTTCTTCTCTGTCCCGTTCTTCCCTCTCTCTTTGCCGTTTCCCTCTTTTTTTTAGAAGTTCCAATCCCATTTCAATTCCTTCCTCACTAGCCTGTTCGGGAATTAGCTCCAATATTTCCGATTTTAGGCATTTCCTTGCGTACATCCAGGCCCTGTTCCTCACCAACAATGAACGATTCGTCTCTCAGCAGTGTTCCTAACTCCATGATTGCTGCTTTCCTGCCTTGGTTCTGCTGTGTAAACCTACCTAGGAAAACACAACCTAGCTAACAGTCGTACTGTTCTAAACAGAACAACCACAAAATGAAGCCTAGAGAGTCAAAGCAAGAACCAAGCACTCACCGCAGACGCTGCTCCACGTCGCAAAGTCCGTCTCATCGCTTTCAGCCAGTTGTGAGGATTGGGAGGTCAATCCCACCGCTCGTAATCAGTTGTCCAAATAGGAGTCCGGCATCAATTAGACGGAAGCTGGTCCATGCCGTCGTCCAACTTATCCACGCTGGTGACGTTGTTGAAGGGAAGGACTGCTTCTCATTGAGAACGAGGAATATGTGTTTATTAACAGTATCTACATAAGGACGTTGCAGTTCATCAGTCTAGCATGAATGCGAGAGAAAGTGCCCTGAGCAGCCGCACAACAGCGGTTTATAAACACTCGATCCCTAGGTGAAAGAACCATTCGATCAGTCATCGTAGACGAGCCGCCTTTGAGAGGAAGGGCAGACACACACACATTTCCGCACGAGGTCAGACGGTCTTCGCAGAACTCAGGGCTTACGTCAGAAACGGTGCGTGGGAGGACGCCTCCAAGTGCGTTCCCTCGGGAACTCCGTCGCTCACGGCAGACCGGGTCGGCGGTGGTGTGTTCAGTCTCAAAGCCTGGCTCGGCGAACTCCTGTCGGCAATCCCGCGACGAAGAATCAAGGACGCGGCGTATTGTCCTCCGGACACAGTAGACTTAGTGACGCCGTTTGACTAGAGGATTATGGTGGCTTTCCAGGAAACGTCGACGCTGCTCTCGCACCTGGCTGGCAAAATGTTCACCTCCGCAGGCCGTTCTTAACAACAGTGACCTTCACAGGCGGGGAAATGGACGGATGGACGGACGGACGGACGGACGGACAGACGGACAGATAGACAGACAGACAGACAGACAGACAGACAGACAGACAGACAGACAGACAGACAGACAGACAGACAGTCCGACAGACAGACAGACCGACAGACAGAGAGACAGACAGACAGACAGACAGACAGACAGACAGACAGACAGACAGACAGACGGACGGACGGACGGACGGACGGACGGACGGACGGACGGACGGACGGACGGACGGACGGACGGACGGACGGACGGACGGACGGACGGACGGACGGACGGACGGACGGACGGACGGACAGACAGACAGACAGACAGACAGACAGACAGACAGACAGACAGACAGACAGACAGACAGACAGACAGACAGACAGACAGACAGACAGACAGACAGACAGACAGACAGACAGACAGACAGACAGACAGACAGACAGACAGACAGACAGACAGACAGACAGACAGACAGACAGACAGACAGACAGACAGACAGACAGACAGACAGACAGACAGACAGACAGACAGACAGACAGACAGACAGACAGACAGACAGACAGACAGACAGACAGACAGACAGACAGACAGACAGACAGACAGACAGACAGACAGACAGACAGACAGACAGACAGACAGACAGACAGACAGACAGACAGACAGACAGACAGACAGACAGACAGACAGACAGACAGACAGACAGACAGACAGACAGACAGACAGACAGACAGACAGACAGACAGACGGACGGACGGACGGACGGACGGACGGACGGACGGACAGACCGGCCAAGAAAGCTAGTGCCATTAAAGGTCCATGAAACTGTAGTGTTTATTTTTTGGGTCATCGTATTGTGGACAGCCGGGAAACCTCTGTGGAACTTTGTTTAAAAACGCCTTTTCGCGAACCGAATAAAAGTTTTCTTTACATAATGCTTTTTCTTCCATTTAAGCCCCGTTGAAAAAAATCCTCAAGCGGCTTTAAAGCAGAAAGGCGCTTGCAATATTCAGCGCAAGATCTCAAAAGCCGATTGCTGCTTACAAGAATGGCGTCTTGCGACGTTTGCAAGGGGATTTTGTGAAGTTGACAAGTTAACAATTTTTATCGGGGAATTAACTTTACCCTGTGAGATGTACGCAGGGGGGTACGCTGGGGAATGCTGGAAGCTCTCCCTAGCATTGAGATCAATAATTACCGAGAACAATCGGAACACCTATTAGTACAGCAGCCAGAAGTAGGACACTGAAAGCGTGCGTTCTTCATACACCCGTGTGAAGACATCAGCACCCTTTCTTTTTCTTTGGTGCCATGCCTGGAAAAGGCTATCACCAGCATTGAGATGTCACCACTATTCAGTCGCAATGAAGCGCGATGCCGTTCAGTGAATTTCGCTGCAAATATGCTGCCACATTTCAATGCCATATCTGGGACCGGAAATGCACTGTGTGCATGTCGTCAACTTATCCGTCGTCGTCCAACTGCCGTCGTCCAACTTATCCACGCTGGTAACGTTGTTGAAGGGAAGGACTGCTTCTCATTGAGAACGAGGAATATGGGTTTATTAACAGTATCTACATAAGGACGTTGCAGTTCATCAGTCTAGCATGAATGCGAGAGAAAGTGCCCTGAGCAGCCGCACAACAGCGGTTTATAAACACTCGATCCCTAGGTGAAAGAACCATTCGATCAGTCATCGTAGACGAGCCGCCTTTGAGAGGAAGGGCAGACACACACACATTTCCGCACGAGGTCAGACGGTCTTCGCAGAACTCAGGGCTTACGTCAGAAACGGTGCGTGGGAGGACGCCTCCAAGTGCGTTCCCTCGGGAACTCCGTCGCTCACGGCAGACCGGGTCGGCGGTGGTGTGTTCAGTCTCAAAGCCTGGCTCGGCGAACTCCTGTCGGCAATCCCGCGACGAAGAATCAAGGACGCGGCGTATTGTCCTCCGGACACAGTAGACTTAGTGACGCCGTTTGACTAGAGCATTATGGTGGCTTTCCAGGAAACGTCGACGCTGCTCTCGCACCTGGCTGGCAAAATGTTCACCTCCGCAGGCCGTTCTTAACAACAGTGACCTTCACAGGCGGGGAAATGGACGGATGGACGGACGGACGGACGGACGGACAGACGGACAGATAGACAGACAGACAGACAGACATACAGACAGACAGACAGACAGACAGACAGACAGACAGACAGACAGACAGACAGCAGACAGACAGACAGACAGACAGACAGACAGACAGACAGACAGACAGACAGACAGACAGACAGACAGACAGACAGACAGACAGACAGACAGACGGACGGACGGACGGACGGACGGACGGACAGACCGGCCAAGAAAGCTAGTGCCATTAAAGGTCCATGAAACTGTAGTGTTTATTTTTTGGGTCATCGTATTGTGGACAGCCGGGAAACCTCTGTGGAACTTTGTTTAAAAACGCCTTTTCGCGAACCGAATAAAAGTTTTCTTTACATAATGCTTTTTCTTCCATTTAAGCCCCGTTGAAAAAAATCCTCAAGCGGCTTTAAAGCAGAAAGGCGCTTGCAATATTCAGCGCAAGATCTCAAAAGCCGATTGCTGCTTACAAGAATGGCGTCTTGCGACGTTTGCAAGGGGATTTTGTGAAGTTGACAAGTTAACAATTTTTATCGGGGAATTAACTTTACCCTGTGAGATGTACGCAGGGGGGTACGCTGGGGAATGCTGGAAGCTCTCCCTAGCATTGAGATCAATAATTACCGAGAACAATCGGAACACCTATTAGTACAGCAGCCAGAAGTAGGACACTGAAAGCGTGCGTTCTTCATACACCCGTGTGAAGACATCAGCACCCTTTCTTTTTCTTTGGTGCCATGCCTGGAAAAGGCTATCACCAGCATTGAGATGTCACCACTATTCAGTCGCAATGAAGTGCGATGCCGTTCAGTGAATTTCGCTGCAAATATGCTGCCACAATTCAATGCCATATCTGGGACCGGAAATGCACTGTGTGCATGTGTGCTACATTTCTTAAACGAGGTAGCTATTACAACCTGGGCAAACGTACTCTTGTCGAAACGATGGTAGTTGTGGTGTACATAAATGAATAGATGTACCGCGTTTTGGCTATACGTAAAAATATCAGAGCTCGTAAGAATTTTTCTCAAGCATTCCGCAGCGGGGGGGGGGGGGGGGGAAGGGGAGGCCACATATCATAGCCCCTAGAGTCTTTGGGTGTTGCAATAATTTTCTGTTAAACTCGACGCCTCTCGTAATTTCTTGCACTGCCTGGCTGTGTTAGTTGCAAGAGGACTCTTGGAATGCACTCGGAAAATAATAACGACTCTGTTCGAGGAGCGGCCCATAGAGTTTGTGTTGAGCTCAGATGCAAGCACTGAAAGCTTTCGCTCAGAAGAAACGCACCTTAGTATCTCTTGAGTAACTTATGTTCGCAAGAGTAATCCTCTTTTTTTTCTCGTAGTTGAGCTACACATGAGTCATCGAGAACCGCTAGACTAATCCTGTGGTTCCCCTTTCCTGCACGCAGTGAAAGAAATCATCTGCACCGTAAGCGAGAGTGCCGGCTCTGAAAGCGTCTACCCACCTGACAAGTATTGTGACTACCTCTTCTACACTGACGTTTTCGTAGTTTCCAGTGCAATTTCTGGACTTCGCGATCACATTAGCTGGCATGTATTCCGGCAGAGGGCCAGGACGTACAAGATTATGAAGCTGGGAATTTCGTTCGACTTTGAGTAAGTTATAAAAATCGCTGGCTTTCGAGGTTAAAAAGTGATCTCCGGAAAAAAATTTTCGCAAGTACGCCGGAAACGCGAGACACTGATTGCGATAGCTAATTAGTGAAGTAACGAAGTAACGAAGTAAGTAACTAAACGAACAATAATAGTATGAGTAAGCGTGACTCAACGAGGACGTAGAAACAAACACATACACGGAGACAGCGCTGTCTTTGTCTGTCTGCTTCTTTCTACCTCCTTGTTGAGACGCGCTTCTATCATGGTTTATCATGGTACCATGGTTATCTTTCTATCATGGTCGCGATTCTAACATGGTTTAAAACCATGTAGCCCGTCAACGTGTTTTAATTTAATTAACTAGCACTGTTTAATGCGTGCACAGGTAATATAAATACACATCGCTCGATGACAGCGGAAACTGCCTGTGAAAAACGCTGCAGTTAAGAATCGCGGCCCGCAGCCGCGAGCCAATTGATCACCGTGCACCAGTCGCGTCAACGCGTACGAAACATCGAAAGCACAGCGTATACGAAGCTACCGACACTATGCGCACTGTGGAAACATCGCAGATGGCTTTGAAGATCAGCGCACACGTTATCCACGTCGCAGACCGCTTTAAACACATACGAGCGCCTGCAATGCGTTCCTGTGGCGTTCGCCAAAGGCGTCCATAGAATAAAGATCCAACTTTAGAGAAGGAAAACTGTACCTTCGACAGTGGTTCGAAAATAACATAGAGTTTCTCACTATAACAGCTAGAGAGAAATCTGGCGCCACTGCATATGCGATTTTCTTAAGGGGTGCCGCGCCGTCATGGGAATGACGGTATATGTGTCTGCGAGGCTTGTGTTTGCTGGTGATGTAAGAGGCTTCATCTAAAACGTGGATATGGCTACACAAATAAGGCGTTCTTAAAGTAAAATCTACATAAAGTATTTTAATTCACGCATATTGCATCTTAACTCACCTACAATGCATGACCAAGCGAAGAAAAGCGAGAACAGACGACAAACGGCTCCAAAGAGACCACGAATCTTGTCTTCTGTCCTCCAACTTTAGCGGCCGGCTGATACTTTTTGCGTATCATATAATTGTACATGCTATAACATGTTCTCATAGTGGAACAAAACATGATTTTGTGTAATAAAAAAACCTAAAGCAGCTTCTTACGTGCTGCTTTAGTAGAAAATGGATGATTGTAACAGCCGGAACGGGGCCTGCCTGGCTCTCCGAGAACGATGCCGATGCGAAGTCCCAATATACCGGCATTCCCATGCATACCACATCGCAGCAGCGCCAGATTTCCTCCGCTCTAGTGAGAAACTCTATGGAAAATAAGAAACGGCAGCGCATGGAACTTAGCCGAGGGCCCGAAAGATGGCGCTATTTAAACAGGAAGCGGAAATGCCATTTTTAGAGCAATATTCAATATGGCTGCTTTCTACTGGTGGAGTACGCTGGGTACGCGCCGTGCTCGCCTTGTATGCTTTGCGGCACGCCTGAGCTGTTGCGTTTTATTCGCCAAGAGACTAAAGAGCCTCTACTGACACCGATACAAACGAGTCACAAGTGAATGAACAGGACGGGCGAACTTATAGGCAAACGAAAAGCAGTATACCTTCTAGAACAATAGCAGAAATCAAATTTGCATGAGAAGATGCGCTGAAACCATTTACGCGAGCTCGTAAACTGCTCACTTTCGTCGTCGCACATAGCGATCTGGCTGCTAGCGACGATCAGTAGCGCAAGCAAATTGGGCAGTGCAACACATGTTTGCATCGACAGTCGCCGTAACTTGCATTCCGAAGCAATCGGGTGACGCCAAGCATCTGCTGCCGCAACCAACACAGCGACATGGACGATCAGGCATTTTAACATTGCCTACTTTCGAACCTGCATGTTTCTTTTTATCCTTTCGGGGGGTGCTAATGTGTAACCCATACTTGGTGCCCCACATTCTCAACATGGGCATTAGCATTCCGAAGCCACTTTTGCACGCCTTTCCACCCATGTGGCTATTAACTTGACACACTTTGGACCATTTAATCACGTTTGCGGTCTCCGTTCGCGCCACGTCACGGCCGATGAAGGCCCACAAGCATAATCTACCATCCGCTGCAGCAGCAAAGCACAAACAGGGAGCACCAATCGCAGTACATGTAAACAGGGAGTCTGTCGCAGCGCGGACTGCAGCAGCAGGTGCTTACCTCGAGGGGGCATTGCCCAATGCAAATAACCAGGCCGCCACATCCTAGAAATGCAACACGGCAACCATGACCAAGTGGGACAACATTGAAAGAGTCTGCAATCACTTCAGCGTACTCTAACATAACGCTCAATCTATACATTGGCACTGTACACTATACATTGGCTACGATCCACATGACAACAGTGAGTATACACGCAGACGGGTTGCTTTTGGCACATTGAACCTTCCGACTGTAGCCCCAGTGCTTGCCTTCATCGCACATGGTAGTCTGGTAGCAAGCAACAACCACCAGCGCAAGCAGGTAGGACAGTGTGTCCCACGTGTTTGCACCGACAGTCGCCGTTGAAGATGAGCGATTTGGATTGCGAAGCAATCGGGTGACGCAAGCATCTGCTGCAGCAGCTATCACAGTGACATGCAGTGCCCGGCATTTTAGCGTTACCGCTGTTCCTACATGCATTTTTCGTTTTGTTATTTTGCATGTTCCTAATGTGTAATTCACACTTGGTGCCCCGCATACTCTTAACATGGGCATGGTCGGTTTTGTGAACATCACCAATTTGCAGCCACTTTGGCAGGCCTTTCCACACATGTCGATATCAACTTCATACACTTAGAACCAAGTAATCATGTATGGCCGAGGAAGGCCACAAGCAAAATTTGCACATGGCAGCAGCTGGAAAGGACGGAACGGGGAGCATCAACCACGGTTGTAAATTCGCAGTCTATGTCACTGTGTGGACTGTAGGAGCAGGTGCTTCCCTCGAAAGACTGTTTCCCAAAGCAACTGACCAGGCTCCCACATATGAGAAACGTAACGCGGTGACAAGTACCAAGTCGGACAGCAGCGAAACCAGATTCTGCAATCAATCACTACAATGTAGCCAATTCAAAAACCCATGATGTCGAGCAAGGATAGCAATCCTGAATCAGACTAGGAAATAAATTTTGGCGTTCAAGACACACGCCAATGCCGCATCAGCTATTTTAGGAGAGGAATTGCACATGGAAACGTGCACTAGAAAATACTGCTACACATGTGTTATGCTTCTAGACAGTGACTGGTATTAAGTATGAGCAAAGAATCGGTTGACCTTTAATGTTTTGATGAGGAAGAGGAGTGATCTCTAACAAGAATGTCGAATGAAAAAGCTTGCATTCATTCAAAAAAAATTATAATTGGCACGAATTGGCAACGCCAGGAAGCTCACTAAGTAAGGGCAAGTAGACGTATCTCTTATGCGAGTGCTGACTGTGCCTGTTTAGAGGTTGCAGGTACATCTGAAGACACATAATTGTTTTTGTTGTTGAGGTACCTGGATCACTCTACCAATATCCGTGCTGGTGGAATGATGGCGAAGGCTCTTTTAACTCTTGACACAGTCGTCCGTAGGCTTTACATCTCATCCCAGTAATTCTGGAATGGCTTCTTTCTTCGTGGTCTTGTGAATTCGGCTCCAGCCCCTTCCTGTTAGTGTAGATTGGGGCTACCGTGATGACCAAGATGTACTTGGCACAGACACTGTTAGGGCAGAACAGTGACACGTGATATACAGCAGAGATTATCCAAACTCATGTAGTGTTATCTTTTATGCTCGAACAAATTATGGTGAACTGTAAACATGAACAAACGTTCATATCATCTGCTACAAACAAATGACATTCATCTCAAGGCTAGCAAGCAAATACAGCATACATCAAGCATATTTATTTCTGAACTAAGTGTTGTTAACCTCGTAAGAGCATACAAAGTCCACACAATGACCTTGTTGTAGCATGCAGCAGCTTCTGCTTAGTGCATGTAGTGTGTAACGTTATACTGTTGCCATCCTCATTACTGCATGTCTGGAACAGAAATTTTGACTACATCAGAAATTGAATAAGCACAATATTGCAACATAAAATGAGAAAAGTTGCAATATATGCATTTATGCATGGTTTGTGACTACAGAAGACATGCAAATGTGCTGTTTTTCCTAGGGGGCTTAAACAGGATGGTAAATAAACATTGTTACTCTCCGTAAAATTGATGTCTGCCTAACTACAATGCATGTCAACAGCTTAAGTATTATTAAGATAGCAAATGAGAACATTTGGGCGCTCGTTTATACACTAGAAGAGATCACACTGCTGGTTTGACAAACAAATAAATGAAATACATGAAGGTATTAGAATCCTGAGGTAAACTAAACAGAAAAGCAAGAACATTTGAAACCAACAAGCACGCAATATGGGTGATTTATCATGCGAACAACTGTTTAAAACAGTAAATTCGGTACTTTGGCTACCATTTATCAAAGGGTTATTCGACTGTGAACGAAAGAAGTGGCCAGCGGACTCGAAACACGCACCCCCTCCTCATATATATATATATATATATATATATATATTCATATATGTATATATATATATATATATATATATATATATATTTAGTGGGGAAAGAGGAATTTTTCACGCTACCTTTCAAACGTGAAGACCTTGAGTGGTGCTACAAGGTAGACAGGACAATTATTTCATTTCAACAGTTCCGATCGGTGGACCGAACTTGATCAGGGTTTACAAAAAAAAAGGCAGTTCGGCCCTGGTAGCGCGGACACTAGACCCAGTGCCCGGTCCTCAAACACATCAAACCGTGAAGGACAGTTGCGACAGTGATTGATTTTTGGCGCTTTGGCAGATTTGCAGCTGCCTTTGGCAACTATGCAGGGTAAGGGGAAGGCAAAGACCCATGTACGTAGGGCAAGGAGGTCAGCGAGAATAAAAAAAGGAAAAAAGAAACGAAAAATTTTAAAGCACTCAGGAGGAGGGAGACGTAAGTCGGAGAGCGAAGGGGGCGGGAAGTAGCCGCAGCTAGGTTCCCGTCGACCCGAGGCAAGGAGGGAGAAAACGGTCGCAGCGCAGCACCAGTGCGTGCTCTGCCCTTGTAGCGGCTGAGAGGGCAAGTTGAATCGGGCGGTGGGGGGAACAATAGAGAAGGGGCCCGGAAGGAAGACAGAAGAGCGGCAACTTGTGGAAAGAACCACAGTGTCACAGTGCACATATACAACGCACGGCCCGTTCCGGCTACACTGTGGTCCTGCCAGGGTGCGAAAAGATATGTTGTTCCAAAAAGAATATAAGCGTGAGATTCGCAAAGCAAGTGCGTCCCTGGGCTTAAGTTTAGAGAGCCGAGTTAAATAGCCTCCTTGAGGTCCAGTTTTTGAACGTTTAACCGACAATTGACATCAAGTCAGCTCGTGCGGATTCCAAGAAGGGGCCATAGGTCCCTCAGAATGACCACTTGAGTGGCAGGGGGCAGGGATCTGACTTTTTTGGTTTTCCGCTTGCCTCCTTGAGGCGCATGCTGAGGGACGAGCAAGCGGTGGCCAGCGTCTCCATTTTAGAGTACAAAACATGTATTCGCGTTTCCCATGCACTCTGACGTCATCTCCCGGAGGCACGTCAGTCACCCCGGACTTTCATTAATTCCTTTAGCGTATGTTCCAAATTTATGGATGAACAAAGATTCTCTCTGCTCGTGTGCACGGGTGTTTTGGAAACCAGATTGCAAGAGCACAACGCTCACGCGTTCAAAGGAGTGATCTCGCAGCCGAAAGTCCCTGTAGAAGGGTAGATATGGGACACTTTTCACATCCACGCGGTGATTGTTGAACCGCAGGCGTAAAGGAGTCTTTGTTTGTCCGATATATTCCTGCTTACGCACCTCGCATCGAATTTTGTACACGACATTACAGGAACAATAGTCAAGATTTGCATTAATTTTTTATATGAAGGACGAGTTCGATGCCTCAGCCGTGTCTGTTGTTGTCATGTGACGGCATACCTTGCAGCGAGGTTTACCACACGGTCGACAGCTTTGGGCGTGTTTGACATCAGTGTCCTGGCCCTGACTAACAAATCCCTTAAATTTTTGTTTTTTCTATACACAACCCGAGGCGGCTGCTTGAAGATAGCAGCGAGTCGGATGCTCTGTTTTATGATATTGAAATGGCGGTTGAGAATGCCATTGACGCACGGAGGACAGGTAGCATGCGTGAGGACCGAGTTCGGATTTGATTGTGTATTGGTATTCCTTACCCTTTCTCCCGTTATCTGTGCTCGATCTAAGCTGCGGGCGCGTTCAATGGCATCGTCCACTATTTTTGGAAGATATTTTTGGCGTATGAGAGCAGATTTAAGTTCCTCCGCGTGTCGCTCAAATTGCGCAGATTCGGAACAGACTCTTCCGCATCTCTGTGCCTGGGAGTAGGGAATGCTTGTATTGCAGTGATGAGGGTGGCTACTATAGAAATGCTGATATTGCGAACCATATGTCGGTTTTTGTACAGGGACGTGCAAATGCGGCCGCCACTCAGTGACAGAGTGACGTTGAGGAAGTGAATGCTATCTTGTGAGAAGTGCGTAAAGCAGATGGACGGGTACAGAGAATTGAAATTCGAAATGAAGTCCAATAGGCTTTGTTCATTGCCGGCCTGCACAAAGAAAATGTCATCCAAAATTGTTTATAAAATATTGGTTTTACGACTGAGTTTGCGAGGAATGGTATTTGGAATGATGCCATAAAAATATTTGCATAATTTGGCGCCATCTCCGTTCCCATGGCAGTTCCGCTGATTTGCAGATAATGCTTGTCCTCGGCAGCGCCTGCTCTTCCTCTTTTGAGAGGTTACTGCAGATGGAACGATGCCTCTCGCACTCTTTTATAATGTCTTTTTGAACCGCAGAAATATACATGTCAAAGTAGTTGTCATGTGCCTCGCCAGGTGTCCATAATTTTTCGGAGAGTCCAGGTAGCTGGTCAAGACACCCCTCTGTAATTTTTCGATCATAAAAGTACTCCCGTAGTCGTAAATTTCTCGCGAAATCAACCAAATCTTGAAACAACTGAAACTCTTTCACGCTTCCTGACGCCAGACAAAAAATTAGACCTTTCGAATGGAGATTTAGTTGTGCACTCGACAATGGGCTGCTCGAAGGTTTATGACGTTTGAGGCGTTGCCCACTGTCTCGTGCTTTTTTTCGCTGATTACTTTAGAACAACCGGTCGCTTCGAATTCAAGATTATGGCTCTGAGAATCACCTGTCATCGCCGATAGGATATTGTCACGCTCTCGTTCCTCTCTTTGTTGTTCTTGGATGTTGACATTCTTCTTCCCCTCGTATTTTACCAGTTCCAGCCCTTCCAGTTCTGTGAGCTTTCACTGACACAACAGAATCTGCTCGTCGTTTTTAAGCTACGATGCTTTGCGCACGCTATGTTGTGCCACCAGCCGGGGGAGCCCAAGCGAGGACTCCCGTAGTATACATTCCACTGCTCTCTATCTTTTTCGTCAAAGGTATCCATTGCCAGATTCTGTGTTACCTGAAGAACCTTCGGTGGGACGCCCGAGGCTAAATATTTATTCATACTAAAGGCACGCATCTCAAATCGCACCCGCTTCTCAATTGTTTTCCGCAAAGTCACGAACTCTCGGGACCAAAAAGTGCCGGATCGCGCCGTACCTGAAGTGTTAGCCAGTCAATCTCTTGGAGTTGGCACTGCGCAGCCGACAGCCTCGGCGTAGGCGGGGCAATCTCTCCGGTGTCCGCACCCCCCTAAGCGACCGGCACCCCTGGTCGTGCCGGAACTCCGGGCACTTGCAGCATGTTGGTCCGCCTCGTCACAGGGGGCTGCCTGGGCATCGCCCGGACGGGATAGTGAGACCCGCCGCGTGGGTCCGGCGTAACCATTCGAGGTGCGATCAAGCCAAGATACATGCGACCATCCGGCACCCCGCAGGAGCACGCACCTCAGCTGACTGGCAATGATGGCCATCCCCTCGAAGGCGGGGCGCACCCCATCAGATGCGAGTACTCTGCTTGGGGGCAGCCACTGGAACTCGTGGTCAAGGATGATGGCGTCCTTTGTCCGCCGGCAGTGATTTCCTCAAGCGAGTCCTCAATATCATGAAACAGAGCATCCGATTCGCTACTATCTTCACGCAGCCGCCTTGGGCTGTGTATAAAAAAACAAATATTTAAGAGATTTGTTATTCAGAGTGAGGACACAGATGTCAAACACGCCCAAAGCTGTCGACCCTGTGGGAAAACTCGTTGCAAGGTATGCCGTCATATGACAACAACAGACACAACTGATGCATCGAACTCGTCCTTCGTATATAAAATTAACGCAAATCTTGACTGTGATTCCAGTAACGTCGTGCACAAAATTCGATGTGAGGTGCGTAAGCAGGAATATATAGGACAAACAGAGACCCCTTTCCGCATGCGGTTCAACAATCACCACGCGCATGTGAAAAGTCTCCCGAATTTATCCTTCTCCAGGCACTTTCGGCTGCCAGATTACTCCTTTGAATGCGTGAGCATTGTGCTCTTGCAATCTGGTTTCCAACACACCCGCGCACGCGAGCAGAGGGAATCTTTGTTCATCCATAAATTTGGAACATACGCTAAAGAAATTAATGAGAGTCCAGGGCGGCTGACGTGCCTCCGAGATATTACGTGCGAGTGCACGGGAAACGCGAATAGATGTTCTGTACTGTAAAATTGAGACTGTACTCAAAATGTGTTCTTATAGTGTTTGTATAACTAAATGGAGCGTAATAGAATGAAGCCTCAATGCAGCGATCGCGCAGATTCGCAGCGGCTGACTGCGCGTCTGCATGCTTGTCCGCGCACTGTTTCGCTTTCTCCGCGCGCTCGTTTTCTCACGGTGCCATGAGCTTTAGGCCTCAGAATATGAGCATTTGACAGTATACAAGCAACCATTGTTGCGTGGGCGCTATCAGAGCTGTTCAAAAAAAATTTCATCGAAGAAACTTCGATGCCTACGGGGACTGTAGTGTGCCGCCGCGACGATTCAATCTTTTTTTTTCGTCTAAATTCTTTGATCTTTCAATATTGTTTCTCGAGTTTCGTCGCACTGTATGTTTATCGGCGTTCTCAGCGTGCAATTTCCCACTGCTCCTTTTTTGTAATTCAGTGCATTAATTCATAACACAAGCATGACCACATGCCATGCTTTTTTTAAAATGTGCTTCTTACCGCTGCCTTTTCATTCCAGTGAACTTGCCAGTATCTATAGCATCGACAAGTTCATAGACCAAACCGTCATGACATTAGTCGGGCAGCGGACTCGGGCAAGCGTCTCCGTGCGCGTTTTCAGAACATCGCAGACCGGGCGCCGTAGCAGAAATCTTCCTCGCGTCTGTGCTTGTTGCATACCCGAGTTGTAGCCGATACTCTTTGCCGGTTTTATGTTTCGCGAGCCAAGCTTCACGCAGCTTCTTGTCCTGCGGCTACGTGTGAATAAGGCTGACACCGGACTCCATTACGTGCGTCCGGCCCTGCGGAACCGAGCAGTAGCCTAACATGTTGCACGCCTTCAAAGGCAGCCACTACCTATTGTAGCGCTTTGAAGCGTTGTAAAGAAGACACTCGATGCGGGAAAATTTCGCCACTAAATGAGGACAGCAGCGTACGAGTGAATTTCTACTCGTTTTCAGCTCGCTTCGGCGCGCCCGAAGCAGCCGACGCGGCCGCTATGTTCACGTGATCCCTCCTAGCACGTCACGCTGACGGTGGCGCTAGCTTTTCCAGTGGTGGAGCTCGAGGCCGGTGAACATAATTAGCGGAACCACGTTGGCCGGCTCACCCTCGCACACTTTCCCTCATACGGAACGTCGCGGTGACGGCGACAGCAGAAACACGACTGGAGTGTCCACATAATTGCTATCGCAATAAAAAAGTTGTTTTGCAGTTCTAACGTACATGGTTTAATCTAAATGAGAGAAGGTTTGTGTGAAGCAGGTAATAAAATGCAGTATAACCAATGGCTTTGGGTGCATAAATGTTTCTTTGACTACTTCGAAACGGAAAACCTCGCGCACTGTTCTTATCAACCAGCAATGCTGCATATTTGTTCTCACCGAATGTTCTTTTGCGAATCTTCACCAGTCGCAAGTTAAGTTACAGTGCAAACACCAAATCAAGCTGGCATAGTGCGAGAGTTTACGCAACAATGTCAAGACGACGAAGGCGATGTACGATGCTTGTCGACGGACCATTGACGATGAGAGGTGTATATATATATATAAACACGACATACATCTAGTCACATTCTTGAATTCTGTAAAACTCTATAGCAGTGGCACATGATCGTTCTAGATAACTGACCAAGAATGGACACACACCTAGCTGATCACACGTTGAATGAACCAATAAACAAGCGGGTAAAACAAATTGTTCCATGTAATGCGCTGTCGCTCCAAGGAATTAGTGTGCTAAGAAATCTGAAATAATATATCCTGGATTCTTGGCTAGATAAAAGCACATGGGAAGATTCATAGCGATGCCACTTGGTGACGGCAAGCAACATTTTGTACGTAACCTTACACAAAAACGAAGCAAGTTCCGCTTTCCTCGGACCATTCAAGGCCACCTAGTATAGATTTGAGCCTTCCATGGCACTTGAAATAAACGCAATTATGCAATTTGCCTTTGTTTTTGTGAATTCCTCTCAACCCACTTGAGCCCTTCTTCGACATGACGTGTGGGTAATTCTTTAGTCTCGGTTGCTCAACTACTACATTCGCAGCCTTTGACATTTTTCAGTGGTTGTTTATTTGCTTTAAAACGTGTCAATGGGCTGTCCTTTCTCATATGCGCACGTGCTCTGTAAACAGTGCTTTTTTGTGATAATTCCGTCATTTAGTGCGAGACGCTATTGTCAGCTGACTACCGGTTGACTTTTGTCTCAGCAGTATGAAAATTGTATACTATAACCAGAGTCCTTCCATGTTTTTTCTGGTCACGAAACTGCCGCCTCAGTTTCATATAGCGCCAGCGCCCGCCGCTAGAGGCGCAACCGTGCATGAGAGGGCATGCGAACGCCGCTACCGCTGTGGTTGTGTGTGGGGCAGCCTCGGTATTCTAGCTTTCTCAACTTCCTCAACGATCACTTTAGTTTCACGTAACTATTTTTAACATTGAATATAATTAAATTACTGCCTGAGCGTGTCTTCTGCGCTGATATGAGCGCACGGGACGAAAAAAAAAAGCCGCTCATAACATGGAGCTTGCGGCGGTCTCAGACCAAAAAGAAGAAAGATCTGGAATTTTAAGAGCCAGAACCGCGATGCGATTATGAGGCACGCCATAGTGGGGGACTCGGGATTAGTTTTGACCACCTGGGATCCTTTAAAATGCACATAAATTCAAATAAACGGGTGTTTTGCATTTCGCCCCCGTCGAAGTGCGTCCGTTGTACACGGCCGGGCGGTCCCGGTCCGGATTTCTTCGTCATCGCCGTTCACCTCAACGCTTCGGTGGGCTCCGCTTTTTAATATTTGCCTTAAATTAAACACCGCGCTTTCGCAACAAAACGCCAGTGGTCCCACTTATCACCAGAGGAGTAAGCGCCAATTCTCCGTTGCGCATAGCGCCAGATTGTTCGCCGAGCACAGCTGTTCAGTTTCTGTTAAACTGTGGCATAGAAGGACTCTGTGGGCAGTATCTTATAACGAGATCAAAAGAATGAAATTGCTATTGCAAAGGGCTCCTAGCGTAGAATACTTAATGACAAAGATAAGGGAACTGAGCTGCTTCATGCGCTTAAGATTTTTTGCAAAGCGATGTCATTTCTGAATAAGATTTAGGTAGAATTAATGCAAGACGAACTTCGCTACTAAATGTCTTCCTAGACAATCACATGTAAGAAGACAGGACAGACAGACAGACCTGTGCTGTCTTCTTACATGTGATTGTCTAGAAAGCGCAACCAATGTTTCCTATTACAATGAACCAACTTGCCCCACAAAGCATCCTGCTAAATGCCTTCGGTAAGGCGTTTAACAACGGATGAAGGCGAACCTGAAGTGTTAGGACCTGCACAGTTGAAACTAGCTGTAATTAGGCAATTGCCTTAGCAAGCAGTCGTTTAGAAGCGTCAGTAAGCCCAGCACTTATTCACACTGCTCGTGGTTTCGACGCAGAAACGACGAGACTAGGTATTTTGGTTCTTAATTCGCAACTATTTACAATATGTTAAAATGTTGCAATCACTGGTCCTGATATTCTTATCATGGTCGAAAAATGAAAAAAAAACTGTAATTCGATTAAGAAAATAAATAAAACGTGTTGGTGCAAAAACAAAATACAAGCACGATCATTTATTTATCATGTAAAATAAGCGGAGCGAAATACAGATAGCACGGAGGCGTCCGGTCACAATTGGGCCACCATTCACAATGCAAGAAGTTTGTTAAAAGCATGACACTGATATAATACGCATAAAGAAATAAGATCAAACGTGAGAGGTATGCATTGGGAGGCAGGAAACAAACACCAGCAAACGAATGGCAATAAGTACAGAATGCATAGTCGATTGTTTCTATAAACAAGAAAGTGTAAAGCATAAGCATTTCATAACACACGGCTAAAGAACTCTCAAACGAACACAAGTAGCCACATCACAAATACAGCAATTTTTTTAATGGCTTGTTAGAGATACCACCTGTCTACTTCTTCAGCTGTTACTTAAACATGCAGACAAAACTTGCTCAGCAAATCACAATACAAATGTAGCTAACAGTGTGCTAATAACCTTTTTACTCATAGCAGCTTATAGACTTAAAAGTACGTGCAATTGAAGAATTGTAGCCAATCATCGGCCAAGACTAAAGGACAATGGAAAATAAAACAATGCATATTATTCTGTTTTAATACTTGCATTTAAAGGAATTCTAATGCTATACCTTTCATAGATGGTCGGGGTAAGGGCGCTATTGCTGTGAACTACTCTATCCTGGTATAACACAAATTGAGGTTGCAACAATGCATAAAGCAAATGTGTTCAGCGTCGGCTTCTCACGCTCCAGGGACACATCGTCGCCGTTGATGTTGAAATTGCACGCAGTGACGATGTCCGAGGCGTCAAAGTGTTTCGTGCACACACGTGTATACTTCGATTCGGAATTAAAACCGCCACTTTCCTGCCGCGGTATGGCCCGCTTCCATTTCTCGCGCTGCTCCTTGTTATTAGGTAAACAGAACAATGACACCTTTTCGGTCGTGCCCTTGTAGCCGGAACGGTACCCAGACACGCAACACGTGTTCGGCATTGTTGTCCCACCCCACCACTTCAACCAAACAGCCCAACACTCGAAAAATAGCACAGCACATGCACAGAACGCACCCGAAAAGTCAGCTCGCCTCGCACTGCGCACGCATTTCGGTACGCGAACGATGCCCTCTGTGGCACAGTGGCGCCGCGTCGCGGCACCTTTGGGCAGCATATGAACCTCTCCCATAGCATGACGGCGGAGTTTCGTGACCAGAAAAACATGGAAGGACTCTGCTATAACGGAAGGAAACTAACTAAGCGCATAATATTTCCTGCGTGCTCTGGGTGCGCTAAGGCTTACTCGGTATGTCAGTTGAAAGTATTCCATCCTGGTATGCTATACCGAAAAAAGGAAATGATGGAACTCCATCACGGGAATTATTGTTTTTGGGCCAACTTCGCCCCGTCGGCTAGAATAGCTCACTGCCGTTTACTTCGCGCTGTTTTACCGAGCGCCTTAGGCGCAACTCTCACCCTGGACGGGTGGGCCACTTTTCTCTCCACATAAACTATCTATGGGTTTTCTTTTTATTTGCTTACTTTTTCTTACATTTCCTACTTAATATTATTTTGTCTATTTGACTGCAAATCACGTTGTCTAATTAAAGAACCGTGGTTTGTCTTCAAAACTGGTGATTATTCGTTTCGGAAATGCAAATCCACCGAGTGGTTTATTTTCGCAGAGATATCGCCGTTATCAAGTAGCCCCCATGGACGGCACTTGCAGCCGAATCTTCCGTTGCAGGGATCTGCTACCAGAAAAATTGGACCACGCAGCTGGCGCTCTGAGCGCGCTGCGTAACGAAGGCATCAAGCACTACGGACTGCTCAGGGCGCTGGTGCATCGCTCTGACTTCAGCTACATGGCGGCGAGGACGAAACCGCTTCTTGAGGTGGGTGAGGGTTCAGTAATGTATATATCTATCTCTGCCTGCAATAGATTTTCTGTTTAGGCTAGAACGGAAGCCCGTTCTACGTGGCGCGCTAGCAACTACATGGCACGTCAAACTAGACTGCCATAACCGATCTTGATCCGTCGTCAATTTCATATGCCTTGGTTGATGCCACTTCTACGCAATATTTTTTTTTCCAGGCCGCAGGAAATATCACATAGGAGAGCGTAATGTACGATGTGCGTTGTTCAGATATTTGAATGCTTCGACGTCTCGCCCCAACTGAGCACACGAATACATTCTTCTCTATGCAAAGCTGCACGAGGTGCAAGAAAGGAATTAATGGCGGATTAGTGCTCCCGCCTTTGCAACGCTGCGTTGGCAAGGCTTCGAAAGCACCCGCTCGTATTTCCCTTTCTAATGCCATGAGTAGGGTTGTGTCCTGTAACCTGAAATTGAATGTGTGTTTGAGAAGCTCATGTTAAATGCCATAGATGTGTAAGTAAGAATTCGATGCCAAACGATCGATCGATTGGTTCGTAGACATTCACCCCCACCGTCGGCGTCCGAGACGCACCGTCAGAGACGGTCTGCACAGGTGGCTCAATGGGTGTCTTAGGTTCGAAGGACAAAGCCGCTGCAGTAACGAACGAACAACAACTTGTATTTACAGATAAAATTACAAAGTTCGGTTACAAGATTGCATAGTTTCAACAGTACATCGGTTACAAATAGCTACACTGGTTTGGACCACATAGGGCGACCCTATTTCGGCAGAGCCGATGGTGCTTAGCACCGGAGCCAGGTCCAGAACTCCCTTTCGGAGCGCCGCGGCCGCATTTTGTAGACGCAACGCTCCGCCCACAATCTTTGCTGGCGAATTGCCGCCGGGTTGCGTCTCAACTGGACAATCCATTCACCAATCACTGCGTTCAGCAGAACTTGGGTGCGGGATTGGCCAGTCGAACAACCAAAAGTCAAAGAACATCTTTTTTTAGTACAGTTCACGGTGTAGAATCCTCACCCGAAATACACAATATACAACAACAAAGGGGTGAGGGTCATGCCAGCTGTACCCATCGCAAGTTCCGAGCAACGGCTCTCGAGCACAGCCGGCGCAACAAGCACTGACCAACAAAATACATTCACAAAACCAAAAAGCCTGGGAACGTCGGGACCATGTTTTCCAGTGCTCGAACACGTGCGCGACGCGACCGGATTCCAAGAACCCGCAGGCCATGCGGCGCCATAAAGATGCAATTGTTTGCAAGCCAAACTGTTACAGAGGAGCCCGGGATAATTGTCCACTCGCCGAGGTCGGCCTCGTGTCCGGGCCGTAAGCCGAAGAAGACGTTCCCACGGCGCCTCGGAACCGAGACAAAACCGCAGGCTCTTTTGCGGCTCGAAGAATCCCTACGCCGGTCAGCGCGCGGTGCAAAGCCATAAAAGGTAATGAGGCTGGCGCGCCTGCTTGAGGCCGCGCTATCTCCGTTGCCCGCGGCCAGACCCGAACCAAGCATTCTTCAAGGGTGCCGATGAGAGCACCGCGGAAGTCAGACGCGCCCGCCCGTTACGGCGTTTGACGCCCAGTCGGGGAGACCCCAGCTGGGAAGGAGTTTACCCCCGCCAGCGGCCGCGCGCAAGGGAAACGCCTGTGGGGATTCCGAGGAAGCACAATGCGACGGGGGTCCGAAGCTCCCTTTTAACGCGATAGCGTTAAGGAGCTCGTGTCGCAGAAAAGCCGGTGTCGTCGGCGTCGGGTGTCGGCGTCGGCGGCGTTGACCGTGAGCGATAAATCACGGCAGGCGCTTCATAAATAAAAAGCAACTTCCAAGATTGGCCCGGTGGGAATCGAACCCGGGTCTCCGAAGTGTGAGACGGAGACGCTACCACTCAGCCACGAGTTCGATGCTTCCAAGCGGTGCAAACGCGCCTCTAGTGAATGTGGTGTTGCCTTCGAAACGAGCCGTGGAAAGTTATACTGCGGTGTATATCGGTAATTATGAACATGTAACGTACAGAAGTCACAATTACACGAGTTGCGAAGTGCGTTTCCGCTGCATTTCTTCTGCGCTTTCCGCACACGCAGAGCCATCTTGCGGCAAACACAGAAGACCCCCTCCTCTCAATGTACGGCGCTGCCCCGATAGGAGGCGCGCCGCGCGCGCATTGGGACCGCTGCCAGGCGCGTCGCGGGACTCCCTCTCCCCTGACGACGCTTCGCCGTGCTCCCGGTTTAGATTACTATCTATCTCTCTGCCCGTGCCGATCACGACGTTTGGCTGGCGTAGATAGTTTCCCCTCCGAGACACCGAGTTCTTTGGTTCGTTTCGTTCGCTCAGGCGCACGTTTCGTTGCCCCGCAGAACGCTGCGTTGCTCGACGCTCACCGCGTGATAGGTGGGCGCTAAGTCCGATGCGGGGCGCATGTGCCGTAGCGCACTGTCTTATACCCCTTGGCGGGTCGACGGGAACGCTGTCGCGTCCCACTCTTGAAGGCGAAGCTTAAGCGTCCTCCAATTTTTTTTACTGTGATGCGCGACCGCTAATGTGGCTCTTATGGTCTTCTCCGCTCCCCGAACTGTGCGGCAGCCCTGGGTGCCGACGGCGTGGTTACTCTGCTTTCTTGCAAGGCCCCGCTCTGGGTCAACCGTTGATAGCCATTACTCAAGTGTGGAAACAATCTCGTCGAGACGCATGTCCCCTGCCCAGATGGCCCGCGCCGTCCGTTTGGGTTTGTTTTGCAGCCGCCCGTAGCGGGGCTTACAGTGTACCTTGAAATTGTTCGTATGCTTTCATTTTTGCTTGGGAACGCTGTAAGCTGCAGCGCAAAAGTTTATAGAAGTGGTATGTTTTAGGCGGGGATTCTTGCTTTATGTAATGTTCTTTTTTTTACCGGCAGAAGAAGGAGAGATGTTTGCTTGAGCCAGCTACATAACACAAGTCGAGTATTATCTTGAGTAGGAGCTAATTCAGTCGTGGCCCGAAGTGACGCAACTTAGTAACTAAAAAGAAATTTCAAAAGGTCGTGCACTATTTCAAATCTTTATTTTTATTATTTTGTGGTAGTATGTAAATTAGGCAAAATATCTCTCTTTTTATCGCTCCGCCGCCTAAGCGCTGTTTTGCTAGTGCGACATCGTGAATTTCAAGATATTTTATCTTATTTGAGCCGCTGTGGATAAGTGAAACTTACTGAACCTAATATGTTTACCCTTCGGCTATTTTGCGAATAAAGAGTAAAATAAGTTAAGCGATAAACGTTATTTAGGCTCGAGCAAGCGCCGTCAAAATCGGTGACGTCACGGCAAGCTGAAGTGCAAAGTTCAAAGTAGCACCGCCACGTCTATTTAATTTTTCATGTATTTTCGGGCTTGCCATACGTATTCTCCTGGCAAGGGTTGTGATTTCGGAACTGCAGAATTGTGTTCTATTGATACAGGTCAAATTATAGTAACTCTAGTGTCCCTTAATATTAAAAATTGGAGGACGCTTAAGCTTCGCCTTCAAGAGTGGGACGCGACAGCGTTCCCGTCGACCCGCCAAGGGGTATAAGACAATGCGCTACGGCACAGCGATCACTTACGATGCGCCCCGCATCGGACTTAGCGCCCACCTAACACGCGGTGAGCGTCGAGCAACGCAGCGTTCGCCGCGGCAACGAAACGTGCGCCTGAGCGAAAGAAACGAACCAAAGAACTCGGTGTCTCGGAGGGGAAACGATCTACGCCAGCCAAACGTCGTGATCGGCACGGGCAGAGAGATAGATAGTAATCTAAACCGGGAGCACGGCGAAGCGTCGTCAGGGGAGAGGGAGTCCCGCGACGCGCCTGGCAGCGGTCCCAATGCGCGCGCGGCGCGCCTCCTGTCGGGGCAGCGCCGTACATTGAGAGGAGGGGGTCTTCTGTGTTTGCCGCAAGATGGCTCTGCGTGTGCGGAAAGCGCAGAAGAAATGCAGCGGAAACGCACTTCGCAACTCGTGTAATTGTGACTTTTGTACGTTACATGTTCATAATTACCGATATACACCGCAGTATAACTTTCCACGGCTCGTTTCGAAGGCAACACCGCATTCACTAGAGGCGCGTTTGCACCGCTTGGAAGCATCGAACTCGTGGCTGAGTGGTAGCGTCTCCGTCTCACACTCCGGAGACCTGGGTTCGATTCCCACCGGGCCAATCTTGGAAGTTGCTTTTTATTTATGAAGCGCCTGCCGTGATTTATCGCTCACGGTCAACGCCGCCGACGCCGACACCGACGCCGACGACACCGGCTTTTCTGCGACACGAGCTCCTTAACGCTATCGCGTTAATATATGCAGTAAGTAAAACTAGTATTGAATAATAGTTCTCAGAAGAATTTATTTGTTTTACAGTTGGAGCCAGCATTTAATTGAGGCAGCGTACACCACGTGATAATTTTTGTCTTACAAGGGCAGGTTGACGTGGCTGTGCTAAAGATTACAGTATAGAACCGCTATAAGGAAGTTGACTGACCCGAGCCTTTCTATGTGAGAAATAACTTGATATTCGTTTTTTTTCTTTTTTTTGGGGGGAGGGGGTTTTCTATAGGCCTACCACAAAGTACGAAAACATTAAAAAAAGAATTCCTGAACGTGGACTGCTAGTTCGTGTCAGCCATAATTACGCAGCTATCAGTTAAGTCTGCTATACTGGGTTTGACCAGCATGTCGGATCGGCAAATACCAAAACAGGCGGCTTAGTTATTGTTACCCGTCAAGGAAATGGCGTTTCTGTGTACATACACATATACATCAGGTTACATGCTACGTGGAAAAGTTGTGGTCTGTAGCCTTAAGAAAGTTAGCTGAGGAAGCCCTTAGTGGACTTTTACAGGCTAGTAATTAGGCGGAGACACTGATCAAAAGAAGCAAAGTGAGTTTCAGAAATAACGCAGCCAACCCAGCTTACACATTCTCTTCATAGAAGACCGTAATAAACAGAGCATAATAACGCATAATTTTTAAGTATGCTGGAATAATCGAAATGTCCTGTGACAACGCTTGCGTATTCATTGACAAGCAGCAATTGCTCATTAGCCTATGCAAGGGTGCTTAAAGCAGCATTAGGCGTTCTGCAAAAAAAACATAGTGATATACATGTATCTGATAGTTTTAATGCTTTTTGATTTGTTACTTTGTGTCGTGAATATTTGGGCGCACCAGAAACAGCAGATTTTAAATTCTGGCCATCTTTTCGGACGAACCATCGACAAGGTGGACCTTAAGGCTCCTGCTGTCAGTCATTTGCCCAAGTTCTCTATAGCACTGCACCCTTCCTGCAGGGCTGTGGGGCTCACTGACAAAACTTAAGCCGTCACATGAAGTTAGGGCACCGGTGGAGTGAGAGGCTGACATTTGAGCGTTCCCTTTAACACTTGACCACAGTGTAGATGTCTACAGACATTTGCGGCATAACAAAAGTGCTTCTTCGCCTTGCGACACAATACTCACGCCTCAGAAGGAACCGAAACGCCTCTCCTGCAGTGACCGGTACAGAAGCGCGCACAGGTCATTTTCGTGCAACAGTGTTCTAGGCTTGGGCCGCTGGGATCGTAGTCGCAGGTTCGATCTCCTGTGGCGGAACGCTTGTGTGCTTCATTTTAGGAGTACATTAAAGAATTTCTGGTCGTGCAAAGCGTTCGGTATTCTTTCACTAGAGCGTGCTGCATAAACAGATTCTTTGTTTTGACACGCAAAACACTGAATTTATCGAGGCAAAAGGCGTATCGCATCGGAGACAGGACGAACGAAGAACACAGAAACCGGACACAGCGCCGAAAGTGTCTGTCGTCTGTGTTGTTCTTTTGTCCTGTTTCTGCTTCTGCCTCCATCATGATATTGACACGTGTATTTATATTTATCGGGCGACCAGGTTTCACCGCCTAAGAAATCGTATCGCACAGCGCGGGACGCGCTTGAATGTATCCGAAGTTTCTGGAAAGTTATCGATGCTTCTATCCGCAGTCTGTTGTTGCCGAACCTTGTGTTATCTGATTTATTCGCCTGACGCGAATGATGTAGAACTTTATGGAAGGCACGCGGGTGCCAACGATTAGTCTGGAACATTCGACGATTGTGTATAAAAGCCGACGCGCTTGAACCGCTGATCAGATTTTCGACGATCGCCGACCGTGTTCGCCGCTATCGTTGTGCTATAAGTGTAGCCTGTTTTGTGGGCACAGGTTCGCCCAATAAAAGTTAGTTTTGTCTATCACAGTATTGCTACTGTGTTCTTAACGTCACCACCACGTGACATCTGGTGGAGGTGCTTTTGGTCCATGTACCGGACGCCCCCGACAAGCCGTGATCCAAGCCCGGAACGCAAAGACAACACCAACGCAGTCCCGGACCATCGAGCAAGCCGCCGTCTTCAACAACTGCCCCCGGAGCACGGACTTTTGCCTGAGACGACCAGAAAGATTGCCACCAAGTCCACCCCAATGGCAGCCCCGGCATCGCCCATCGTGCTACAGCAGCCCAGGGAGCCTCCGACGTTCCGTGGTTCAACTTTTGAGGACCCGGAAGGCTGGCTTGAGACGTACGAGAGAGTCGCTACGTTTAACAACTGGAACAGCGACGACAAACTGCGATATGTCTTCTTCGCATTGGAAGACGCGGCCAGGACGTGGTTCGAGAACCGAGAAGCCACCCTAACGACCTGGGAACTTTTCCGAAGCAGCTTCCTGAAGACATTCGCAAGCGTCGTACGCCGAGAACGAGCCCAAGCGCTATTGGAAACCCGGGTGCAGCTACCTAATGAGACGACCGCGATCTACACGGAAGAAATGAGCCGTCTCTTCCGCCACGCCGACCCTGAAATGCCCGAGGAGAAGAAAGTGCGCCTGCTGATGCGTGGTGTGAAGGAGGAACTTTTTGCCGGAATGGTACGAAGCCCACCGAAGACCGTCGACGAGTTTCTTCACGAGGCCACTAGCATCGAGAAGACACTCGAGATGCGAAACCGGCAATTCGACCGCCGCACGACCTCGACAAGCATCGCCGGAGTTCAGTCACTGGCCGCCGACGACCTGCGCGAGACTATCCGAGCTGTCGTGCGGGAGGAGCTACAAAAGCTGTTCCCATCATCACAGCCTCAAGTAGCTTCGATTGCCGACGCCGTGCGTGAGGAACTCCAACAACTTGGAGTAGCCCCTGAATCGCCGCAGCGTGAGCCGCAAGCGATGACCTACGCCGCCGTCGCACGCCGTCAAGGACCCCCTCCGCGACCACGCCAGGGCCCTGTCACGCCACAGTTTCGTCGTCCGCCGCCGCCGCCGCCAGCACGACCACCCGTCGCCCAGCGCACCTACGCGAGGAAGACGGACATCTGGCGTGCTCCTGACCACCGCCCGCTCTGCTACCACTGCGGAGAAGCGGGTCATGTCTACCGACGATGTCCGTACCGGGAGATGGGACTTCGAGGTTTCGCCGTCAACGCGCCGCGTCCACAGCTTGGCGAGCGCCCACGTGACATCGCCGATTACCTCGCCGCTACTCAGTGGAGCCCTCGACGGCCGTCCCGTTCGCCATCACCAGGCCGCTACCTGTCGCCGCAGCGCCGACCATACACTGGCCCAGCCCGGGGCCGGTCAGCGAGCCCATATCCGGAAAACTAAAAGCAGCAACCGATGGAGGTGCGGTTGCTGTTCGTCGAACTGACGAAGATCCTCCGCCGCCGACGAAGACGACGACGAAACGATCTCGACGACATAACAACGACACGCCGCCGTCCCGACGAAGTCAGGAAGGCAAGACTACACCGATGAACGACGACTTGACGACGCGACGTTCCAACTTCAGTTCAACACGACGCAGCCGTGATCCGACGCCACGACCTAACTGCAACGCCAGACAAAGAACCACCGACCTCGACGTGCTTCTCGACGGCCACGCAGTCACTGCCTTAGTCGACACAGGGGCTGATTACTCCGTCATGAGTGGACACATCGCCGCCCAGTTGAAGAAAGTTAAGACTACGTGGGAAGGCCCTCAAATTCGAACCGCTGGAGGACACCTCATCACGCCGTCTGGAGTCTGCACGGCAAGAATTACCGTTCATGACCGGACTTACCCTGCCACCTTCGTTATCCTCCAACAGTGTTCACGAGACGTCATTCTCGGCATGGACTTCCTGACCCAACACGGCGCAATCATCGACCTGAAGTCGAAGTCAATAACGCTGTCGGAAGATCAAGCGATACCGCCGGAGAGCCCTCGTAGTCACCACGCCTTGAGGGTGCTCGAAGATCAAGTGAGCATCCCGCCTCGCTCCAGCATTGTCATTTCGGTCGGCCCCGAAACACCCGTTGACGTAGAAGGCGTCATCGAAGGCGACCAACGTCTACTGCTCGACCGTGAAATTTGCGTCGCAAGAGGGATCGCTCGACTGCACGGAGGAAACACGAAGGTGTTGCTGACAAACTTCAGCCAGGAATTCAAGCACATCAACAAGGGCACGACGATCGCATACATCGAGGAATTTCAAGAAACCAGCGATGCGTTTGTCCTCTCGGGTTCTGTTGCATCTACCCCGACGACCGTAGTTCCCGAGCCAGACTTCGACATAAATCCAAGTCTCCCCATGATTAAGAAGCAACAGCTCAGAAGTCTGCTTCGACGATACAAAGACTGCTTTTCGACGTCATCGAGGATTCGACAAACCCCAGTCGCAAAGCATCGCATAATAACCGAAGAGTGCGCTCGACCACTCCGCCAGAGCCCTTACCGAGTTTCGACGCGAGAACGCGAAGCTATAAGACACCAAGTCGACGAAATGCTGCGCGACGACATCATCCAGCCGTCGAAAAGCCCGTGGGCGTCTCCAGTTGTTTTAGTGAAGAAAAAGGACGGAACCCTACGTTTCTGCGTCGATTATCGTCGATTGAACAAAATCACGAAGAAAGACGTATACCCCCTCCCACGGATAGACGACGCATTGGATCGGCTCTGCAATGCTAGATACTTCTCATCGATGGACCTCAAGTCTGGCTACTGGCAAATAGAGGTCGACGAAAGGGATCGCGAAAAGACCGCCTTCATCACGCCAGACGGCCTCTACGAGTTCAAGGTTATGCCATTCGGACTGTGTTCGGCACCTGCAACGTTCCAGCGCGTCATGGACACAGTATTAGCAGGACTGAAGTGGCAGACCTGTCTCGTTTACTTGGATGACGTCGTCGTCTTCGCCGGGAATTTCGACGATCACCTCAAGCGGCTTGCGACAGTACTAGAAGCCATCAAGTCGTCAGGGCTTACTCTGAAGCCGGAAAAATGCCGCTTCGCTTACGATGAGCTTCTGTTCCTAGGCCACGTAATCAGCAAATCTGGTGTCCGTCCAGACCCGCAAAAGACAGCTGCAATCGCACAGTTCCCGCAACCCATCAACAAGAAGGCAGTGCGTAGGTTCCTTGGCATGTGTGCCTACTATAGGCGCTTTGTCAAGGACTTTTCACGCATCGCGGAGCCGCTAACACATCTAACGAAATGTGATGTCGAGTTCAAGTGGGAAACACCGCAGGCCGACGCATTTGAAGAACTCAAACGACGCATGCAGTCGCCGCCGGTACTTGCGCACTTCGACGAGTACGCCGATACAGAAATCCATACTGACGCCAGTAGCCTAGGCCTCGGTGCCGTTCTAGTCCAGAGGAGAAACGGAGTCGAACAGGTGATAGCTTACGCTAGCCGGTCGCTGTCAAAAGCGGAAGGCAACTATTCTACGACCGAAAAGGAATGCCTCGCCATCGTTTGGGCTACAGCTAAATTTCGCCCTTATCTTTATGGCAGGCCATTCAAAGTCGTCAGTGACCATCACGCGTTGTGTTGGCTAGCGAATATAAAGGATCCTTCAGGACGACTCGCGCGGTGGAGCCTCAGACTACAAGAATACGACATCACTGTCACCTACAAGTCCGGACGAAAACACTCCGATGCCGATTGCCTATCACGCGCCCCCATTGACCCGCCGCCGCAAGACGACGAGAATGACGACGCCTTCCTCGGAATGATAAGCGCGGAAGACTTCGCTGCACAGCAACGGGCAGACGCGGAGCTAAAAGGCCTCGTCGAATATTTGGAAGGGCACACCGACGTTGTCCCCAGGGCATTTAAGCGCGGATTATCTTCCTTCACGCTTCAAAACAATCTACTCGTGAAGAAGAACTTCTCCCCAGTCCGCGCCAACTACCTTCTTGTTGTCCCGTCAGGACTTCGTCCAGAAGTATTGCACGCCCTACATGACGATCCGACCGCTGGACACCTAGGATTTTCCCGGACACTATCAAGGATACAAGAAAAGTATTATTGGCCGCACCTGACCGCCGACGTCGCCCGTTATGTCAGAACATGCCGAGACTGTCAGCGACGCAAGACACCGCCGACAAGGCCAGCCGGATTACTACAGCCGATCGAGCCTCCTTGCCGACCATTCCAGCAGATCGGGATGGACTTGTTGGGACCCTTTCCGACGTCAACAACCGGAAATAAATGGATCGTCGTGGCGACGGACTACCTCACCCGCTTCGCTGAAACTAAAGCACTGCCGAAAGGTAGCGCAGCCGAAGTGGCGAAATTCTTTGTCGAAAACATCCTGCTGCGACATGGTGCCCCAGAAGTCCTCATCACCGACAGAGGAACGGCCTTTACAGCGGAGCTCACCCAAGCCATTCTGAACTACAGTCAGACAAGGCACAGGAGGACAACGGCCTACCACCCGCAGACGAATGGTCTTACGGAGCGGCTGAATAAGACCCTCGCCGACATGCTAGCGATGTACGTGGACGTCGAACACAAGACGTGGGATGCGGTCCTGCCGTACGTAACATTCGCTTACAACACGGCGGTGCAAGAAACAACACAGATCACGCCGTTTAAGCTGGTTTACGGCAGGAATCCGACGACGACGCTCGACGCCATGCTGCCCCACGTCACCGACGAGGAAAATCTCGACGTCGCTAGCTATCTCCAGCGCGCCGAAGAAGCCCGACAGCTCGCCCGCCTGCGGATAAAGAACCAGCAGAGGACCGACAGCCGACACTACAACCTCCGACGACGCTTTGTTGAGTACCAGCCCGG
Source organism: Dermacentor albipictus (assembly GCF_038994185.2). Taxonomy (NCBI): domain Eukaryota; kingdom Metazoa; phylum Arthropoda; class Arachnida; order Ixodida; family Ixodidae; genus Dermacentor; species Dermacentor albipictus. Next base: position 78,987,841 of record NC_091830.1, on the reverse strand, counting down.
TGACCGTGTTTGGGTTTGGACCCCTATACGCCGACGAGGACTGAGCGAGAAGCTTTTGCGTCGCTATTTTGGACCGTACAAGATCATCCGACGTATTGGTGTACTGGACTACGAGGTCGTGCCAGACGGCATTTCGCTGTCACAGCGGCGCCGCTCACGACCTGAAATTGTCCACGTTGTGCGGCTCAAGCCGTACCACCAGCGTTGACGAACTTTGGCACTTCGCGTAACTGACCTTTGGACTTTATTTCTTTTCGTTGTTTTGTTACCTATGTTTAATAAGTGTCCCTTTGTGTTTCGCTCTCTTTGTAGCATCGGGACGATGCTTTTTAAGAGGGGGGTATTGACACGTGTATTTATATTTATCGGGCGACCAGGTTTCACCGCCTAAGAAATCGTATCGCACAGCGCGGGACGCGCTTGAATGTATCCGAAGTTTCTGGAAAGTTATCGATGCTTCTATCCGCAGTCTGTTGTTGCCGAACCTTGTGTTATCTGATTTATTCGCCTGACGCGAATGATGTAGAACTTTATGGAAGGCACGCGGGTGCCAACGATTAGTCTGGAACATTCGACGATTGTGTATAAAAGCCGACGCGCTTGAACCGCTGATCAGATTTTCGACGATCGCCGACCGTGTTCGCCGCTATCGTTGTGCTATAAGTGTAGCCTGTTTTGTGGGCACAGGTTCGCCCAATAAAAGTTAGTTTTGTCTATCACAGTATTGCTACTGTGTTCTTAACGTCACCACCACGTGACAATATACCAACAAACGCAATGTGCAACTTTAGACAGATTGCGTACATTAAACGTGATACGTTAAGCCTTCTGTATTCGCGTCATGTCTTCGTTCAACAGCGGACGACATGCTGAGAGATACGCTTTAGCATACTATCCAGGCGTAGCATCGTAGAGAACGTAGATAGAAGTGATTTATGTAATAAAGAATTAGGTATGGGTAGCGTTCCGCATACACCCCGCATTACCGATGCTGATGTTGTGGCACCATCTGGTAGGTGGAGATCGAAGGGTTCGCGACTTAGTACCATCTCGCTAGGCATACCATCTTCAAAGCAAACAGCTGATCTGTATAATACGAACAAATAATAGCTAATACGTTTTCGTCAGCATGAGATCATTCCATATAGTGACCGATTTTATGATCTATTTCTTGCTGGCTACGACACCGAGAAATTATATTGGGTGAATTTGAAACAAAGTGGGTGCTCTGAGCATATTGAAACGGTTGCACACTCACGGTGTCTTGCGGAAGACACCGCAATAATGAGCTACACAAGGTGCGCATTCGAAATGGGCGCAACGTATCACGTGTCATGGAAAGCTTCAACAATTTATGAAAATGTGTGGCTGTATACCTTAATAGCAACACGCAAAGACAACGATGATGTGCGTGCTAATACGTTGCGCTTGTTTTCCACGTGGGCAACTGCAAGGTACTCCCTATTATGTAAATGCTGCTATTTCGCCCCAAGTGTTGAAGCAGCATGTGTTCTTAATTTTGAGTCTTCAAAATTGCTTATTTTTTTTACAAAAACGCGAGTGCAACACATCGTTGCTAACATCCTCATAATGACATTCTCAATTGTTATTCAAGCAACCACTGTATATTTTCCATGACTGCGTCGGCAGTGGGCACTATCGCTTGTTCCGTAAAATTGCCAAAGTGCCGCATAGAGATACTTGTGCATAATTCTGTATATCGACATCACCAAGTGGAGCGCTCAGGCTCAGTTTCTATTCAAAGCCTTACAAGCAAGCGGAGAGCAGATGTGCAACTCCTGTTTAGTCTTTAATACACCGGGTACCTTCTCTTCACGATTTCGCTATTTAATAAAAGTGCGTATGCGACATGCTAGAAGTGAATCACTGTGTTTATAGAAAAATATACAGAGCGATGTGATTACGAATGCAGGTTTAGACTTGCTCTAGCTCTTGCTATGTAGACAACGACTAGAAGCACATCGTGTCCGTCGTGTTTTGCTTGTGTTCCAGAAATTTAAACAGATCCAGGGTGGGGACCAGACAGCGAAAACCGTCATCGCCATCGGCTGCGACGATTACACCGGCGACGTCTTATCCAACTTCACAGCGACACTCATGGAAGTTGCCAAGTAAGTGGTAAGAGAACCCCATTGAGGGTGAACGAATATCAATATGGTCAGTAGATCAGTAGAGATTTTGCACGCTAACGCTAAAGTCAAATAGCAAGAGTGTACCAAACCCAGGCTGCATTACTTCAAGCAACTTCACGTGCGCCATACTAGTATTTATCGAGTGCTTCCAAAGTGGCACTAGGCGCCAGCTGGAAATAGGTGTCTATGGCTAAGAAGATTATTAACGGGATTGTTAGAGAAACTTAAGAGGGAGCTTTCGCTCGAAGTCATGAGGACTCATGTTTCCCTAATCAAATGAACGCGAAATGTCCAAATGGTCTGATGAGGCTACCGCCTGAAGATTTTTATTAAATTGTTTCGTTTGGAGCGAAAGGCTAAATTCTAGCAAGTGGGGAAGAAACGTGTCAGTGAGGACCCCATAATTGAAAGAAAATGCACAATTTTTAAAGACAAAAATAAAACGAGCCCGAGGTTTACAAATCTGTGCACCAATGTGACTGTGCACCGAAACATACATGTATATGTACACATGCATGTTTACATCCACGTGAATATATGTTCTGTTACCGTCACAAGTACATCATCTATAGAGATCAAATTTGATTTATGAGTGGACTGCTTTATAAATTTGACATAAAGCTTACGTCTATCTTGCAAACGTACTTTTCACAAATTACTGGTGCATTGTAGATCTCTAATCGCTTCATTCCGCCCTCTTTAGATGTCATATTAGGGGCAGATTAAGAATTGTGATATATTTTTAAATACGAATCTTCAAGGTTGACAACTTGGTACTTGAGATTTCATTTTAAATTCTGCAACTTTCAACAAATTTTGTGAAACGTAAGTTTCAAAATGAATTAGCGTTTTGTAAATAGTACCTTTAAACTTTTTTGAAATACAACAGACCATCACCCTCATATGCGCGGTGAATGCCGAAAAAATGATTTCACATTCTTCCACTATTTATATACAAGCTACCAAGCTAAATTTTTCTCTTAATGACCAAAGCGCGCTGCTTGTACTTGTGAGCAAATTTAAGACACATGCGTTTTGCCATGAGAGGGAAGATAACCAGCACCTTCTTGCCTTGGTGGCATTACACCGTGGCATTCCACAGTGATATCAGCAAATGCCCTCTGAAATGCGGTCATAGGTCGCAGATATCAGCAATCAGTCAAATTGATCAGACTCACTCGAACTGGGTCTCAGTAGGGCTGGTGGATGGATGCAGGGGAATGACCATCAACATGTGTTACTTTCCAGTCCGATTAAATGTCTGTGTGGGTCGAATAGAGTGCTTTTAAGAGGTGGTATGAGCGTGACTAAATAAAGGTAAGTAGAAATGTGCCCTGGTACTCGGCTGAGTGATAGAAGCGGCGCTTCTGTAGATGAAACAGATATATACTTAAAACATAAAACATAAAGGAAATGATATTTCTTTGCCATTAATCTTTTTTGGAAGAGTTTCATAAAGCCTTCATTTAAAATTGATGCAGTATCCTACTGCAAGAACAAGAATCACTTGAACAATAGTATTCAGATTGCCATTGCCACTTCATCTCATTCCATTATCTAAAGTGTTAAACAGTTTGACCAAGTATGGTGTTCTTAGGCATCCATATTAGGTTTTCTTCAATATTTCTTGTAGTAAAGTACTTTTTATATGTTCTGAAATCTGCGAAGAAATATGGTGTGCGGATCAACTTATTGTTATCCTTTTTTCATATCTACAATTTAACAATGCAAGGAACGAAAAAGACGAGGTTAAGAAAAGTCTGTTGCTATTAGTAAATAACTTTAAATGAATGCGCAAAGAATATTCAAGCTTTTGTTTTCAAGAAATAACGAAACAGCCTGCAAAAATAAATAATCTTCTAACAATGCTTCATCGTTAGAACAAGACAGCTGGCATTCTCCATTGGTAGTCAAGTTTTAGTTATAAACGGATATGATATCTTACTAATGTGCGGTCATAGTAGTGAAATTAATCTTTTTTGTCCTCTCGACTAAGAACAGAAATAGACTTCTAAATGACTCACTCACGTCATAACTACTGTTTATCAATATGAGCAATTGACAATAGAACACTTAAACAAGCTTTATGCTTTAGAAAGGAGAGCCATGTGATCACTGCTAGCATGGCGAACTCAATTCCTATGAGTAAACATGTGATATCCAAATATTCCTCCACTTAGCTCCCCAACTATGATAAAAAGTCATTGCCCTTCCGCACTATGAAGCACGATGATCAGCGAAGCAGTGTATTGGGCCACTTAATGGCGAACTGCATCTCCGCGGCGGGTCGCCCCGGTATTTCACTATCTTTGGGATGGCCTCACGCATCGGCTATGTTTAACGCCTGTTTCACTTGCCTGCCTGCCCGGTATTGCAATATCTTGGGGATACCCACGTATGGGGAGAGTTCGACGCGTGCTTCACCTCCTTTGCGAGTAGGCCCGGCATAGCACAACATTGGAATCGGCTCACGTATGGGGAGAGTTTATCGCCTGCTTCACCCACGCCATGGGTCGGCGCGGTATTGTACTATCTTCGGGATCGGCCCTAATGCCTGTTTAACCCATGCCGTGGATCGGCCTGGTCTTGCACTATCTTCGGGGTCGATCCACGTATGGGGAGAGCTCGACGCCTGCTTCACCTCCGTTGCGAGTCTGCTCGGCATAGCACAACTTTGGAATTGGCCCTCGTATGGGGATGGTTTAGCGCCTGCTTCACCCATGCTGTGGCTCGACCCGGTATTGTACTATCTTTGGGATCGGCGCTCCTATGAGGACTGCTTAATGCCCGTTTCACCCACGCCGCGGATCGGCCCAGTATTGCACTATCCTCGGAATCGACCCAAGTATGGGGAGAGCTTGACGCCTGCTTCAACTCCGTTGCGCGTCTGCCCGGCATATCACAACTTTCGAATGCATTATTAGAAGCCAAGTTCCTGTTCCTGCGCTCCAATATTCTTGCTTTGAAAATCTCCCCAGGATACATTGAACGAGAAGAAAGGAAACCAAGAGTCCTATTATTTGTTAGCAATAACATAAGCTGCGAGCAGAGAAATACATCAGAGACAGCATAGGGGAAATTAGTTGTACGTAATATTTGAATTGAAGAAATGATAAAAAATAACGGAGATGAAAGTGGATGAAAAAACACAACTGGCCGCATATGAGGCACGTAGCCACATCTTCGCATTATGCGTCTGATTCTCTTTCCCACTGAATTACCGCTGTGGCGTTTTGCCATCCACTTTTTGGGGTATTTAAGTTTATTTACTAGAATAAACCTTGGAATGTTAGGCAGCGCCTCCACTTACGCCCTTGACGGCGGATATGGGACATCCTTTATGTAGCATACATCACGCGTACGTCACTTTTTTGGTTGAAGGCAACTGTTTCATAAACCATCACATGCTATTTAAAGGCATCCGTGCTGCCGGATTCGAGGTCTCGCTATGTAATCGAGAAGAAAGGAAACTAAGGGCCAGATTTTTTATTAGTCATATCTGAAGAAGCCAACATAGAAGATTAGAGGAAAATACTTGAACTTATTAATAAAGACGTGATAAATAATGAAAATGAAAGCGGATATAAAACCGACTGGCAGCAAGTGGGGAAGAACTCAATTCTTCGCATTACGCGCGCAATACACTTTTGAATTGAGCTATAATTATGCTACTTCTTGTAGTAATGCGAAGACGGGCGTTCGTGCTCCACCTGTTGGCAGTTGGTTTTTAATCCGCTATTATTTCTATAATATTTACCATCCTTCTAATTAAATTAGTAAGAACAATTATTTTCCCTTATGGTGTCCTTCGTAGTCTTTGTTGGCTTCTAGATATGCCCAGTGTACATCGTGTTTCTTCGACGTAGTGCGTTGAAATACACTGCTTTCTGAATTTTTATTATTGTTTTCTTTGTAATGAAGCATCCATACCACTGCATATCATTGGTTTCTCATGTATGTTACATGGCATGAGTTACGCCATTATTTTCTCTGTTGTCATTGTAATCAGTTTTATCGGAGGACATTGATTCAACCTAAATACTTGTCTAAATTTTAATGTTATGCGTTGCAATTGATGACTGGTGCTTTACAAAACCACTCTTGCTGCTGCGACATGAGTCAAGGCACAGTTTGTAGTCCAGCTTCCTTGAATTCTGCTTCTTCCTGCGGAGAAGCTTCTAGGCATGAACATTCGCTGTTCGCAGTAACTCAATTAACATCCAGTTTTGCGGAGTAGGGGGCCACGGCAGGATCACCTAGCACTGCAGCAGCTCACCGATGTGGTGAAATACCAAAACGATCGGCGGCTAGAATTTAGGTGGACGTTAAAAAACCACGGGAGGTCAGAAATTTAGGAAGATACTTCCGCTTCTTCTTTGAAACCCTGTACGTTATTCTCAGGCATGAAATATCGATGCGATGGTAAGCAGTGCTTGCATGTAATCTGAAACCATGTTTAAATAAAGCTGAAGGCCTAGCCGCACATGTTTGTATAGCGATTATTCTATTAAATTACATCTTTTGGCTTCGCGGCCTACGTTAGCAGCAATGAAATGTTAGTCTATGCTGTGGCTAACTATTGGCTTCGTTCACGTCCGCATGGAACAGCCGAAGAGAACCTAAACATTATTTTCCACCATGTATTCGTCAGAGATGTGACTATACTTTCTCTAATGCTCAAGTAAAGTATTATCCATCATCGTCGCCTTCGTCGAGAGCGGTCATGTAGAAGTGTAAATTCTGTTGCAGTGTTTTATTAGCCTACCGCTGGACCACCGCAGGAGCCTGATTTCGTGCGTTACTCGCAGGGTAATAAAATCATGTGCGGGGGGCCCAGGGCAACAGGGAAAACAACAGTCCCCCCACCACTCCTCCTCGAGATATGTATGTGCCTGGTGGATACTTGGTACAAAAAGCACACGTTCCTATACCCATCTGTTCACTCTCTCTGCAACATCGCGAGCCTCCTCCTGGAAAAAACAAAAAAAAGTCTGGTCACAACACTGAAGTAAAGCGACACATATTAGCGATGAAACGGCAACTGTTTAAGCTGGTGTCTTTTTTTGACGGATGTTGCATTCATTACGGAGTAAGCAGTGATATCATCGAGGCAACCATATTTCCTTACAGCCACTACGGTTAAAAGCTGCGAAATCTATGCGGTAGCTATGTCGCTCTGGTGCTGCACTGGTGAGCGTGAGATTGCGGGTTCAGTTCCGACCGCGGCTGCCGCATTTCGATGTGGGTTGTAATGGAAAAACGCTCCTGTACTATAATTAAGGTGCAGGTTGGAGAAGGTCGAGTAGTCATAATTCACAGGGGGTGAACTTGAAAGGATTGGTAATCCATTTCACCTCAGCAAAGCGCGTTACTGACGCGACTTCGTCTGAGGTGTTCATCTTGCATGTTTCATCGTCTGTGTCCCGCGAGCAACGCATTTTAGCAAATTCAAATGGTTATAATTCCCTCCGATTCACCACTTTAGCGTGTCTCATAATCACATCTTGGTTTCCTACGTAAGAAGCTAAAATGTAGCTTCTGTAGGGCAACGCATTATTTGAATTCGTTTATATTATGGAGCGCAGCTAAATGACCTAATGGCCAACAATATGCGGCATGTGACGACATGTGAATACTTCGTCCACGAGGCCAGTAGAGATCTCTTGGCACGTTCGTGAAATGCTGATGAAATAAACAATTGTGGCGAGCGTGAGCACAATCATTATTTAGAGAGACGCATTTAATTTACCATACTCATCATAATTCGCGCTATGCGACCAATCCTGGTATTATATCAGCCGCGAGATTTTGCCGCAGCCGTTGACGAAGGACCTAAAGAATAAAAAGTACTGTCTCGTGTTGAATGTTCAGCAGGTGTGACGTATGGTGCTGCATCCTATATAGAGCAAAGCTTACGTGGTATTCACGCGCATCTTCTGATCTGGCTCAAGTACGCCACTAACGAGGGGCTTTGCAATGCAGTGCACCTTCGAAAGCAACCAGTGCTATAGTGGGTAAAAGAGGCAAGCTGGCCTTCTGCGCCACTGGTTGGCATGCCGTACCTCCCCGTGGAGGTGCAGATACGATCGTCGACGTTGTTGCTAGGCGGCAGAAGGCACGCGCTACGTAAGATCATCCCTCCTTTCTTATCGCGGTTGTACCAACGCCCTCTACAGAACATAAGGCCTTCTCGCTGTACCCTCTCCCCTTGAGCTACATCAGGGGAAAGAGGCCCACATAGAAGTTCCGTGCAGCGTGCAACGAAGCTACAAGCAGCGCGCCTGTGTTGAAAATGACGCGCGGAAGGCCGAGTGGGCGACGACGGCGATCACGCTTCGGTTAGTTCCGCAAACTCTGCCGCTCCGTGGATAACTTCGGGGTTTGAAAAATCCTGCCATGCTGCGATATGCTCCCGAGCGCACTTTTTTTCTGGACGTGAACCGTGCATGTAGTCTCTGTGCTCGTGCTGCGGTTGCGTTGGTGTGTCCGGTAAGCCTTCATTACCGCAGAATGTGGATTACGTTCATACCAGGATATGCCTAATAAGTGCTGCGTGCCCGATTGCTGGAGCAATCACAAATCAGGGCTGAAAAATCATGCGTTCATGTTTCCGCATGATCAATGACAGAATATTGGGTGCCAATGCTAAGGCAAAGAGAGCTGGGATCCTGCGGAATAAGGCAGGTGTTTCTTTGTAAATAGTTGCACGGATGTTTTGTATCTCAATTGCTAAGCTCATTTGAGGTGTTGTAAATATGGGGACTGCGGTACTGCATGTAATAATGCCTCCAAAGTGCAATTACTCCTTTAGAGCCTAATCTAGACTGGAATAAATACATGTGTTTCGCATGTGAAGAAGGGCACAAGGTAAACTTGTCCTAAGATAGTTGTGTTATGGTGCAGTGCTAGCATTCTGTTGAAGAACTTTTAAGGTAGCATGAACGCAAACTCTTTGACGTCAATGAAAAATCAAGGCAAAGAAGCTTCTCTGAAGAAGAAGGCAACACTGTGCTCCCCTTCATCATTTACCCTAAATTCGTTCTCCGTCCTAAGGTTGAACCATTTCATTATTTTATGGACGGGCTTTTTAATAATGCCGCGAGTAAATAGTTTTCCATAAATAAAATAATCTTGGAATACCCTTTGTTCTCTGCGGGCCATCCGTTCAGCTATGCCTAAAAACAACAAGGGCGCTCTGGTTAACATTCCCCATAAGGGCGCGAACCCGTATCCCCGAGCATTCTGCTGGTCTCTTTTCCCTGACATCACTCGCCGAGAGCTCAGGCCTTCTCTTGTCTAGGTGGTGTTGGCTTTACGCGTCCCCTCGCTCTATCAACGGCAAATGATCCGTATGCGCAGGCTGTCTTCCCCTCTCAACCTCGCACTGCTGCGGGAAAAGTCGCATGAGCCATCGCTCCTAGATGGCACCATCATCCCTCAGCCGAGGGGGATATATTTGGTGACAAAGCACGAGCAGCAGCAGCACAAGCAGCAACAGGCAGCTACTACAGTCAAATAAATCTGGCATGGCTCGCAAAGAAAGTTTCGCTTCAAAAAAATTGGAGGACGCTTAAGCTTCGCCTTCAACAGTGAAACACGATAGCGTTATCGCACCACGTTTGCACCGCCCACTCATTCGCTCGGCATGCTCTTGACGAGACGAAGGGCACAAGTGGGCGAGTGGCGCGCCACCTGTCGGGGCAGCACCGTACATTGCGAGGAGGAGGTCTTCTGTACTTGCCGAAAGATGGCTCTGAGTGTACGCCAAGCGAGCAAGAAATGTAGCGGCAACGTACTTAGCTACTCCTTTAACGACGACTTCTGTAATTTAAATGCCCATAATTACCGATATACACCGCAGTATAACTTTATACGGCACGTTTCTAAGGCAACATCGCATTCACTAGAGGCGCTTTTGTCCCGCATTGAACCATCGAACTCATGTCTGAGTGGTAGCGTCTCCGTATCGCACTCTGGAAACCCTGGTTCGATTCCCAGCGAACCCACCTTGCAAGTTGTTTCCAATTTATGAATTGCCTTCCGGTACTTCATCTCATGGCCGACGCCGCCCACGGCGATGACACCGGCTTTTCTGCGACACGAGCTCCTTAACGCTGTCGCGTTAATATGGTTCGCTGGCTGCACCTGTGCTGTGCATTAGCGCGAGCGCTTTCCGAGGGAGCAGATCGCTGCATGTACGACACGAAAAGAAAGAAACGCGGCCGGTACATTAAAAGCAGGAAACCCAATAAGAGTAAAAACTAGCGAGTGCGATGTCACGCCGCTGCGCCCCAGGTCGCTATAGGTGGCACGAACCCTTATTCCTCAATATGAACTGAAGCCATGACAATGTAGTACGATTTGGACAAGGTGGCAACAAAAGTGTGTGGATAACTTAGGCCTAATAACAGCACTGCACCATACCTTCCTAACGCAAGCGACACGCTCCTTCGCCCAAGTCTCACAGTGCTGTGTACAAAAGTACCAGAAAATGTCGTAGCTGGCCGTGTTGGCAGAATGGCGTGCGAGGTGGGAGCCATTATGTACTTTTGTGTCTGTATGTGAATGTGACTGCGTGCGGGTGCGCACGCGTGTGTTTGTCTGAGACAGAGAGAGACTACCGAAGCAACAGATCCACTGCAACGTAGCTACATCGTGGAACATAATCATCGGTGCATGCTTTAAGGCAGAGATTAGCTTCCAGTACTTTAGAACATGGGAGAGCACGTGTGGCTGCGTATTGTTCGACCGGCTATGACTAAGCCCGCAGGGCTATATAGGGCGATCATTCATAAATGAGTTGAAATGGTGGGCCACCGTAATTGACGATGCGATTCTTGCTCGGCGTTCTTTCTCCACAGCACCTACACGGTCGACATTGTAATCGCCATCAGTTCGGTGGCATCGCTTCTTTACAAACCTTGTAATGCCTTCCCGCCCACCGTGTTGACGTCCACGAACCCACGATACGAAGGCCTGGTGAGTATTCGTATAGGATGTAAGAGGCCATATTCGTCGCTTCGTTGAATATATTTTTGCTTCAAATATGGGCGCCTAACCACATCCCTCCAGCGCGGCGTTCGTGCAAGCAAGGTGAATGGTCTGGAATCTGCATTATCATGTTTTCACTGTCTCGCATTTAGGTAGTGAGCCCACCGAAGATATCAGAACCGATCAATGAGAATTACCGCTTGCCTTGGTCTAAAGAGAGCGAACAAATATAGATTGTGATAAAACGGAAACCTTTAGGAATGCTTTCCGAGTCCTTGTTTCTTGTTGTCGTCATTCTATTTCTCGCTATTAATCACTTTCAATTTTAAAGACTGTTTTAAAGACAGCAGAGGGAAAGACAGGGCTCCGGGTAAGAGATCAAGCATTATTTGAGAGTGATTGGGAATATCTAGCCTAATGAATTACTGCATAGAAACGATCGAATATTATCGGCTGTCAACAGGCCATTGCAAAAACAATGCAATAGAGCAGTGTAATTTACTTAATTATTTACGATTAGTGGAGACAAATATGGGAGAAATAAAAACAAATGTCAGAGCAATCAGGAAGACAAACGCGTTTCGCGAAAGGTACCGTAAGTACCTCACTACCTTGCGGGCTTCTACTCCATCCTACATAAAAAATAGGGATGAAGTGAGCCTGCTCTGGCTATCAGGCGCGGATTGTGAATGGAGAATTCGGGGTAAGAGTAAAATGGACAAGTTTAATGTAAGTACTCATTAGTACATTTCTTTACCGATTCGTGCTCGCTATGATATAGATGGTATTTAGTATTTTATTCCTACAAGATTTATTTCATGACTTTGCACCAAGTAAATTGATTCATTCTCGCAATTTTGTGATTAATAATTTTTATTGGCGTTAAATCTTGGAAAGCAATGTTTCGAAACTCTTTGAGGGCTTTCAGAGCTAGTGCTTGATGTTGCGGGCTCTTTTAATAATCTTCGGGAAACCCAACGTGCCTGGTGTATTCCTCCAGTGTTTAGGCGTACTTTTGGTTTTCATGACGAGTACGTGAGCATTACAAAAATAAGCATGTGCCGTAAAACGCGGGTGGCAGGATCTACAAAGCAGTGCGAGATGGTTACAAGAATTTTAGGGAGCCAAGTGGGTGGCATGCGCTACGCGGGCCTCCACTGCGTGTTTCCCTGAGGGCTTCCCTCACGGCTTCCCTTCGGTTCCAACAGGTAATGTCCACTTTTTAAGACGGTAAAAACTTGGAGACGAGCCCACATTTTCAAAGTGCACAATCTTCGGGATAGACCCACAATTTTTAGACTCTTTAAATACCGACGCACATTTGCGGCGCGACAGTTGTACAACCCGAACATATTATTTTCCGACAATGCCAATATTGCACTTCGAAAATAAACGACACTAAATTATTTCTGGTCTATCGAGCAGTGCGGAAAATGCGCCACGCAAGTTTGTGAGTTCTACACAGGGGCTCAACACGCTGTTATCTTATACCATCAAAAGAAAAATATATACGAAGTCTGCGATGCGGATGATGCCAACAGATGCGTGTTTCTGCTGCTGAAAGAAAGGTACAGTGTTCTTTCTGACGTTCTGATTTATTAGTCTGAAGAGATTATTTGTTCAACTCTTCATCTATATTGACTTCAGGTTTAAGACACATTTGCAAACACGGATTTCTATAGTTGGCGCTATCGCTTGCGTAAGCCTCTGTCTTACGCTTTAAAGCAAGTCCATGGAGTATTGATAAAATTGCTCGCCTCGCTTCGCGCTTGCTAACCACATCAGTATTGACCTCAAACACGCAGCGAACACAGTGATTCCTGCCACAGTAATGGACCAATTTCATACAATAATGTGATGAACTGCATTTCTCCCACGTGAATGTTGCACACATTGCCGTGTATTGGTTCACCCAACGTGGCACATTGTTAGCCTACGCTGCCATGTTTCAGAAATAGGCCCTAAAACACCGTTTACAGTCCGCACAAACCGTACCGTGTTCAGGCTTGTCGCTGGCATCAACATAGAATGCCACGGGCCTTACCGAGGCGAACGCCCCGTGAATGCTGCGAATCAGTCGAATTAGGCTTAGAGCGCCCCTAGTTTCTTTGCATCACCTTTAAAAGAACCACTGCTGCGCTACGAAGCTTCTTTCCTGTTCTTCGAGTCTCGTTGCCTTTGTTTTAAATCCTAGAGAAAGAGGCACGCGAAAGGTAGGGCGCGGTAAATATGCCAATGCTTTCTAATGTTCTAACAGCTAGCCTTCACGTCACTACCATAAATATAATAAAAGCGAGGTCAAAATAAAAAAAAATACTTACTCAGTAAAAACACTAAGCTTTCCGGCGGCTCCTTAAGAAGGATGCTATCAACATGTGGTAGCTTTCATGCGCATACAATTCCTCCATTTCATACATGTTATATTAGTTTGTTTATGCAATGAATAATTCAACGAATAGTAACGCCGGTAGATATTGCTTCCAAAGAATGCACGATTTGCTGGAACTTAATAGTTGCGACAGTCCTTGGGCAGGGAGTAAAGAGTTACACTTCGCTTTGTTAACGTCGTTTGAAATTCCAGGCATGATGCTGCCGCAGAGAGCTGTTCTGCCACTTATTTACTCAAAATACAACACTGCCAACTACCTCATGATATTCAGTGCCGATTTCGGGAAATTACTCATGTACTTCTTCATTTCTTCAAAAAGACAGAATTTCAGTGCACTATAGCGTTCGCAAATTGATAACTCACTGCAGTTACTTGTGAGTAAAATATTGCAGCAGATCCAATCTCACGATGACTCTCGACGACAATGCGTTAACATTGAATCAATATAGCGACAGAACATATTGCCACCATCAACATGACTTATGGGTGAGACGTGCACTTCAACAGGACTCCTCTTAGGTGCTTCCATAATAGGGAGCCTCCATGTACCGCCTTTTTAGGGTGGTGCCAGCCTTTTTAAGCGCCCGTGCCGCGCTCGCCGGAATTCCTCTAAGTGTCGCGGATGGCGCTGCTGCCAACCTCCACTTCCGCCATTTTGATTGTCACTCGAACGTGGCGTCGTGCTACAGTGCGGTCCCTATTCTGTGGTTCGGTAGGCGCTACAACGACCTGCAGAAGCCGGCAGCCAGTCTGCTTTCGTGTTTCAGTAATGAATGACATCTGGGTTGGTGTGAAAGCCATCGAATGCTCCCGCAACTGTGAACGAAATCAGCTGTTAAGCCCGCTCGGCTGCGGATGGTAATCCTACCCCTCCCGACCTCGAAGATGACAATCATGACCGGCCGCTGCGTACCGCAGTGCTCTAAGATAAGCCCCAATGGCGTGTGGATGCTTTCTTTTCCGCCCAGTCCTACCTGAAGGAAGCGCTGGCTGGCGCAATTTAAACGAGACCTATAGACAACGTCGGCCTCGTCATACTTATGCTATGTAAGTATTGCTCTAATCCTTATTCGTGCGATAGAGTTATCCTTGGCATACAATATAAAGTTTTGCTGCATGCTCACGCACAATCGCAGTTAGCGAGGCTGAATTGAATTGCATCAAGAACGTGCACAATTGACTGACGAGTGAATGTGTACTAGAATTCGAGGTAAAACCAACTGCATTTCGTGTAGGTAATGTTTTTGTAAGCTGGACTGCCTAGCCTCAGTAACTGCATGCAGCAGCGGCAGCTGGTGCATATTTTCTTAGTTATGTAGTTTGCTGTTATACTGAAGGTGGTCGTGCTTCCATGCACAGAGCAAGGAATTCTAAAGAAGCAGTGAGGAATTGAATAGGCAGGAGCTGCAGTATGATGTAGAAGTTGAGCAGTGTCTCCATTTGCAGTGGGTGTACTTCAACACCGTTAAGCAATTTCAATTTCCTTGCAAATGCCAGCATGGTTACGAGCAACCCTGATAGCTAACCTATTTTGGGCTTACTATTTAACAGGTTATGTGCTCTCGTAGAGAGCTGTCATACACCCTGCCATTCCTGCATAGAAAGAATGCTCATAAGAACGAGCTTGCCACTTCATGACGCTTAAGTGCATCCATGGTGCGTAAGCCGGTACATTTTTAGACGCTACAAGCTCACACCCGTGGCTTCCGTCGCATGATGTGCAATAAGAATCGAAGCAATGACAATACCGCGGTGTTATTTACAAAATTTCTATGGCCTGCAGGCCCACTTTGAGGACCGCAGCTTCGAGCAAAACAGAAAAGATAATTGGACGAAGCTAACAAGACATGCCATCCCTACACTCTTTCCATTTCGTAGTAAGTAATACATATTTTATTTATTGCAATACCCTCCGGGCCCAAGCGGCATTACAGAGGGCGTGGGTTCATTCTGATTATACAAGCGAAATAATTTAAACAACAACAATGCTATGTATAAAAAGGCAAAACAAAGCAACAAAAACAAAAATGATTAACAGGACAGGTTATTCTAACATGTCAATACCAAAAGCCTTCAATGACAATACCGTTAGCAACATTACTGTACATTGAAATGAAATACTTGTTGAATTACCAACTGCGCAGGTTATTCTGTGACGCGATCAACAACTGCGGCCTTGTATGACTACATCTTCAATGCTGTCTATGGCACTGCAAAGGTGATTCCATCCTGAGCTAGTCTTTGGTATAAATGAATCGTGAAACAGGTTAGTACGGCAAAAATGAATGGCGACCTTATGCTGGTGATCAATACGGGCTGAAAAATACGATGCTTGTGATAGAACTTGGTGTTTAAATGACTGGTTCAAGTAAAACTTTATGAAATAGACAAATGCGTACGTTATATTTTTCTTCTTTGAGAGGAAGTTCGGAAGGCCAAGATTAGATTTCTTCAGCAAAACATGGGCAGTAAGGGAGCTGTTTGATACGATAAAGCGAACTGAGCGATTCTGAAGAGACTCTATTGCATCTGAAAGGTTACTTAAGCCTGGATCACAGATAGCAGACGCATACTCGACTTTATGACTAGTTAGCATTTGATATAGTAACAATTTTAAACGGCTTGGTGCTTCAGCAAAATGTTCACAAAATATTGACAACAGTATCAATGTAGGATTGTAGGTTCTCAATTCTATGAAAAATTCATGCTTGTCGCTCCTTATCGCAGCTAAGTTTTAGCAAGCCTCCACAAGAAAGAAATCTTATATGTAAAATTTCACCTGAGGCATGACTTGGGTATGCAGGAGGTATGGTGTGTGCGGGGGATAGGGGTGAGAGAATGAGTGGTGTACAACGGGTGTAGACCACAGAAGGGAACCTTTATGGCGGATGGCAATAAGGACTACTTTCGGCAAATATGAGCTTGCGCCCTATCTTATTTTAATTCAATCTCATTGCAGTCTAAAAATGCCTATGCCCACTCTCAGGCCCTACCTTGCAGTGATGTGACTCACTTTTTCAGGAGTAACAAAAAGAAAATGAGGAATTATAAAAAGACATTCGTTGAAGTAGCACCGTCTCAAACATGACTGTTCCGGAGTAATTTCAACTCCGGAGTGGTAATGCCACAACACTGTTGTCTACAAAAACATTCGCGTCACCTCACTTGTCACTAGCGTTTCGTGACACAAACGATGGCAATACTGCGCTCATTAAGGCTGAAGTCGCACTGATGGTGACGCTGCGATCAGTCAGCATAAAATCCCTTTGGCATGCTATCGTCTGTAAAAATAAAGCACAGGGGCTGCCTTTGTTCGGTTTGATTGTTAACTCTTGCTTCTGAACAATTTTTTACAGCTGTACCGAAACGCCGCAAGCCACCAAAGCTTCTCTCCCAAAACACAGTCTCTGCTAACGTGGTGGCAACTGGACTGAGAGCTAGTAATGGAGCTACAAGCCAGTGTGGTAGCATATCAAACAGCTTATGCGTTGGTGTTATGGCAGCTGAAGATGTGCAAGATCAGTTGACGGAGAACTGTGACAGCAATGTGATCCACTCACCGAATCAGCATTACAGCCTGAACATGTGCGATAGTCCAGGCAGTTCTGGAACGAGTAGCTCTGCATGCTTTGCAGATTTACGTTCATCAACTTCATTACCATATGAGGCAAACGCTCACCCACCCAGGTGTTTAGTTGTCAGCTGCAGTGTTGACAGTGATGAGGACGACGAGCCTTCACAACAGAGGACTGCTGCTGCAACATATAGCAAGTTTCAGTCAAACGGCATTGATAATGAAAAGAAAATTTCCTTATCCCTCCCCCATGTATCGAGAGAGTTGTCAAGCAATACACCGGCTAAACTAAGTAATAGCACTTCTCGGAGCATGCTCCCTTCACTACAGCTGACAGAGGTACATTCTGAACCTACTGGCACAATGACGTGAGAATTGTCACCAGAAGTAGCAGCTGGGTCCTGTGATAACCAGGGAACTACCAATCTGGTCTTGTTCACTTTCTGTGGAAACGACACCAATGAAAAGCTAGAATCGACAGGCAATTACACTGCAGAGCTTCAAAAAAAAAGAACAGTCACCTAAAACGGAAGTACAAAAGACTGTAAATGCTGCACAACCAGGCAAAGGCCTCCATTCGAAGCCTCAAGCGACAAGTCTGGGCGCAAAAAAACTTGAATTCATGTCCAATATGACATTCCTAAATGAAGACCAAAAAGTACTAAATAGAAAAAAATAGCAAAGGATGCGTTTGGTCTGAATAAACAATCAGAACATCGCTGCAAATCAAGCGTGCATGTGGTACAGCTGGTTATGATCTTCTTCGATCATAATTGTGTCCCCTGCCCTCAGACAGAACCCTGATCTGGAGCGTACTAAACATCCGCTTTCTTCAAGGTATCCTCCATGAAGTGTTCGATGTACTCAAACGCAAAGTGGAGGCAACGGAGGATATTGAAAAGGATTGTGTCCTATTCCTAGATGAAATGGAAATCCCTCAAGGGTACGAGCATGAGCGTTCACTGGACTACCTTTTTGGCAGTACGACCCTGCCCGACACACCAGACAATGTAGCAAACCACATTTGGGTGTTCATGGTGGGCGATCCAAGCAAGCGCTATAAACAAGCGATTACAAACCGCTTCACGGGCAGAGCTGTTGGTGGACTACTGCTGAAAGACATTGTTTTCAACCTCATAGAAATGCTTCAGAGAATATCGCTAAGAGTCCTTGTCGTAGCAAGCGATATGGGGTCAGCAAACCGGGCTGTGTGGTGGTTGCTAGGTCTTTCTAGCGATCGAAACTCTTAAACAGTTAGCAGTGTCCCTCACCCTCACCTTGAAGGTAAGGTGCTGCACTTTATGGCGGATCCAGAACAAGTTCTAAAAAACTCCGGGAGCAGCTTTTGCGAGTAAGCTGTTTCTACTTGAACAATGAAACAGTGTACCTGCAGGGTCTTCCTGGCAACAAGGCCGACATCACACTTGTAGAGGAAGTACTCGAGCACGACTGCGATAATGACCTTAAGATAGAAAATGGCTTGTCTTCTGTCCACGTCAGCACTGGACATTTTTGCCAAAATGAAGGTCAGCATTGCTGTACAGCTTCGTCGTGAAGCCCCTGCTGGTATTCGCAACCTAATCTGCAAATAAAAGCTTCCAGCCGAGGCCGAAGCAGCGGCGTGTTTCTTGTGCTACTTTGGAGATTGTATAGTTTAATGTCATCACATCATCCTGAGCTTGCTTTGAGCAAGGTAGACGTCACCAAGTATAAAGAGGCGATAGCAACGCTTAACCTTGCCTAGCATACGCTGCGACATGTGAAAATGGGACCAGCACCCTGGAAGCCGTCTCAGGCAGGCCCTCTGATTTCAACATCTGTCGTACTTAGCCTCGCAGAAGAACTTCTATGCCACCGAGGGTGCGTGTATGTCCTGACCAGTCGATAAATCCGAGACTACCTGAAAATTATCTTCTCATTCTTGCGCATTAAAAAGCCTACCCCAAGTGCACGCGATGTCTAATGCGCTTTGAAGCTGGTTTGTGTAGGGCAGTTTCTACACACAGCGAAGTAAACAAGCTACGACATTGATGACAGCCTGCACCTTGCCGACCTTCTTGGGCCAACTCTACAAAGTCAGCTTGTGGAGTTTACGGATTACGAGGAGAGCATAGAGGATCCTGTTATTGAGGCAGTTTCATCAACTGAATGCGACATCCTCGCCTACTTCGGAGGATTTCTTCTCAGGGCTGTAACGAAGGCAACAGGGAATTGTGAGCCATGAATGACAGTATCATTTGGAGAAAATGAAAGCTACAATGCACTCGTCCACTTAAAGGGGTACGTGAAGGGGGCTCGCAGCCTAATCAGGCCCAGAAATGTAGTGATAGCTGTCCTGGTTCACTTTGAGGAATATTTCAAGGCATTTGTCTCAGCTGATACCATCTTGGAGATGAAGGCTCCGTCAAGGTCCATATCAAGGTTCCTGGCTGAATATGCGGAGGTTAATCTTGAAGGTGCGTGTAGTTCTCACAGAGAAAATGTTGAAAAGTTGCTTTTGCAGAAGTATGTTAGCTCAGGCTTGCGAATGCATATTCGCCAACAAATAGTTCGATGTTTTGTGGCACATTCAAGCAAGACGTGTGCTTGAGTGAACTTTTCATAGGTCAAGCAAAAGGACCAAGAACCACCTTGTAGCCGGCTGTTTTCAATTCTGAGCCGAGTGCCATTGCGTGGATACAGACTATAAATTGTCGGGTGGATGCAGCGAATTTATTCCTCTGTTTTTTCTACTTTGCATGGCATTGGTTACAAAACTGAAACTTCGTACAGCAGGCACTTGTGTATGTGTGTGTGTGGGGGGGGGGGGGGGCGAACTGTGCCGCATATGCATGTTTTGCCTGATATGTGAAGCCGTCAGCCAAATAGTAGACCAAACAGGTCACTTTGTACGCAAAGTCTTTTTTTAGACTTCAATGTGCAACACATTGCACACCTATCTGCTGTATTTATTGTGCATAGCACACCGTTACATTCATTGTATATACGCATTGCCACATCTTTTCATGCTGCTTGCTAACACAATTTTAACTGCCCTTTCTAATTTGCTTTATTCGGCACATTTTGTGTTAATTACGTAGTTGGTAAGAGAGGCCTTCCTGCTGCAAGGATTGCAGACCACAATGATAATGTGCGAAGCTGCACCTTTATTGTTAATTACTGTATGTCAGAAATATTTTCATGCATTTCTACTTGTTTTCAGTATTTGTCTATCCGCTGTATATATTCACATTTCCTTAGAGTTCATTCACGTTTTGCATTCTTTTGATGGACAGTAAGTGTCCAGTTGTGTGTGTCTGTAGCCCTTCCGGCAAGAATTGTAGATGGGGATGTGCACAAATAAAGTGAAGTACTTTCAAATGACAAATGCATTATGAATAATTATTCAGTATGTGAACCATTTGTCTTGAATTTTGTCTTGCTGGTTTAAAGAAAAAGCTCGGCTGACCCTAAAATGATGCATGCTTTGGTTGTTCAATACACGAAGAACATTTGTATTATCGCAGTCAAGGGCTGAAAAAACACGGTGTACACTCCATTACAGGCATAGGGGGAAGAACACGCACCTGCACTTGCTTCGGTAGCTGCATTGCAAGCTATCTTATCAGGTGCAATTATTACCAACGTCCAAACAAACGGGGTTGGTGCATACATGCAGGCATATTTAGCACACATTCGATTGTGTTGGTTTTTTTTTTTTGCTGAAGTTGAAGCCAAGCAAGCATGACTGTTTAGAAAAAAAACTGGCTATGGCTTAGCTACGGTCAAGCCCAGGATGCGAAGCATACTAGCCTTTATTTTAACGCGACAGCATTAAGGAGGTCGTGTCGCAGAAAAGCCGGTGTCGTCGGCGTCGGCTCAGGCGTGCGGCGCTTGCTCAGGCGCACATTTCGTTGTCGCGCCGAACGCTGCGTTGCTCGACGCTCACCGCGTCCGGTGCGGGGCGCGTAGTCGCTGCGCCGTAGCAAAGCCACCTAGAAACAGTCTCTGTAGCACGCCGCAACATTCGCTTCTCATTCCAACGAGCAGCTCTGTCTCCAGGAGGCATCTCACCTCGTGAGTGTCTAGCAGAGGCAAGCTCAGCTGCTTGTATACCGCCGCGACGCCACGAGCGACGGCGCGAGTTGGAGCCCCGTTTCTCCTCTGTCGTGACGTCACGGTGTCACATGGTATTGAAGGCGACACCGCCGCGCCTGAGGAGTTGGGTTGAGCTCTAGTAATATGCTTCGCATAAAAAGTGCGCAAGGTAATGTGTTTGCAAATAGTGTCACGTAGGTGGCGGTGAGCTACCTGGCACGCAGGCAGACAGAAAGGAACACTGCGTCGGCGCTAGACTTAAAGAGAGTTTAATGGGCGAACTTGTGCCCTAAATTAAGAGAACAACGTGGTGACAGCGAAAGCAGCAAGCGCGTCTGGGGCGTTCGTTGGACTGAGGCAGCACAAGCGACAAGCGATGGTCCCGTATTTATACGTATCGCGGCCATGATCGAAACGCGTCAAGCGAAGCCGGTCGCGTCGTAGTGACGCGAGCTGCGTACGTCGCTTCGCTACAAGCCTAAATAAACGGACGTGGCATTACTCCCTCCCCCCACCCCCACCCCCGTGAAAGAAAGCACCAGTCCGATGCTAAAGAAAACAAGAAACTTGTAAGCATGCAATCAACCATTGAAAACGAAAAAAAAAGAATGTCTGTTAGTCCGCTAACGCTCAAAAAAACTTTTTGAGGCGCGCGACATGCACCATCGCAGGTGGTGCGCGACGTCGCTGTGACCGTGTCACTCCATCGTGCACAACCTCGCAGACCAGCGGTCCAAGTCGCGGAGTTATCTTGTAGGGTCCGAAGTAACGGCGCAGGATCTCCTCACTAAGCCCGCGGCGACGAATTGGTGTCCGCACCATAACGCGGTCACCAAGTGCGTACACTTTGTCTTGTCGTTGTAGGTTGTATAGTCGGGCGTCGACCTGCTGCAGCTATTCGTTTTTGGTCGTCGCGAGGCATTCGTTTTTGGTCGTCGAATAGTTCAATTCCAATTTCGACATCGCGTAGGCGATGGCCGTTCTCCAGGCCGTTCGTCTTTTGAATCAACACAGCACCGAGTCCTATGCCGCTTGCGTCCGTGTGGATCTCGGCGTCAGCGCTCTGGCCGAAATGGCCGAGTACTGGCGGTGACTGCAAGCGTCTTTGAAGTCTTTGAATTCGAGAGAAAACTCGTGCAAAACGCTTGCAATGCGCACAGAGCCGCAAAAATCTACGCACAGCTTTCTTTTCACTGGGTATCGGGAAACTTTCGATGGCTGCCGTCTTTTTGGGGTCCGGACGCACGCCTTTGCAATTAACTACGTGGCCGGGGAACAGGAGGTCTTCCTAGGCGAAACGACATTTCTCTGATTTCCGATCAAGTCCCGGCACCCTAATTGCCTCTAGCACGGTCTCCAGCCTTTTAAGGTGCTCGTCGAAAGTGGATGAGAAAAAATGGCTGTGGCTTAGGTAAGGTTAAGCCCAGGATGCGAAGCATACTAGCCTTTATTTTAGTTGTTGAACCACTATTTAGCCTGGTGAACTGCTGTTGCTTGGCTATATTTGGTTCGGCTAGACGAAGAAACAACTCATGCATTACTGCTTCGCCTTCAAGAGTGGAACGCGACAGCGTTCCCGTCGACCCGCCAACGGGTGTAAGACAATGGGCTACACGGCAGCGACTACGCGCCCCGCATTGGACGCGGTGAGCGTCGAGCAAAGCAGCGTTCGGCGCGGCAACAAAATGTGCGCCTGAGCAAGAGACGCACGCCTTAGAAACAGCTCGTTTCTAAGGCAACACCGCATTCACTAGAGGCGCTTTTGTACCGCTTTGAAGCATCGTACTCATGGCTCAGTGGTAGCGTCTCCGCCCCACACTCCGGAGACCCTGGTTCGATTCCCACCCAGCCCGTCTTGCAAGAGTTGAGCCAAAGCCACTTCTCCTCTGTCATGACGTCACGGTGTCACGTGGTTTCATGGCGACACCGCCGCGCCTGAGGAGCTGGGTTGAGCTCTCGTAATATGCTTCGCATAAAAAAACTACGTCGTCGAGATATGCGAGGCATATCTGCCATTTCAGCCCAGACAACGTGGTGTACATGACACGCTGAAATGTCGCGGGCGCTGAGCATAGCCCGAATGGCATGACTATGAATTCGTAAAGAGCGTCCGGCATAATGATAGCACTCTTCTCACGGTCTGTTGGAGCCTCAGGGCTGACACCCGTTATTGCAGTCGCACCGCTGGCACGAGTTGTTGCAAATGGGTCGCAAGCCCCAAGGGTAGCGTTGACCTGGCGGCCTGGGGCACCACTGGAAGCATCCGAAGGTCCTGGCAAAGCATGAGTCGACTGCTAACAGAACAACTTGTTTATTCTAGTATCGCAAAAGAGCGGCCGGTCAGGTCGACCGAAGTGGAGAGACGGGAGAGCACGCTTCTCGACGGAAGAATTCGGAGCCTCTCTCCTGGTTCCGGGGGCAGCTGCTCTTATACTATTGGCGTCGCGGGCAAGAAGGAAGGTCACGGGATGAGACCACCTGACAGCGAGGCACGGACGAGCTGAAAGACATGTAGAGACGAGTGTAGTAACGCATCAGCCGGGCTGGCGCCGGTCAGATCTCCTCGCTTCACACTTGGGGAGCTCCTCTCCCCGACTGCCGCGCTTTGACAAGCGTGGGCACACACACACACACACACGCACACAAGAAGACACGTGGCACTGAAACAAGCCTGGACGCGTTTGGCGGGGATGCGTTGCGGCCGCTCCGAACGGGCCAAAATGTCCGCCGCTTTGAACGAAGGCCCCGGCGTCCGTTGCATCCGCGCCGGCTCGACCGCGCGTCGCAGGCGAAAGGTAACAGGTCCCTCTCCTCGATCTCAATGTGCCAGTAGCCTCTCCGGAGGTCCATCGACGACAACAACTTGGCGCCGCACAGTCGATCTAACGTGTCGTCGAATCTCGGAAGCAGGTAGACGTCTTTTTTTGTGACGCTGTTGAGACGTCTATTATCGGCGCAAAACCATAGGGTCGCGTCTTTCTTCTTTACAAGCACCCCGGGTAAAAACCACGGGCTCTTGGACGGCTGAATGACGTCATCGCGAAGCATTTCTTCAACTTGTGTATTGATTGTTTTACGTTCTCGCGCTGAAACGCGGTAGAGACTTCGGTGAACGGTACGAGCCGATTCATCGGTTATAATGCGATGCCTCGCTTTGTGCGTTTGCCGCATCATCGACGACCTTAAAAAAAATGGCTGTGGCTTAGGTAAGGTTAAGCCCAGGATGCGAAGCATACTAGCCTTTATTTTAGTTGTTGAACCACTGTTTAGCCTGGTGAACTGCTGTTGCTTGGCTATATTTGGTTCGGCTAGACGAAGAAACAACTCATGCATTACTGCTTCGCCTTAAAGAGTGGAACGCGACAGCGTTCCCGTCGACCCGCCAAGGGGTGTAAGACAATGAGCTACAGGGCAGCGACTACGCGCCCCGCATTGGACGCGGTGAGCGTCGAGCAACGCAGCGTTCGGCGCGGCAACGAAATGTGCGCCTGAGCAAGTGACGCACGCCTGAGCCCTAGAAACAGCTCGTTTCTAAGGCAACACCGCATTCACTAGAGGCGCTTTTGTACCGCTTTGAAGCATCGTACTCGTGGCTCAGTGGTAGCGTCTCCGTCCCACACTCCGGAGACCCTGGTTCGACTCCCACCCAGCCCGTCTTGCAAGAGTTGAGCCAAAGCCACTTCTCCTCTGTCGTGACGTCACGGTGTCACGTGGTTTCAAGGCGACACCGCCGCGCCTGAGGAGCTGGGTTGAGCTCTCGTAATATGCTTCGCATAAAACATTCGTAATATCGCAGAAGACGACGCAGCTTTTCTTGCTTTTGTCGAGGCAGTGCGGGGTTAATGTCGAAGTTCACCTCATCAGTCACCGTCAACGACGCCTCATGGGATGACGCGGAGAGCACTAATGCATCGCTTATTTCAGCGAACTCTTCCAAGAAAGCGGCCATCGTAACCCTGTTGAGGTGCTTCTGTTGCGTGCTGAAATTCATTATTAGCACAGCCGCTCTGCCTTTACGCAGATGGACGACACTGCGTGCGACGCAAATTTGGCGATCCAGAAGCAGCTGAATGTTCGCTTCGACGCTCACATGGCCGCTTGCGAACGCGTCTGGTTTGACGAGTGCCATGACGCTAACATTTGGCGGGAGGCTCACTTGATCGTCGAGGATGGTGAACGTGGCGCGATGATAATGATTGCTTTGCATTCTTTCTGACCGTTTTGTCATCAGTGTTATGGTTTTCGTCTGCAGGTCGATAAACGCACCGTTTTCGTTCTGGAAGTCCATCCCGAGGATTGCGTCGCGAGAGCAGTGCCGTAGGATGAAGTTCACAAGGTAGCTCTGACCGTGAACAGCTACTCGCGCATTGCATCGTACCGTCGGGGTTATGAGGTGGCTCCGGCTGTTCCTATTTGAGGACCTTCCCATGCGGTTTTGAATTTCTTGAGTTGTGACAAGGATTATGCACTAACGACGGTGTAGCCGGCCCCGGTGTCGACGAGTGCAACCACTGGATGTCTATCTAGGGTAACTTGTATGTCGGCACTTGGTGTCCGGGTTCGATGTCGGTCGATCACCGACTGAGCGGTCTGTCGCTTCGCATGGTCGCGGCTGCGTCGGGTGCAAGCCTCATGGCAAGGTGCTGTTGTGGCCTTCAGCCACGCCATCAAATTTGTGGTGTGGGGTCGCCGCTTCGTGTTATGTGGCGTCGCTGCCTCGGGTCGCGTCGTCTTGTCGGAATGCGACGAGGCGTCGGAATGCGTCGAGGCGGCAGAATGCAGCGTGGTTGGAGGGTTTTTCGGTCTTCGCTCGAGGGCGGCGCCACCTCCCGACGTCGCTGGCTTTAGTTTCCCCTACGAGGTCTTGGTGACCTCTCCCTCGCATACCTTTGGTACGGCGAAGACCAACGGCATGGGTAGGGTGACGGG
Organism: Dermacentor albipictus; assembly: GCF_038994185.2. Classification (NCBI taxonomy): domain Eukaryota; kingdom Metazoa; phylum Arthropoda; class Arachnida; order Ixodida; family Ixodidae; genus Dermacentor; species Dermacentor albipictus. Next base: position 78,961,728 of record NC_091830.1, on the reverse strand, counting down.
AACCTGAAGCGACGTGGGGCGGCATCTTCGGTCGCTCGAAGGTATGCTTCAATTTCTCGAGGCCGTTGGCCAGGAATGGGTCGTGGGGCGTCGATGTTGTACCCGCGGAGGCCCATCTGACGGTAGGGGCACTCTCTTTGGAGGTGGCCGGCTTCACCACAGTGAAAAGAAAGCGGTTGTTGATCTGGCATTCTCCACATGTCAGTCCTCCTCGTGGTGGTTTGCCGGAACGTGTTCGAGAGGATGGCCTGCGGCCGGCGCGGCGGTGGCGAGTAGGCTTGGCTGCGTTGAGGTGGCGTGTACGCTTCCCGTCGCCAGCTGGTTGGTCTCGCTTGGCTTTGCAGAGTGGTGGCGTAAATTAAAACGCGTGGCTGCTGGCAAGGGTTGGCACCGTTTCGGCAGGATTTAGTGTGCCCAGCGCTTGCTGTACACCGTCCCTTACGACGTCGGTGAGCGAGGATATTTGTGTTTGCGCACCCGGTAGCAACTGGCGCAGCTCGTCGCGCACGATGGCGCAGATGGTATCTCGAAGGGCTACTGCGGAGGCACTTCGGGAGTGGTCGCAGTGTGACGGAGCAGCGCGTAATTTGCGATCGTGCTGCTTTGAGTGAAGCTCCAGCGTCTTCTCAATAGTGGCCGCTTCCCTAATCCATTCGGCAACGTTCATCAGCGGGTTTCGAATGAGAGGGCCGAAATGTTGCTCCTTGACGGCCCTCATAAGGTACTGAAGCTTCTTGTTTTCAGTCATGTTGGCGTCCGCGTGGCGGAAAAAATTTTGCATTTCTTCCGCAAAGACGGTTATGAACACGTTTGGATGTGCTGGCGAGTTTGAAGCAAGGCCTCAGCTCGTTCTTTGCGCAGAATACTTCCGAAAGTTGCAGATAAATGCCTCGTCAAAGCCTCCCATATTGTCAGGGACAGCTCCTGGTTCTCGTACCAGGTTCTAGCAGAGTCTTTGAGAGAAGAAGAAGACGTTCCGAAGTTTGTCTTCGTCAGACCACTTGTTGAAGATTGCAACTCTTTCGTGACGTTCCAGCCAATCTTGTATATCTTCGGAAGTTGAGCCGCTAAAAACGGAAGTACTCGCGGCTGCTGGACGACGAGCGGCGGAGGTGTGGCGGCGGCTTGCATTGGTGACATCGAGCGGTGCTTCACACGACGACCAGGGGCAGGTAGTGGTCCCAATTCAGCGGGCAGTCCTTGTAGTCGGCGGCCGCTCCGGGTTACTTCCTTCTTGTATTCTCTGGAGCTGGCGACGCGGAAGACAGCTCCAGATGCACTTGGGCTGGTGTCACGGCTTTGAGGGGGTGTCCGAAGCATAAGCACCTGCACCAAAATGTCACGTACGTGACTGTGAGCTACGTGGCACGCAGGTAGAGGGAAAGGGGCATTGCGTCGGTGGTAGACTTAAAGAGAGTTTAATGGGCGAACTTGTGCCCTAAATCAAGCCAACAACGCGGTGACGGCGAAAGCAGCAAGCGCGTCTGGGGCGCCCGTCGGACTGAGCCAGCGCAAGCGCTGGTCCCGTATTTATACGTTTCGCGTCCATGATCGAACGCGTCAAGCGACTCCGCTTGCGTCGCAACGACGCCGGTCGCGTCACAGCGACGCGAGCTGAGTAGCTCGCGTCACTACAAGCCGAAATAGACGCACGGCGCAGTAGCATTCGTTGGCATCATGACACCGATTTATCAAGTCACAGTGAAAGCTTTCTTTTAACGATATTATTTGCTGTAAAATAAGAACTGTACAGCGTCGTATTAGGCACAAGCAAGTTTGACTAAGGGTTATCAACTTTTTTTACCTTTGAACTTTTCCAAAGTTCAGTCCAGTTACTGTTATTCAGGTTTTCTCTATTATGTTCTAATTGACAGCACATGTAATAGATTTCCGCCTAAATAAATCAGTATGGACTGCAACACTATTAAGTTAATATTGGAACATTTTTGTCTGCTTGTGTAGTCGGCCAAGAAACCGCTACAGGAATACAGTGTGCTGGTACATGACCATCTTGCACAGACCTTTGAGCAGCCCAGTGTGTGGAGGATGAGGGTTGCTTCGCTAATTTGTTATGGCGTTTTTTTTCTGTTTGACAGACATTTTAAATCGTCGTCTTTTACAGTGTCACTATGTTACTTTCTAATTCGTTTTTAAGTAGCCTTCCTTTTTTGGTTTATTAGTTCCTTTTTGGTCATGGCGGTGGTTGTTGGGGGTTTATATTGTGAACTAGCCTCTCTGCAGAAATCATAGATGGGAATTTATTACAATATCCACGATTCAAGAGCTGTAGATTCCAATGATCAATGTTCTTTTAATGCCTCCTCAATTATGGGAACCATTTCCCCGGCATTACTTGAAGCTTGCTGCATAAAAAAACCGTAAGACGTAATGTGATGTAATTGAGGCCGAAGAAACGGCAGTTCCTACTATTACGGGCTTGCGACAAATTCACATCGGCACTTGCTTCAGTTACTGCGTAATTACAGTTAAGCACAAGCGTTGGCAACGTTCAAATAGATGTGTTGAACGCAGGCGTACAGCCGCAAATTTTACAGTGTAGAGCGAGAAAAGCACTAAATGAAATATCATTCTCGACGTTGTTATGTTCACGCAAACGCTCATTAGGGCACCTATGGGTCTTTGGAATAAAACGTTTGACATACTCTAAAGCACCGAGCCCTCGTAACGTGAGCGAGCTGCGTTCGTTTGTCGGAATGCTAACATTTTATTCAAGGTTTTTGCCGAACATGTCAAGCGTATTGTCCCTGTTGTATCAGTTACTAGAAAAGAATGCGCGATGGCAGTGGAACCAGCCCAAGGAAACTGCGTTCGCCAAGGCCAAACAGTGTCTCAAGAATGCCGAAGTGCTTGCCCATTTTGACCCGTTAAAGGAGCTGAAACTCGAGTGCGACGCTTCCCCACACGGCATTGGCGCAGTACTGTTTCACACAGTAGGCAGCGTCCACACACCGATAGGATTCCGTTCAAGGACTCTCACGAAAGCCGAACGGAATTACTCGCAGCTGGAACGTGAGGCACTGGCACTCGTTTTTGGGGTCACGAGATTCCGAGACTATCTGTTGGGCCGTGAATTCACCTTGGTTACAGACCACCAGCCTCTCCTCGGATTGCTAAGGGCCGACCGCCCAACACCGTCTATGGCTGCAGCCCGCATTCAGCGTTGGGCCCTCTATCTCGGAGGATATTGCTACAAACTTCAGTACACTCCCGGAAGACAACTGCTGAACTCGGACGCCCTCAGCAGGCTTCCGCTACAATCACGCGGTCCCAGTATGGAGCCCCTAGAGCCGCAAGAGTACGTTTTTTCTTTGGAAATCCTGGAGGAAGGCACAGTCACGACACGAGAGCTGAAGGACCTTACAGCTGTCGACCCGACACTAGATCGCGCCAAGCATTACGTGCTACGTGGTTGGCCTAGAAGCTCGAAAGGCCTTGAGCCATGCCTGGCGGTATTTTTTGACCGTCGACTGGAGTTGTCCCTGGCACATGGGTTAATTTATTGGGGCCATCGAGTGGTTATACCTGCCGGTGCGCGAAAGCGATTGCTGCAGCTGTTGCATGAAACCCACCAAGGGTCTTCGCCGATGAAATCGATTGCGCGATCATTGTTCTGGTGGCCAGGCCTAGTCCGAGAGATTGAGGAAATGTTGGCTCAGTGCAAGAATTGCATCGACAATTTGCCCATGCCGCCAGCCGCTCCACCAGCAAGCTGGCCACAAACTTTTGAGAAGTGGTCGCGCATCCATGTGGATTTTGCCGGACCGATAGAAGGCAAGATGGTGCTTGTGCTAATCGATTCGCACACCAAGTGGATAGAAGCGCTTCCTTTGAAGCAAGCTACCTCGACAGCTACAATCCACTGTTTGCGGGACATTTTCAGCGGATTTGGCGTGCCCAGAACGATAGTTTCCGATAACGGAACACAATTCACTAGTCGTGAATTTGCAACATTTGTCGAGAACAACAACATATCCCACGTTAGGACCGCCCCCTTCCACCCGCAATCTAATGGGGCCGCCGAAAGAGCTGTCCGAACAGTGAAAGATGGTCTTCGGAAGTTGAAGGAAGGAAAACTGGAGCACAAACTAATGCGACTACTGCTCAATTACAGAAGGACACCCCAGAAGAGCGGAAAGTCGCCATCACAGATGCTTCTCGGATACCAGATTAGATCGCGCCTGGAAACGTGTTTTCGGAAGGGTAGTGGAGACGCACCGTCTGATAACCAGGAGTGGCTGCCCCAACTAGAGAGCCGTGTGCACGTTCGCAACTATGGGGCAGGAGACAAATGGATACCAGGACATGTGACATCTACATCTGGGACCCGAATGTTTACAGTAGAAACACCTGGAGCAATTGTCCGGCGGCACGTGGACCAGGTGCGTCGTCGGCCTACAGAAACGCAGTCACCCGACATTGCGGAAGACGCGTGCTCGGACGGCGCTACATTCAGGCCAGAGGAATCCTCGCCACAGCTCGATTGGGGACTGGAAGCATCTGCCTTGCCGCCTGCAGTTGGGGATCATCATGCTGACCGCGCCTTCCCGGCACTTCCGTCACCCGAAGCAGTAGTGCAAAGCGAACCCGCTCAAGTCTTACGACGTTCTACGAGGACGAGGAGACCTGTTGACCGATTTTAGGAGGAAGAAGTGTTGTATCGGCCGCTGTGTCATTATGCGGGCTACACACTGCGCAAGCGTGAAGTTTTCTTTCTAACTCGCTGTCTCCCCTTTCCATTCCCCCTCTCCTGGATTACTATATAACCACCCTGCTGTTGACAATAAAGGCGGAGTTTTACCTGTCTCGTTCCCAGGCGTGTACGTACGTTTCGTTCCTGCCGTGGCCTAACGGCCGCGACTATGTTACAAAGCCTATCTATTTTATTTGGTGCAGAAAAAAATGTCCAGTTTTAGCTTGGTTAAGCCAAGAATGCGTTGCATATTGCGCGGTCTTTTTTTTATGTGAAGCATACTAGCCACACAGCCACGCTCTTCCTTGCTGCACCGCGCGCGGCCGCGTTGCTACCATATGACGTCATAACAGCTGCAAAGCGGACGCTTAAGCTTCGCCTTCAAGAGTGGAACGCGACAGCGTTCCAGTCGACCCGCCAAGGGGTGTAAGACAATGGGCTACGGCGCAGCGACTACGCGCCCCGCATCGGACGCGGTGACCGTCGAGCAACGCAGCGTTCAGCGCGACAACGAAATGTGCGCGTGAGCAAGCGACGCACGCCTGAGCCTTAGAAACGGCTCGTTTCTAAGGCAACACCGCGTTCACTAGAGGCGCTTTTGTACCGCTTTGAAGCATCGAACTCGTGGCTCATTGGTAACCTCTCCGTCTCACACTCCGGAGACCCTGGTTCGATTCCCACCTAGCCCATCTTTCTTGAGGGCGAGGTATCACGCTCCGGCTCAGTGCCCCTAGCGGGAGTCAGGTGGTGGCTACGGCCGCGCGCGACCACGCGAGTTGGGGACCAGCTTTTCCTCCGTGACGTCACGCGCCGGCGCAGCCCCCCTAGCGGGAGGAGTGGGGAGTCAGGTGGTGGCTGCGGCCGCGCGCGACCCAGCTTTTCCTCCGGCTGTCGTGACGTCACGTCACGTGGTTGCGCTCAAGGTCAATGGTGGCTGCCCGGCCGCGCCCAAGGGCTGAACTGAGCGATTGTAATATGCAACGCATAAAATGCACAGCACTGCCCCGCTCTTGAAGCAATCTTCATCAAATAGTGAGATGTAATAGGAATATATAGAATTACATTTATTTCGCTCCGTGCTAATTCCGCCTTGGTTTCTTGCGGCTGATGCTTTGAAATATTTTTAAACATGCGTTCTCCCACAGGCACTTCCAACAGCTTGGGTTAGCCTGCTGTTGACGAATGCCTGCTTTGTCCGTAATAGCAAACACGGAATGGTGGCACAATTTCATTAGGCCTTCTTAAAGCAAGAATTAGCGATGCTTCTTTTCACAAGCTAGAAATGAGCCGAGTTGTAGGGTAGGACTGGACTACAACAACAACAGCTACAACAGGTGTGTCCTACCGAACAAAACAGACGAAGGTCGAAATGCCGGATAGCACCGCCCTGAAGGAGCTTAAGCATCACATCAAGTGTGCAAGAGAATCTCTCATAATTGACATCAACGTATCAACCTGGTCCTCCTCCTGAACTGAGGAACAGTCAATATAAAACAAAAAAAATCATCCACACATTGGAAGACCTTCAAAATGTCTGTCTTAGGGTGCTCGTTGGTGAGAGAGGTGGCGACGCTCAATACATAATGTCGCCATTTTGCCCGAAAGGCTAAGCATCTGCAGCGATAACAAATTAGTAGGCAGCTATAGGCAATAACGAGTGTACATTTACCAATCGTATAAACATGAAAACATTCTATTACTAACCAAATTAAGTAGCATGGCATCACGCGCGCAGATGAAAATATGATCACATTTTACTCGATCAACCCGGAAAAACACTGTCAAGGCGCTGGCGTTGGGAAGCACGGCAGCATCAGCGAGGGAATGAACCGTCGTGCTGCCTCTCGCTTCAACGCGGGTATGCGGTGCTAAAACACAGCGCACGCGAAGCTATCAGTACCCGGTGGCCTCTGTCCCCATCGCAAATCGCTGTCAAAATAGGGCCCAGGCGGCTGTACCATGCGCAGCAGCTGCAGGGCAAGAACACCCCCTGTCTTCCCTTCCCTTGGAGCGTTGCTCGTGATGCAAGATGGTGCGTTTCCTCCCCGCTTTCCTCCCGGGTCTGTCCTGAGCTGTGGGACCTTCTTCTGTATATCTTGTTACTGTCATTTTATTTTCAAGAGTGAATAAATAACATTGCTCTTCGTCTTCGCATGCGAGCGCGAAATTTAGCCGCCAACGTCAGCTCACCTTACCACGCTCGTCGCACCCTCGAACGTACAGCATACGGCGCATGGTGACGATGTTATCACCCTTGGACTCTTTCCGGAACTTCGTGCCCAATACGACAGCAGACATGCGCGTAGAGTGATCGTGTAATTGCTATAGCAATAAAACAAATCATTCGGCATAGTAGGTATGCAAGATCTGGTTCACGCGCTTTTTTTACACGGGCAAATAACGTCTTCCAAGGTAATCAATGTGGGTTCTAGCTCTAGATTATTAACCCTAGGGCTCACACTTTCCTTCTGAAACCGCATGTCACCGTATTGGTCTTCCGACGTAAATATCTTTTATTTTGATGGAGAAGGCCTGGTAGCCTTTGTAAGGATTAGGTTTAATGAAGTTAGCTTCATCTGTGTCAGGTTTTTGGAAAGGATAATTAACTGCCAAACAGGGAAGCTTAGCTTGCAAAAAGAGGGCTGTTGACTTCAAGCAGGTGTCGTTTTTATGATAAATCGCCCTTATTGGTAGGTCAAGTTTACCAGTTCCTGAACAAAATGATATATGAAGATGAGTTATCCTAATGCTCTTCAACAGTTTTCTGAGGGTAAATCTATAGGAAAGCTTCTTTTGGTTGGGTTCTTACCTTGATCAGTGGCACTCCGTCATAGCATTTAAATGCAAAGGAGATAGCCTCGTTTGCTTTGGCACAAAAATTGCGAGTGGTATAAAGTCGGCAGGCGGAACACAGACAGAAATCGCACTCAATTAATTTTCAACCTGCTTAACAGACTACTTAGGACGTGCATCATTAGAGCGGGCAACAATTTCCACACCTTCCGAAATAACACAGGCCACGGCTTCTTCAGGGGCGAACACGGAAACTTGCTTTACCATGCAGAGTTGCAACAATACCAAGAATAGAACTTGATTCAGTGGTTTGCTCGTTGGGCACTGTAAAATATGGGGTTGCACCCCACGATTGATCAAATGTCTTGTTCTAGATCGGATTTAGAATCAACTTCAGCGCAATGGTTTTAAACCGGAGGATAATTCGAAATTTGCAGATGTATGAGTGAGTTCACTCTCTTCACCCTGCAAGAAAATACACTTTCTTGGTCAGTCGGGACGTGCTCAGTGAGCTGTTTTTAACACTTCAGTGTGTGATTGTGTTGGCTGTGCGCGTAGAAGAAAATGTGCTCGCAAGAGTCGCAAAATAAGCAGCTGGAAATTAGCACCTATTCTTTCATTTTTGTTCTTTGCCTTCTTCTCTCTTCCTTTACACTTTTCCTGAGATGAGCTAGAAACAATACAAGATCATGCCGTACCAATTTTCCCTAGTCAGCCACACTTGCGAATTACCTCTTAATCCCTACGGATCTTAGTTCCCGAGTTTCTTAAGTGCATGTAGTAGTGAGCTGGAAAAGGTATATAACAATATGGCTCGCCTTTTCCGCATACATTTTCTGTGCCTTTCTCCATAACCGTTGTCTACGCGTCTGCTTATGACTCCTTTCAGTTAAAACACTGGCACATCGTGTCGCCCCGAGCAAATTACACCAGACCGTCGATACAGACTGGCCTATCTTTCGACCTGTCCACACTGGAGTACAACCTTGTGGGGACAGCATCCTCGCTCAATGAAAGTCTTTTCAGCCCGTGCCACGGTGCGTGGAGGGACAGTCGCAATCTGGCAAGTCTCTTTCAAGGTCACCTAAGTTTAATTTTCGCAGTGAATCTGGTACTTATTTTAACCCTTAACTGCGCGAGGTAACAAATATTTCCGCGGTTCTGACGCCATGGAAATGTGATGTCTTTATTTCTTCATTAGTTTATCGAAGGCAAGTGAGAAATTCCCTCAGGGGACATGTCTGGAGGCAGGAGAGTGCCTGACGAACCTATGTCACCCAGAAAGTCGCTGTTTACATAAAAAAAATGCTGGTAAGGTACAACAAGGTATTACAGAAAAACAAATTTACGTATGTGATGCCGAAAGACAATGAGATCATTTGCAGTGCACAATCTAAAAAAAGAAACATAGGCTAATCGGCGAAATTCAGGAAATCCATCCAGGTTACAGAAAACAATCGAGGCATTGTAAGGGTAGAAACAACACTACAAACATGAGATATGTTTGAGCATTGAGTGAGTTTGAGATGAGCATTGACAAAGAATGACATATGTACATGAGTCGTTTACTAACTTTAGTAAAAACGCTTGCCACTTTTTAACATAGACAACACAGTGGTGAGTCCTGCGTATGTAAAAGAAGCCCTAAAAACTTAAGGCATAGTTTATAACAGTGTTTTTGATATCCTGGAGTAATGTTTATGTTGTTAACCGTTATGAAGACCAATTGAAGAAAGTTCAAATGTAGGATTACCAATTACAGAATTTCATGTTTTTGTTAAATGTGCTCACAGTAATCTTAAACTACTTGCTAAGAGGTTGTTTGAATTTCATTTCATGTGTGATCGTTTTTGGGCATTATGCGGTTGAGTTATATTGAAGGCGCTAACATTGGAAGTAGTTTCTTGGAGCCCTTCCATAGACTCATTCGGAGATTTAACAAGGGCCATCCACGCAATTTGGCACTACAAAGCTTGGTTTAATTCTGACAATATTTTAAATTCAAATCACGAAGTTGCATTTGCAAACGTAAGCGCTGGCACGATTAAAATTTTCAAACTTCCTCGAACCAGCTCGAATTTATTCGAGCCACAGTACTCTGAGTAAGGTTTTGTTATTGCGCCATCTTGCGTGACTTTCAGTTTTATAATATTATGTTAGATGCTTTAGAAGTTTTTCTTTTGTTGATGGGCACACTGACGTCTTCATATTTCTTTACTATGAACATAACTTGCTGTTTAATTGAAACGACGTCATTACTTGGGTGTTCGTTAGAGATCAAAATTTCCCATTTATGTGTGTCAAACTCATCGCCTAGATTCGTCACTGGATTGCAATTATCGGGAAATCACTTTCGTTGTCCGCAAGCAGATGATATTTTCTGCGCGCCTCCTCGTTCGTACCAGTAGCAGCTAGTCTCATGAAGTTTCCCACAATATTTCTTGAGGGAATCCTGGTGCTGCGATCGTGCTGCACCATGTGGATGATGGGGAGTACAACGACTTGCCTGATCTTCCTGCTTGTGCATTCAGACGTTCTTGAGGCTCTGTTTATCACGCTTTATCCGACTTCATTGTCCGAAATTTCAGAGCAGTCTATGCTTTTCTAAGTGCGGAATACTAACTCTGCAAACACTCACAATTGCTAGTAATTACAGCAGTTCAGCCTGCCAAGGTTGCCAAATGGAAACGTGCCAAGCGTTTCAACGTGCTGGCTTGCCTGTCGGAAGTTCATAAGGGCATACTATGGCCCCTTGTTGATGCATGCGCCTGGGGCCTAATGATTTGAATGTCGCGGCCATGTGCTTCGTAGGGGTGCTGTGGTCAAATCATCCGTCAAACAATGTTCGTAACATTTACCCGTATTTTTCCAAAGTACTTTGTCGAAAATAACGAGGTTATTAAGTCAGGAAGCAGCCTGAACCCAGAAGGACGAAGGTTTGGGAAATCCATGCACTACCCATGATCGCCACGCTGACTGAACCACTCTGCTTGCAGCTCCCGTAGACACATGCGCCGGACGTCCGTCAAGTAATTGTACTAAACTCTATGGCTAGTAGGTAGCACAGGCTTCGCCACACTTCGCTCTCCACAATAAACTGATGAGCAAACTTTCACCGTGACGATTGTCCGTCCTAACTATCGTGCTTACCTGGCTGTTATCGACTCGTTCTGAAACGCGACAGGAAAAGGACCGAACGACTTGCGCGAGGCTACCTAGCTGGATGCCCAGACGGGTGTCTGACTTAACACGACTCATTGAGCGCGCCCTGTTTGAATATTGTTTTTTCTTGGCACAAACCACGAGGGGTTGCCGAAGTTTCGAAGGTTCAAACGTTTACTCAGGCTATGTAGGCGGCGCCATCTGGTAGAGCCTAATCCGAGCTTGTTGCGTAGACATTGTGCATCGAGCAGTTAGCGAACTACCCACATCATCACACCAAGTGATGCGCTTAGTGTAGCAAGATCCGTCAGAGCCAAATCCCAGTGTTCGGTCGTAAACAGTTGCTAAATTTGGTACTTGCAGCGTCGATTTTTAATCTTGAATACTTATGCAACGTAGACGCCTGAGAAGAATGCCGTGATTTTGCGGCATAGCTAGAGTGGCCGACAACCTTACCTCAGTCACGTCCCGGTTTAGCGCAGAGAAATATTTTTAAACATTGGCCAACTTTTGCTGGGACTCTGTATATCACGTAATTTTTTACTGTATTGCTTCCTAAAAAAGTGTAGAAATATTCTATATAGCTCAAGAACATGTATTTTTTATTTTACGGTCACACTCCCCAGCTGGTGTCTCATGTTTACAGGAGATAGGCCAGTGTTTGAGGTGCATTTTGACGTTTGATTGCATTCGATTTCTCTGCCTATACTATCCAACAGCTGAATAACTTGCCTTTTATATTTGGTATTTTTCTATCTGGACGCATGTGTATAGGTATACCTAACGCTTCTTATGCATCTATAATTTCAGCTTTGCGCAAATGGCGACTTTAGAAGCAAGGCCGATAATTACTTCGGCGATCAAGTATCAGCGTACGGCGTTCTAACTCATTCGTCGAAAGTCGTCTTAATGAGCGAGTACAACGACTCCGTGGCTTTCAAGGTAAGTATTCACAAACTTTAGGTCTGTCTTCCTTCTTGTCTTCTGCGCATGTCCTGAAATATTTGTTTGGCAGTTAACGTGTATAGCGTTGTTACAGCAGCTGGGAATTGCGAGCGCTGGGTGCACTTGTTCCTGTCTTAGAAACCGCTCATTAGAAGGAGTTCGATAGTAGTCAGAATTATACTTTATGGGGAGTGGTGTAGAGAAAATCTTTTCCTATGCTGTTCTCTTGTTTTGCTTTTCTCTGTTAAAATGTATTTAGCTTCACCCTAAGCATGATAAAGAAATTATATTCGTTGCATTGAGATCTTTCTTGAGTCCTACAGTTTCCCAAGGCTCGCCCTGGTATCCAGGTAGCACTCGTTGCTTGTGCCACCAGTTTCTGGCATTGCAATTTTCTTCTGGCTTCCGTTGCCTCATCTTCGCTTCATTCACAGCACAATAACATAAACCAGATTTATTGAGCCACCCCAGTTGTGAAGCAGACACAGGTTGCGCGAGCGTCTTCAATCGTGTGTGGTTTGCCTAATCGGAAGGAAGCCGTAGTTTGTTAGCGCGGAACCGAATATCTTTCATTTGTCCCTAAACTGTGCTTCGGGTTGAAAAGGGTTAGAAGATATGCTGCGAGGTAACCTTGGGTAGATCGGATTAAGGTAAATAATCCAAAGCGCTCTTCGGGTCACTCGGTCTTGATAAATGAAGGATTCTCGGTTTGTTAAATTGCGCAGCTTGCGCCTCTTCGCTAAGGTTGCTTGAGTATTCAGACTTGTGCTGGTGGCGTGATTGCAACTGTTTGTGCAATTCGTTAGCAACAGGTCTAACTAAAGCTTCTTTATCTGTGGCTCATCGTCGCTGTCTGTTTTCCGGCAACCCAGACGTCTTTATTTTGATCGATTCCGCGTGTAATTGTAAGTGGAATTGGCGTTTGTTTTGAGCCTGCGGTGTGTGTTTCTTTATTTCTTTAGGCGGCGCTGTTCTTCAAGTGGTATTGCATTTGACTGTACCACGCCATCATATTAAGATCTATTTGAAAGCGTCGCTTTAGTCATATATCTTCATTTTGCAATTGAAGCCTGGTGCTTTCTTTTCCTTTTCGTTTTACGTTTTTCTTCATTCTCCTTCTATTTTAGTTTCGTTGCCTTCAGTTCGCTTGATTAGGATTGCTCTGTTTGACCTTTCATTCTCGCAGCACGATCATGATGATGTATCGACTTCGGTTGTTCCGCGTGTGTCTTTGTTCTGTCTTGTAGTTTCGGTTGTTTTGGTTCTCGTAGCTTCACTGGTCATATGTAATGCTGTCTTTGCTCGAATACCTTACTTTTTGGACAATTTGGGGGTTCCTTGTAGCGTGGCAGGTCCTTCTTTTGCTGCGCGCAGCGTGGCATCATAACACGAAATCGTGATGTTTATGGTCGGTGCACATGTTAGGCAGAGGCTTTCTCGGGGCGGGAGCGTTCTGTGGTTTTGGGCGTCATTTGCCGCGACGTTTCCGCGTAGGATTAGTGATCGCAATAGCTGTTAGCTCTATGTGGCCCCACGCAGCTTTTACACGCATTGATACAGGCTTCTGTGTCACCGCCACAGACTTCGCACCGGGAGCAGCAGGGCGTTGGCGCCCCATGTCCGTGTGGTTATCGCGGCCGACGTGCACGTATACTCACCTCGTACCTCGGTACTCGAACGTGACTTCATGGGCATGAATCATCGTTTGAAATAGTACCCGTAACTTCATCTCTATTTTAACTAGTCAAACTTCGCTCAACATATTCCGTCTGGTTTTCACTACGCCCCATGCCTTTTTTATTATTGTTTTGCACTCTGTCAGCGCTGTGTTGCAGCGTTTGGTCGCCTACGTATACCGGAAGCCAGTGTGCTGTCACGAGCGTCATTGGTGTCCTAGCGCTTTGAATCCGATTTTCTCCCGAAAGTTTCGGCTACCATTAGCTTGGTTGCCCGTGAGGGGTTGCTTGTGTCTACTAAGAATTTAAAGCCCACCACGCGTCGGATGACTCCTACACTGTAATCGCCGGCTCTTGAAACAACAGCGCTGACGATTTCGTCACTTTAGAAGTCTCTGTCCTAAACATTAAAAAAAAATTACCGACGATTACGTTACTTCCTAATGCGAAATTTGAGCGCAGCAAATAAGCTGTTTCACCTTTTCGATAGATTGAGGCAAAGAAATCGAGCAACACATGTATGCGCTATCACAGAATTTTTTTTTATTTTTCACACGTATTCCTTTAACAAAGACTCCACTAACAGTTCTTGACAGTCATGAAGGAAGCTTTGTGGTCGGAGAAATAGGCTGATATATGTTCGACTTGGTACACCAATGCTTGATTCTCAAAGACGTTCTCGGCGGCGGCGATGAGCTTCTGCTTCAGCCTCGCTTACTGCTGGTTGCTCTCGACGGCGGCGATGAGCCTCCGCTTCGGCGGCGCGAACTGCAGGGTCTTCTCGGCGGCGGCGATGAGCTTCTGCTTCAGCCTCGCTTACTGCTGGTTGCTCTCGACGGCGGCGATGAGCCTCCGCTTCGGCGGCGCGAACGGCAGGGTCTTCTCGGCGGCGGCGCTTAGCCTCTGCTTTGGCGACGCGTACTCCTGGATCATCTCGACGGCGGCGACGGTAAGCTTCTGCTTCGGCGGCACGCACCTCTGGATTCTGACGGCGACGGCGCTGGGCCTCTACTCTGGCAGCTCGTTTAGCAGCAGCAGCAGCAGCAGCAGCAGCAGACGAAGGACTTCCATCGGTCGTCTCGCTCATGGCTCAGAAAGAACTGGCAGATAACTTCGCAGTGGCGAACGGCAGCGGCAATTTCGGCTCGGGCGGTGCACATATACAGATCCGCCGCCACCGATCTGGCTTTCTGATTGCCACCGCACAGGGGTTGCATTGGAGGAGGAGCGAAGAAAGGAATTAAGTTCGAGCCGGCGCTTTGACAACCGGAGACTCGCAGGAAGAGGGGGGAGGGGGGCGGCGTGTACACCCAGCGGCAAACGATGGGGCAGAAGCGCGCGCAGGAAGCGGACAACACGATAAAGGGAGGAGGGAAGAGATATCAGCGACTGACTGATGCCGCTGACGCCGATAGTGAGTCAACCCCAGCTGCGGAGTGGGTTTCAGGGACAACGCCGCCGATGCCGACACAAACAATTTGATACCCTCGCTTCCGCCACGCTAAGAACCAGGTCTAGCCGTGGGAAGGTGGTCACGTATTCGTCGACGTTCTGGGGCCTACGTGCAATAACCGGCGCGTCGGCAACTGAAGAGCACCCTATCCGCCACGCAAGAACAGGGGGGGGGACCCTTTCCTCCTCTTTCTGCATGGCGGTGACGGTGTTCTATGCAGTCACGTTATCTTGACTCTCTAGCGGCGTCAGCGGCATCCAGCGGTATCAGTCGGTCGCTGCTAGCGCTGGGGGGCTGAAAGGGGGGCGGAGCTGGTTACGAGGCCGACGACAACGCCGACGACGACGCGAAACCCAGGAACGGACGCCAAAGAGCTGCGCTCTAAAAAACACAGCCATTCCACTCTGTGAAGGTGTATGACTGGCGGAGATGTGTATATGGTGATAAATATTTCGACAATAAATAGGATGATATACAATAAACGACACATGCCACAATGAATTTCGCTTTTTTAATTTTGTTGTTTTTATTAAATTGTATACTGAATGTCCTTTCATTTTTATTTTTTTGCTTGCTTTTCTGGATTTATTATTTGGTCAGCGAGGTCACTATAGCATTAAGATCGCTATTAGGTGCGTCCAGTGGCTCTGTGGCAATACTGAAAAGGTTCTTGTCCAATACGAGGTCTATCTATGACCGATGACGTGTCGTAGGCCTGTTTGTGTAACATTGAATGCTGAACTGTTCCAAGCGAAACGCCACGAAGCACTTTCCATCTGGTCGTTACACGCGTATGTTCAAATCACCCACAATTACGATTGGAGTGGCGCCGGTAGGGGCGATCCAACCAACGGTGGACACGTTTGGCACTTGCGGCACGATCTTTGTCCTTATTACGTCCAGGCGGCCGTCGCCGCGCATATTCCCACTTCTGTTCACGGTGGTGTTCGTTGCAGCCGCGCTGTTCTTCCGCGGGCCTAACCACACGCGGCCTAGCCATTGCACGGCTAGAAGGGAACTGAGATAAGGTTACGTGATTTGCCTATGAGCCCATGACGTCAAGATGTCATCCGTACTAAAGAGTGTCTATTCCGGTTTGTTTTACTTTCTACAGCAAAGCTGTGTTTCTAGCCAATTCGCCTGTCCGCCTGTCGGTATATTATTCTCACTATTTTACAGCGAAGCTGCATAAGGCTAGCCGATTCGTCCGTCCATCCGTCGTCTGCCACCTGTACGCCGAAAACTCCTCCGGCTCAATCATATGCGCATGGGCAAAAAAAAAAAGAGAAAGATGAGCCCATGGTTAGCTGCGCCAGTAGTGACTCCGTTGCTCTCCGTTGCAATAGACCACGCACGCAGCAATTTCTCTCCGGCTCCGAAGTGCGTATGCCACTCGTCATACGTATTCCTGAGGAACAGGCACCTTTCGATCAGCATCGCCTGCGAGCAGAATTGGGAAAGAGCTAGTCTACGCCTTGCCGATGCTGTGGTCTGTGCACAAGAACAGGCTGGCGCAGCTGACCGCAAGCAGCAACGGTTTACCGAGGATCCAGCAGCCTAACAAGCCGTCGTTTATTGAACGTCGGGATTAATTGCGTGATAAACACCGGGACCCCACATTTTAGCTTCGCTGGTTACCCATCTGTACAAAGTGCTTGGGCGCCAATTTTTTTATTTACAATCATTTTTAGCGCAATATGTTTTGATACTTCTCGCGTTTAAACGCAACTTGCGCATATTGGGCAATACGCTTTTATTTTATGTGTTAGCTCTTTTATTTATGGGGAAGCCGCCATCTTTCTTGCATACGGCCACAAAGCACCAGAACCTAGCGCTGAACTGCTAAGCTGTAAAAATACTGCAATTTTTTTTGCTCTCTATATGAGTACTCGTTCTCGTCGTAAAAGTTGCTTAGAGGGTCGTCCATGTTGCATCAAGCTTCCGTGATGCTCGATTGGCGTTTGCCTCAGGCTCTACTGAAGATTCTTTGGCATGGTAGTGGGAGAAGTGAACAGCGTTTGCGTCTGGCCGCCATGCCCATACCAGTAGGCACTTAAGTCGACGTCGCGCCTACGAGACCTCTTCAAGGCGTGTGACAATTTGCTCCAACGCTGGTTGCGTCCCAGTACCAGAGGCGAGGCCGCGGAAGCATATGGCTTTCCCGACATTGGTTTGCGCTTACGTGATTAGCTGGCACCACGCTTTCACCAGGGGTCGTCTGCTAAGTGAAGCGGGAACGCTAAATCCATCATCATCATCATCATCATCATCACCATCATCATCAGCCTGGTTACGCCCACTGCCGAGCAAAGGCCGGTTATGTACTATTTGCGGCCATGTTGTCCCCGCAAACTTCTTAATCTCATCTGCCCACCTAACTTTCTGCCGCTCCCTGCTACGATTCCCTTCCCTTGGAATCCAGTCCGGAACCCTTAATGACCATCGGTTATTTTCCCTCCTCATTACTTGTTCTGCCCGTGCCCATTTCTTTTTCTTGATTTCAACTTAGATGTCATTAACTCTCGTTCGTTCCTTCGCCCATTCTGCTCTTTTCTTATCCCTTAACGTCACACCCATGATTCTTTCCATAGCTCTTTGCGTCGTCCTCAATATAAGTAGAACCCTTTTCGTAAGTCTTCATGTTTCTCCCCCGTACGTGAGTACTGGTAAGACACAGCTGTTATACACTTTTCTCTTGAGGGATAATGACAACCTGCTGCAAACATCATCGCTGCATACGATAAAATGATAGAGGAATCCACATAGCCACGGTAGCACAACCTTGTTTAGCAAAGCCATCTAGCACATTGTCGCCAAAATTGATGATTCGGGAAGGAGCACAGCCATAGATTATCAGCAATAGCGAGTGGTAGTATCGATTGGTTATTTCATCTGCGCTGTACATCTTGCTTGTTCGTTTGTTTTTTCAGTACGCTGTACAGTACGTATATATTAGGTGTGTTCCAATAGTGAATTTTCGAGTTGAATCAAACTAAGAACAACGAACTTCGAATGCCGCATTGAACGTGTCCTTATTTGTGAAGAAATTAAAATTTATTGCTTCTGTTAAGAATGTGTCAAAACACGAGGTCGCATTGCGTTTGTTTAAGCATTTTTGTAGTGACAATAGAAACTGAAAGCCAAGTAGATTGAGGAGTGTAAATGACAAATAACGTTTTCACGTTATCTGATGTACAATACTGATGGCAGTAATAGAAAAGGGAACACGTCAGACGCTTTACGTACATTGTATTCGTTGAAAAAGTGTCATCCTACAATGCTCAGCAGTGTTCTGAAAGGATACCAGCTTGAGTCTGTTTAAGCAACATATACTTTTAACGCGATAGCGTTAAGGAGCTCGTGTCGCAGAGAAGCCGGTGTCCTCGGCGTCGGTGTCGGTGTCGGCGTCGGCGGTGTTTTGTTCAAACAGACGTCTAATAGGCAGTCTACAAGTGAGGCATTCTAGATGAGTGACTAAAAAATTACAGGGCCATAACAAGCATATAAGTGTTAGCGGTGATACTGGTTAGGCATTCTCGCTTTCAATCTCGAGCAATAAACGCACTGTCTGCAAGTGGTGTGGTCCACCGTGAGTCTACTGAGCATACCGTTGACAGTGCGTCCTGCTTGCGTCGTCGTTCTTTTGGAACGCAAACGCGTTCCACGTCTCTTGAGGCCCCTAGCCCTCCGCGCGTTTGCCATGCAAGTGCCTTCAATAGGGGGCACACTACGACTTCTGAGATATCTTGGGCGCAGTGAGTGTATTCTGACGGTCGTGGTGCGCAGAGGGCAACAATATTGTGGTGGTACTGCAGGGAAGTGTCACCGAACCTTCTTCTCTCATTGGTAGTTACGTACACAGCGTCGCTTGAGCTTTCACTGGAGGAGTAGAAGCACTTACGGGCGCACGCCTAAAGCCTCGTCTGCGGACGCCGACGCCAATGAGGCCGAGTCAACATTCAGGAAGCAGATAAAGAAAGTGAACAATTTGAAGTTATTGAGCTGAGGTTACTCGTCCTGTGTGTTCAAAAAAAAAACTGGCGTCTGCCTAAGAGGGACAGCTCTCTGGCGACATATCTAATCGAAATACGTTGTCTTCGCTTGTGTCAATATCACTGTATTGACTCTCCTTACTCGAGCGATTCTTATGTTCCTTATATTTGAGGACCAACTAATATTTGGCAATTTCGAATAGTCAATTTTTTAGTGAAATGCGAATCAACTATTCAAATATTTCAAATATTTGAAATTTCGAATACCCGCACGCCCTTTTTCTCTCGCCTGTAATAAATTTTCTCATTGAAAATTTTGCGGTTTTCATTAGCTACACTTCGAATTTCTTAATTGTTCCAAGTTGGATTTGTCGATTTTAGTTTATTGAGAACTATCCGGTATAATCTTGGTCTTTATTCATCGCAAGTTGCGGTAGCATTACACATGAAAACCTATGCGATCGCAATATCTCGTACGATTAAAGCGTCCGCAGTGCACCTAGAACAGTGAACTTACAACCAATAAAACTTCATCGCTCGCAGTTCACGACCGGCGTAAACAAGCAAGGCCTTCGTCAGCGTACCGCATGGCTCTTATACAACGTGCACCTGCAGGACTTCAGTAGCAAGTGCCCCGAGCCTCCGTACACTGTCATTAGACTCTTTTGTCTGGCGTTGAAAGGTCAAGACGATCAGAGGTGCCAATGACAGAAGAGCGTCTTCGTTAAGTAGACATGGCTGTCACCTTACTGCGTGTGCTAAGAAAATAAAAAAAACAGGAATGAATTAGTGAAACATCATTAAAATGCTGCACTCTCTGTGTTTTGAGTCACCACCTTCACAGTGTGTACTGCCCCGTTTACTGTTTGCCACCAGCTAGCATGTTTTGCGTGTTCAGCGTACCATGCTCTCTCCAGCAAAGAAGGAAGGGGCAGAAATTTACCGTCGGTAATTACATGGGGCCCTCTAACGTATAACTATTCCAATCGCCCAACGTCAGATTTGCGTAACCGCCATCGCAAGAATCGGGAGGGGAGCAGCAGTGTTGTCTGAACAGACTAATCAACCACTCTCCTCAATCATAGCAGGTCCCTTTTGTTTGCTTGAAATACGAATAACATTGCATTCACTGAGCGGCTCGTCTTATCTAATTGGCTGACAAGAGACGAGGAGAACACTCCAGCGGAGAGGGATTCTATGGGGCCGAGCCGTGTATTAAAAACGATTAGCGGATGAAGAGGGTGGTGCCAGCGTCTGTGATTGGTCCGCTTTCCCTTACTTAGCTTGCGGTGGCTGGTCGAAAATTGCGGCGGCATTCAATGGAAGCTTAAGAATGACACTAAAACCGATCCTCAGCAAAGAAGCGTTGCCAGAACGAGGTCGTAAACGGGCTCAAAGGGCTCAAAAATTTTACACGGCCACACAGAGAGCTTTATTATACTCAAATAAACCAATGCTCTCCGGCAGGTGCGAGTAGCTAGAGCCTGATTGATCGACGGCGGCCATGTTTTATTCCTTTCGAAGCGGGGTAGCCTTTGGCTATTCAGAAGAAAGTCCAGTTTTGTTCGGCTTAATAATATATCTTTACCGCGTACACGCCACTTTGACGCGGTGAGTTTTCGCGGTTTTGTAATGTCGCGCGACAGGCAGGTGAAGTGGGTGCAACCGGAAAACGTTTGACGAGTAGCCGATGGCTAATGGGGAAAAGGCGTCGAATCAGAAATAACTATTTTTCTTTTGTTCGGTCCAATCAGGCATAATCAGTGTGTAAACGTCATAGCAGATGGGGAGCTATTGCAGTTTTCGTGACGTCGCGTGAAAGACAGGCGAAGTGGGGGTGGTCCAAAAAGTTACGGCGAATCGCGGAGGGCCCATGGCAGAATTGGAATAGAAAAGTTTGGAATAGCTTTACGTTATAGCACCCATGGTATTTTAGCCATCAGAGAGAGGAAGGCAGGGGTCTGGACCATGGAGAAAGCGGGGATTATCGATATTCTAGTTGACAGTACGACAAGAAAATGGATCTGGGCAGGTAATGCAAAGCGTAGCTTGCATAACTGGTGCGCCAGTAAGGTTGCAGAATGGGTGCCAAAAGAAGGAAAGTGCATCTGAGGACGGGAGAAGATAGATGGGGCGATGAAATTAGGAAATTCGCAGGGACCAGTTGGAATCGGTTGGCGCAGGACATGGGTAGCTGGAGATCGCAGGGAGAGGCCTTCGTCCTGCAGTGGACGTAAAATAAGCTGATGATGATTATGGTAAGTACATGATGCCACGTGGCGACATTCACACCCTTCGGTGGCATCGTATTGTAGAAAGAGCGAAAGAGGCCAAAAATAATAAAATAGAAACTCTTCGGAAGATGCTAGCTAGGGGGCATGCTTGTGAAGTTTGCACATGCATATTTCATGTCAAACTTGGTACAATTAGTCCTTGAGTCTTTCATGCATATAGTTCTGCAAAACACGTTCACTAACCGACGCGATGGTAAGCGTATCAGAGTCTTGACGCCCTTTTCTAATTGCACTTACGTACGCTTTATAAAATATGCCCTACATTTTCAGCTTTCCTGATACGATAAAATAAGCATATATTATCGCAATGCGTGTTTTCAGCTTCGAGATGTTCCGCAGTTTGTGCTCAACGGAAACTACGTTAACACCTCTCTTGGGGGACACCCGGCGTGTCTGCTTGAGCCTCAACTGGTAGCCGCATAGAGTTTATAGCGATAATTTACCTGTAGGAACGCTGACGCTACACTCTAAAAACAAAGAGACTTCCGGGCACTCTCTTTGAGGGAGTAGCGGCTTGTCCCATATTTCACTCTCTTTTCCAGAGTAGATCAACCCTCTGAGAGAGAGAGAGTAGTTCAACTCCTGTTGACAGAATTTCGGTACTCCATTGGAAGGGATTGCTTGTACTCTTCCGCAGAGTGATAATACTCTTCCTACAGAGAGTGCTAGTACTCTTCCGCAGAGAGCTAACACTCTCACCGCAGGGGTAATGGCACTCCACCAGACCGAGTACTTCTACTCCCTCGAGTGCTAGTACTCTTCCCAATACCCTCTTAGCGAAGTCGTGGCCACGCATGCAGGCAGGAAATCAGATCAAATTAGGACCGCTGATATACCGTTCCCTAGGCGGCTCCTCAGAGTCAGTGGCCCAATTCCAAGCGGCCTTCAGAATAGGCGTGAGCAAAGTTATGCAGGATTTTAAAGTCATTTTTCCTGGCTATTTGCTGCCTACCATGAGGCGTGACTGCTCGGAATCGGCCTATGCGTATGCGTCCCGAACGCCACTGCCGAGAAACAAAAGCTAATTGACACGTAATCCGCAATTATCTTCGCAAAGTTCACAATGAGGAGTCACATAATCTAATCAGAACACAATAGTCAAGCGAATCGCATACTTACGAAGAACCACATTACTCTATACATCACGTGGATTCGAACCCGCGTACACTCGCATCTATACAATTCAAAGCACACATCCTAACCATTACACCACACAGCCACCAGGTCCAGTCATGTTCTTTTAGAGGTTATATATATAACAAATGTATTTGAGGAATCGTCTGTGGTGGGTGGAGTTTCTCTGCAGTATGTTGTGCTGTTGTGTACTGGAATACGTTTGCGTTTGCATCATTTCCATTCCTTGCTACGACTAACGAAGGAATACAACGTAGACGACAACGTGAGAACTATTCCCGGCTTGTCGTCACCCCAGCAAAATAACAAATGTGCCGCTCAGCTCACGATCGAGTGCTTTTCCAGTCCGTGCATTATATGTTCTCCGAAAATACGCGGATACAAAGTATCTGTCAGGAGTGACAAGCGTGGACAAGGAAAGAAGAGGAGGAAGAAAGAGCGGAGCGAGCGCGTGGAGCCGCCATCTTGGAGAAGGGGCGCGCGCAGAGAAGGACGAGGTGACCGGGCGCAGCATTCGAAGAGAAGACGGCCGGAGATCGCCTATCTGGGTCCTGCCCCAGATCTTAGGCGACACATCGACGTCCCGCCCGAGTACCAGCCTCGGCGAGCAGATGTCCGACGTCCCTGGAACCACCGCTGGCCCGGACCTACCTGCTAGGACACGTCAGCGTTGCTGCCGCTGAACGTAGACGTGCGGAGGCTGGCTACAGCCAGTCACCATCCCGTCCGGAGAATCAAGCTGGGCCGGCGCGCACCGGGAGCGCCAGCCGGCACGAGCCCCGCTCTGCCGGAGCGCGACAGCGCCTCAGGGACCGTGCCGTCGTCACGTCGGCTGGGGCATCGGTGACGCCGGACACTAACAACGACGGACAACGACCAGATCGCATCGACAGACCACAGACCGGGGGACGCCGATACTCGCGTCGAACAGTGCCGGTACTGTAAGCGCTCATACTACAGTGAATAGACAATCGCCGCACAGACGTTTGTAAACGCGGTAGTGTGCGCGGTAAGCTTACTAAGGGAGGACGCATGCCGTGAGCGATAAGTCGAATGTTACCGTGTTTTCCTGTTCTTAAGAGTCCATTTTGAATGAAGGTTGTGTGTGCTGCACCTTGCGCTCCTGTGTTCCTTCCGCTCGCTCAAGCAAGCGTACCAGGCGTTAACCTACTCGTGACAACATTGGCGGGCCTGCCAGGATCCTTTTAACTTCGTCACGTGCCTCGGGGTGTCTTGAGCAGCGGAATGGACCTTGAACGTTTGATGACGGCGGGAAGTGCCGCGGGCACGTCGGCTGAGGCCATAATAGCACTGTACCACGAGGAACAGAAGCGATTAAGAGAAGAACGCGCAGAGGCGCGAGAGGCTGCGAAGGAAGATGAGGAGAGAGCGAAGGCAGCTGAGGAGAGAGCGAAGGATGCGGACGAGCGTGCGTATAGGAATTTGATTTTGGAAAAAGAGCTTACAGAACAGAAATTGCAGCTGCGCATGAGTAATAGTGGAGAAGAGGCAGGAAATAGCTCATACGTGCTACCTCAGAGAATAGCGACAGTGTGTCCCCAAAAGCTTATCGCCCCTTTTGACGAAAGGCGAGATGATCTGGATGCCTATATACAACGTTTTGAGCGAATAGCAACTGGACAAGGCTGGCCGAAGAGTGACTGGGTGACGGGATTGAGTATGTGTCTCGTGGGGGAAACGTTGGCCGTGTACAGCCGGATGTCAGCGACCGACACACTAGATTATGACAAGGTAAAGAAGGCTCTCCTACAACGCTTCAGACTAACGGCCGAAGGTTTCCGGGATAAATTCCGAAGCTCCAAGCCACAGGATAACGAGACAGGCCAGCAATTCGCCGCTCGAATCTCCAACTATTTTGATCGTTGGTTGGAGATGGCTAACGTAGAGAAGACATTTGAAGACTTGAGGGACAACATGATTGGAGAACAGTTCCTAGCATCATGTCAACAGGGCGTGGCAGTATTCTTGAAAGAACGCAACTTGAGGATGGTGGCGGAACTATCTGAACACGCCGACCGCTATTTAGAAGCCCAAGGCCGAAGGCACTTAGGAAAGGGGAAGGAAGATAAGAAGATACCAGATGAGAGAGAAAATACTCGGAGTACAATCAAATGTTTTATGTGTGACAGGATAGGGCATCGGGCTATGAATTGTCCCTTGGGTCGCACTCGCAGTTCGACGTTGAAGTGCGAGGGGTGCGGACGGCATGGACATACAATGCGAACCTGCCTAGCTGAGTCAGAAAATAACACTGCCTGCATTGTTGCGAGCGAAAATACCATTGGTGTTGACAGTACGCAAATGGAACAGAAGGAGGCCAGCGACAAGGCAAGCGCTGTCACGACGGCTCCGAGGTCAGAAGACCCGAAAACCTCGATGCCAGTAGTAGTGGGAATGCTGCAGGGACGAAAAGTGTCTGTACTCAGAGACACTGGGTCCAACATTGTTCTGGTAAGACAATCCATGGTGCCGGAAAGAGATATCACCGGGACAGAAACGCCAGGTCGATTGGCGGATGGTACAGTAAGGCGAATGCCTATGGCTCGTGTATTGCTTTTGACACCTTATTATTGCGGTTCGATTGAAGCCCGGTGCGTCAAAGAACCGCTTTACGACGTCATTCTTGGGAATGTGCCCTGAGTCAGAAGAGTGGATGATCCAGATCCCCTCTGGAGTTTTCCCAATATCCAGATTACAAGTAGGACGGAGCATGAATCCACCAAAGCCGGGGGCAGAGATAACGAAAGAAGCTCTGATCCATATACCGGAGAAGCTAGCATTTTGTCAGTAGAGAAAAGCACAAACAACCAGGATAGGAAAGATGTCGGTATAAAGAAGACTTCAGGCACCGGCATCGATATAACCGCGACAGAAATGAAGAAAAGGCAAGAAGCGGATAGTACGTTGCGACATTATTTTGAAATGTTAGGGAAATGGATTCAGAATAAGAAGAGCCGGGTCGTACATAAGTTTGAGAAGGTTGGAGAATTACTGTGCCGAATCGCCAGAACCCACGATGGAAGAGAAACACGACAGCTAGTAGTGCCAGCGAGTTTACGACGAGCAGTCCTCGAGTTGGCGCACGACACTATAATGGCTGGCCATCAAGGAGTAAGAAAGACGACCAGCCGAGTATCAGAAGAATTCTTTTGGCGGTGCATGCAAAGTGACATCAAACGGTTTGTGCGATCTTGCGACATATGCCAGAGAACCACACCAAAAGGATTGGTATCAAAGGTACCTCTAGGGACTATGCCTATTATTGAGCAACCTTTCCAGAGGGTCGCAGTGGACATTGTATGCCCTATTAATCCAGCGTCAAATAAAGGAAACAAGTACATCCTCACAATGGTGGATGTTTCCACAAGATATCCTGACGCTGTCCCATTAGAAATGGTGGACACGGTAACAATTGCTGAGGCTTTGGTAGAAATGTTTACTAGGTATGGAGTCCCGAAGGAAATACTGACGGATAGAGGAACCTATTTCACATCAGAATTGATGACAGAGATTTGCAGACTGTTGTCTCTACGACACCTCTTGACGACGCCATATCACCCCATGTGTAACGGGCTGGTAGAAAAGTTCAATGGCACGCTTAAGAGCATGTTACGCAAGGTGTGTCAAGAGAAACCCAAGGAATGGGATCGCTATTTACCTGCACTCTTGTTTGCATATAGGGAAGTGCCGCAGGATAGCACTGGATTTTCACCATTCGAGTTAATCTATGGCAGAGCGGTGAGGGGACCATTAATGGTTTTGCGGGAAATGTGGTCGAACACGAAATTGAAAGAAGAGCAAAAGTCCTCGTATGTCTATCTATTGGAATTGAGATATAGGCTAGAAGAAACCTGTCGCATCGCCCGAGAGAGTCTTACCGAAGCCCAGGCATCGTACAAGAAATATTATGATAAGAAAAGCCGGAAACGAGTTCTTCAGGTTGGGGACATGGCACTGGTGCTACTTCCAAATGACACCAACAAGCTCACCATGAGTTGGAAAGGACCATTCAATGTGAGCAAGATAGTAAGCGACGTGGACTACGAACTAGAAATTGGAGAAAGAAGAAAAGTATTTCACGTGAACATGCTGAAAGGATACGAGTTGAGACAACCAGAAAATGTAGAGGAAGTTGCAGGAATGGTCATCACAGAATCGGACGCTGAAACTCCATACGAAGCAGAAATCCCCAAGTACAGCAGCAAGAAAACAATGGGTCGAGAGAAGGTGGTGATAAACCCTACTTTAACCGAAGTGGAAAGAGAAGAAGTGCAGACAGTGCTAAAAGAGTTTGATGAGATATTCTCGGATCTCCCGGGCAAGACGACAGTGCTCAAGTGCAGCCTTCGATTAACAACCGACAAGCCAGTCAACGTAAAACAGTATCCTCTCCCATTAGCGGTGCAAGAGGACATAGATAACGAAATTGGACAGATGTTAGAATTGGGAGTGATCGAACGTTCCACCTCTGCGTACAATTCGCCTCTGGTGGTGGTAAAGAAGCCCGACGGGTCTAACAGAGTCTGTGTCGATTTTCGGCGCCTAAATAAGGTGTTGGTGGATGATGCAGAACCAATACCACGAGTGGATGCAGTCTTTGCGAAGGTTGCCAAGAAAAAGTTTTTTTCTAAGCTGGACTTAACTAAAGGGTATTGGCAGATACCCCTTGACGAGGAATCGAAAGAAAAAACAGCCTTCTTATGTGCGCGGGGTTTATTTCAATTCAGGTTTATGCCATTTTGACTCAAGACTGCTGCACAGACGTTTACTAAGCTTATGCGAATAGTACTTCAGGGACTACACAATGTGGAACACTATATAGACGACATCCTAGTAGCAACAGATACTTGGCAGGAGCACTTGGAAACGTTGCAGGAAGTGTTCGGTAGGCTTTGCGCGGCGGCGATCACAGTTAAGCCGAACAAATGTCAAATTGGGTTCCATGCAATTACATTCCTTGGTCACACGTTGGGCATGGGCCACGTCGCGACCCATACAGACACTTTAGAGAAGATCCAGAGTGCTCCTAGACCAGTGAATAAGAAACAGCTGAGATCCTTCTTAGGCCTTACAGGGTACTATAGAGAGTTTATCCCTCAGTACGCGGAGATAGTGAGTCCCCTTACCGATCTCACGAAAAAGAATGCTCCGAATATATTACCCTGGTCAGAATGTCATCAACAGGCATTTGAACGATTAAAGAAATGTATGGCGGAACCTCCGGTTCCGAGGGCACCGGACCTCAAGAAAAAGTTCGTTTTGCGAACAGATGCATAGGAAAGGTGTGTAGGGGCTGTGCTGTTGCAGGAGGCTGATGGTGTATTGCACCCTGTCCTTTATGCAAGCCGAAAGTTGAATGACCGGGAAAGAAACTACGCTACAGTAGAAAAGGAATGCTATGCTTTAGTGTGGGCTGTCAAACGATTTCATATTTATCTATATGGGACTCAGTTCATTGTGCAAACTGATCATCAGCCACTAGAGTATCTAAACCGGGTAAAGCACAACAACGCCAAAGTCATGCGCTGGAGCCTAGTGTTACAAGAGTATGACTTCTCGGTGCAGTATACTAAAGGGTGAGACAACGTGGGTGCGGATTTTATGAGTAGAGCGACCTTTTAGGAAGCCAAAAGGTGCCGCTACCAAAGTAGAACAGTGCTGTGTGAAGGGTGGCACCGTTGACATTGACGTAGTGTTAAGACTTGGCAGAAACTTGCGTGATGTGCGTGTGGGTGCAGTGAAGTGCGGTGGAGTGCAGTGAGGGTGTGAAGGAAGAAACGGCGAAGAGTAGTTATATGTGGTGTAGTGCAGTGAAGTGAAATGCAGTGACGTGTGAACGAAGAAGTGGCGAAGTGAAGTTATATGTGGTGTGACGAAGTGGAAGTGCAGTGTCCGTATAAACCCAAGAGGAGACGAGCAGTGAGTGAAGTTTTCGCGGAGCGAAAACTCGGAAAACAAGGGGGCCATTGTCAGGAGTGACAAGCGTGGACAAGGAAAGAAGACGAGGAAGAAAGAGCGGAGCGAGCACGTGGAGCCGCCATCTTGGAGAAGGGGCGCGCGCAGAGAAGGACGGGGTGACAGGGCGCAGCATTCGAAGAGAAGACGGCCGGAGATCGCCTGTCTGGGTCCTGCCCCAGATCTTAGGCGACACATCGACGTCCCGCCCGAGTACCAGCCTCGGCGAGCAGATGTCCGACGTCCCTGGAACCACCGCTGGCCCGGACCTACCTGCTAGGACACGTCAGCGTTGCTGCCGCTGAACGTAGACGCGCGGAGGCTGGCTACAGCCAGTCACCATCCCGTCCGGAGAACCAAGCTGGGCCGGCGCGCACCGGGAGTGCCTGCCGGCACGAGCCCCGCTCTGCCGGAGCGCGACAGCGCCTCAGGGACCGTGCCGTCGTCACGTCGGCTGGGGCATCGGTGACGCCGGACACTAACAACGACGGACGACGACCAGATCGCATCGACAGACCACAGACCGGGGGACGCCGATACTCGCGTCGAACAGTGCCGGTACTGTAAGCGCTCATACTACAGTGAATAGACAATCGTCGCACAGACGTTTGTAAACGCGGTAGTGCGCGCGGTAAGCTTACTAAGGGAGGACGCATGCCGTGAGCGATAAGTCGAATGTTACCGTGTTTTCCTGTTCTTAAGAGTCCATTTTGAATGAATGTTGTGTGTGCTGCACCTTGCGCTCCTGTGTTCCTTCCGCTCGCTCAAGCAAGCGTACCAGGCGTTAACCTACTCGTGACAGTATCGTGCCAACCATCCAGGTATGTGAATTTAATTCGCGCGTATCCTGGTGAGCATTTGTTTATTTTTTCCCGCCAGTTCCATTCGTATATGGTCAAGTTCGACGCCAGTACCAGGCATTTCGACTTACCTCACGCTGCTGTGTAGGCGTTCTTTTGAAGTGCATTAGTTTAGAGTTCGGTTCAGTCCGCTGTTAGCTGTTGTCCTGCATTAGCAGCGGATTGTTAGCATTTTGAAGAGCATGCATTCCAGCACTTGGAGACTGCTCGTGCCGATAGCCGTGTCACATGCATTGGCACGCATGTTTAAAAGACTAATGTGTCCACTTGGTACGCGTGTACTGCTCGTATCCTGTGGCAGTGCTCGTTCTAAAAGCTTCGAAGACCATCTACACTCATACGTGTGTTCAATATATATCCACAGGATGGACTTGCCGGCTAGTTGGTTGAGCATTTTAGAAGAAGAAACAGCGCAACACAAGGACGACGCAAAAACATGGACCACACCACGAAGCGCTGGTGTGGTTGATGCTGTTTTTCGTCCTGGCGTTTGCGCTGTTTCGTCTTCCACGATACAGGCACACCACATGTACGCGAAAGTTAAGGAGCATAGGGCGTTAACTTTGTTTTCCCCGTTTCCTCTCAGTGTCAATGGCGTAATGCGTTGCCCGGAATTGCGCACGCTTGCTCCCATATTCAGAAATGATCATAACCTGAAGCCCATGCTTGACTTGATCTGAATGACGCAAGTCGTGAACGCACCAAAAGAAAGGCATTGAGCGTATGGGGGACGTTCGCACCAGGCATCGTTTATATAAAGTCAAGCATGAGCTTTGTATTAAGGTACATTTCTGAATACGGGGGTTAGTCATCTACTTCTCACCGAAAATGTCGAAGAAACGCCCACCAAAACCAGGCACATTCGTAAACTTATCTAGGCAATACGAAGCTCCATAGAAAAAGAGTGGTAATAAAAGCTTTCAGTATTTTTCTTTACTCCAAAATGGTTGCGCTCTCGTGGCTTCAATGTACAGAGATAGTGCACCGTTAGCTAAAAAACATGAATTTCCGAGCTCCATGGCAAAATGAGCGTGTAAAATTATTTAGGTGCTAGAATCCAGGGTTCGCAGCGATCCTTGAAAACCCTTTATTTCTAAAATGCCATTTTCAAGGCATTGAAAAACCTGGAATCTTTAGATCTACTGGAAAGTCCCTAAATGTGTACACTTGGCTAGACTTAGCAGACATTGCCAAGCGTTTTCTTCCTTCTGTGACACTCTTCGCATGTCACAGAGAATTGTCTGTGGAGGTCATAGAAGGAAAGCAACGTCCTTAAAGCTGAAATTACAAAGGAGCTGCAGGTACCAGTTTTAGGCACATGGAACCGGCGACAAATATACTTGGAGGAGCAGAACCAGGAAGCTCAGCAGTTGAGGCATTCAAAGAAAAGCCGTGATGAGTAAATCGAGAGCTACAGACACAATAAAAGGAAATTACAAATGACTATTATTTGATGGTGAAAAGCTGAGGCAACAGCTGACATCACATGCGCTGTCTAACCGAACAGTATTCAAAAACTGCAAATGTTGCAGGTGCAAGTAGTTAATTGTGCTACTGTAGAAAAACTTTGAGCGCTTTCTTGAAATGCTTCCTTGTGTGCGTTTAGTGATGGGCGGTGAAAGGCAAATTAGCAGTGTTTCAAATGTTTGAAATTAGTGAAATGCGATTTGTTTTTTCTTTCGTTTGCATTAAAGTTAACAATGTTCTTGAACAAGTTATTGCCTCTCCAAACTACAAAAAAAAATCACGCGAGGCCCTTGAAGTTGCTGTGTCGGGGCCTCGAAAGTTCTTGAAAACCATTGAATTTTTTTCTTCAATATTGCTACAAACCCAGTAGAACAACTGTCATGGACTAAAAACCTTGGCTGAACAAAGGCTTATTCGAAGAGCCCAGGAAGACTAGAAATGCAGTAGTAGGCATGGAGGACCCTCAAAAGAATGTGACACACTGCTCGTCTGCCACATGTTTCTACATTGACTGTCACATTTTTAATAGAAGTGCACTTCCTGTTCTACTCCAATAAACGCAACATTACCAACTCCAGTGTGGGGCAGTCCTTCAGCCAGTGCAGAACTCTTTCTGTACATTCTGTCAGCTCTGTCATTTTTCCAGCATTGTAATAGAAGATTTGTTAAACTGGTTTCGCAGAATATGAGCAGTACACTCTTAAATTAGCTGTTTATTTGTATGCACAAGTTCAGGTCCTCAGTTTCGTTGCATGACAAATTGCCATACCTCAATAGATACAAGAAACAATTTTATTAGAGTTTAATAAAATCCAAACAGTAATAATCACAACAATGTAATGACATACATTTCTTTTGGTACGTATACAGCCCGTGTCTTGGCACTGTATAAGTTCAACTATACATCGCAAGTACTGTGTCCTGACCACTATTATTCACATGTGTAAAACCATCATAGCAATTCTTCAACTAATATCACAGTGATCAGTGACATACACTTTGTAACTGCTTCACATGAGTATAATGTATACAAATGGTCCCTGTGTACCTACACATGACTAGTGCCACCCGAGTACTATTACTCACAGGTGTAAAACCAACAAAGCAGCTCTTTAAAAATATCAGAGCGCTTAGTACCGTACATGCTGTAACTCCCTTGTAAAAGCTTAATACAAACACGTGAGCACAAACAAAGCTAGCAGTAGGCCTACATGGAAATACCACCACCTCAATAGTAATTCACAAGTGTAAAACCAACCAAGCAGTTCTTTAAAGAACAGCACAATGCTTATTGACATCCATTTTGTAACTAGCTTAGATAAGCTTTATACAAACATGAGAACATACACAAAGCTATCGGTGCACCTACATAGAAGTGCGGCCATCTGAACACTACTATTTGCAAGTGTAAGCTCAAAACAACAGTTCGTTATAGTGACGCACATTTTGTAACTGCATTATACAAGCTTAGTGCAAGCACAAGAATGCGGAAAAAAATTAAGTTAAAAATTTGCTCTATGAATACACAAACAAATCAACACAAATGGTAAACACCGCTTTGAAGACACGTGACCGTGACAAAGTGCAGTGCTGTGCCGGTTGAAACTGCCATCCACAGTATTGAGCAGTGCTTAAACCGCACGCAATAAAGTGCTGAAAGGCTGCGCCTCTAACGTACCTATTTTAATTCAATTTTTTTGAATATAGGGCTCTCTTGCAGATAAGACTCTGATCAAACTTACCTGATTTTACACCTGCTAAATGCATGCAATGCACTCAGATATAACTGGTAATTATAATTATAAAAGGCATTTAACAACTTCATAGTATGATGAAGATGCACGACTAGAAAAGTTCTGTCCTCCTCGTACTTGTTAAAAAGGTGTAAGTACAACACATGTTCTTTTTTTCCGCAATTTTTGCTATAATGGACACCCGGGAACCTCGAACCCACAAAAAAGGATACTGCTGTGTTAATAGTGTTATGAATAATTTTTTGTGAAAGCTTTTTACAGACAAGTTGTTGTCTCGTTTCTGGAGATTGAGCTGTATCATGCAAAATAACATGGAAAGTGGTCACATGGGAGCATGCCACTATGCCATAATGTTCGTTTCGGTTGACTCTCTTGCCCTACAAGTCACTGCTCACGGTGACCAGTGATGGAACAGCAGTGTCTGTGTTATTTTCATCACACTTCTGTCCTATGACATCCTTACCAGAGTTGGCGGCACATTGATACCCAAATTTCTATAGTGTTGCTTTCTCAGGTGGTTCTTTTTGATTTGCTCAGTATCAGTTGGCACTTCAGCTGCATCAAACTTCTTTTTTACCTCTTCAACAACAACAACAATCTTATGACACCTGTGTTGTCCTTCTAGTTGCCTAAAAAGACCAGTTAATCTAGCAACAACACTGACAGTCTCCACTATCTTCTAACGGGGAAGAGGTGTGTCCCACCATGTGTTCCACATTGTTGTCGCTATGTGGGCTGGCTGGGGAGGCAACTACTGCAATATGTTTGCATATCTTAAAGTGATGCTTGTACTGTGTTGTAACACCTAACTTAGTCTTGCACTTGCTGCACAAGAGCACTGGCTCACAGTCATGATGAAAAGCTTTTGTATGTTGAGCAAATGAGTTGTATTCACTACAAAAAAGTCACAGTGATAGCACATGTGTTGCTCTACCAGGCCTGGTGCGGTTCCTTCTGACACTGCTGCTGATGCTGACACACTGCTGCTTGCCTCGTACACTGTTGCAGCTGCGGTACACATGGCCGTCTATGTATCTATTGCTGCTGTGTCACCTGTCATGGTAACTTCAGGTGGTATCGGGCTCACTTCTGCAACAGAGATGTCGTTTGCCTCTTGAGCACTCTCGTCATCAGGGCCAATAATTTCGTAGACATTGTCTCCTGCATCCATGAACCAATAAGAACAGCCTGAATTAATAAACATAGGTCTAAAAAGTACGGACATCAAAACTTAACCACAAGCTTTGCACATCAGTGACCAGGCTTAATGAATAATACTTGCAGGAGCAGTTACACAATTGTGTGTGTACATTACAGTTAAGCCTCATTAGAAGAGATACTCAAGAGGCACGGAAAACATGTCTTTCCGAACCAAAAATTTTATAACACTGAGGAGCCAGACTAGATCACTTTACTATGCATCGTCACTAAAATATGTTTAGATACATCTAAAGGAATAATTGCTCAGAGTGGCTTAAAGGGCCCCGGAACCTCTTCTCGACATTTTTTGAACATTTCTAGTAAACACGCGCATCAAAATCAGAATGCCGTCACAATTGACGATGCCAAACGCCACAGTGCGTAGCACTGTGGGAGCACACAATATGAAGAAAACGACCCCGTGTGCCTCTCTTGACCCATCCTGCACCCCCCAGTTTGTCCTGACATCATCAGGCTGTCTCTGAAGATGTCACCAGTTTCCGGTGCTCTCGATTGGTCGAACAAAAGTGTACAACTTCCGGCAAGGCCTGCAAGCAAATACACACTCCTTCTTCCTCGTCACGTTGCTCGCAATGCCATTGTGAGCAGCCAGTGGGGGCAAAGAACAGAAACGCCAACAAAAGGGTCTCCCTATGAGGCTCTGCAACTAGAGTCACCGTACAGTCCCATTATATTGGTGAGGTCATTACCGCCACCCCTCGCAGGACGACAGGCCTGCACGGCAGCAACAGAGGTCGTTGGTGGTGACCTGTCCCGTAACAATTGGAGGCGTACTAGGGGAGGAAAAGACGATACTGTCCAGATGGCGTGCACCAGATGAAAGAGTAAAATGAGCGGGGTCTACTTTTCGATAAACACACGTAGCTCCACTATTACTGCACCATTTCGAAAAATTCTCGTAGCAACGTGTTCGTTCCCCTAACATGTACAACTGCAACACCGCAACTAAATTTCAAACTCGATGGTTTAGGGGCCCTTTAAAGAAGACATTCGCAGCTTTTTAGTGACTGTAGATTGTGTTAGCTTCCTTCCTAACTTCTGGAAGTTAAACACTTCACTTTGCAAGCCTTGTTGCTCGCAGTACCTTTGAGGTGCTCTTAGACGCTCGTCAGCTTCAACTGCGCACACTTTGTGCCCTGCACTGTCCTCGTTGCCCTCCTTTTCTAGTTCATGCTTAAAGAGACATGCGCAATTGACTTGTGTGAGGATTGCGTGATCTTTACGCCCTTCAGAGCACACAAGGTGCATGAAGTGAATGTGTCAGGATTGTGTCCCTTCGAAGTAGTGAATACATAAAAAGTCGTTAGTAACAACCGTGTCTATTGTGTACAGTGTTGTTAACATGGCAAACATTGGAAAACCAACCAAACCATATTCAGAGGTCTCTTACAACCATGTGTATCTTGTAAAGAGATTCTACTGTACGGGTTATTTTTCATCTATGGATCGTCTGCATGTACATATAGTCACAAAGACATGTGTGGAATGGTGAATCAGGAAAAAGCTCGTACTCTTACTTTTTGTCACTAACATAAGCAGCTGATAACAATATGATAAAAAGGCAGGTAATGAGGCTAGCATCTAACATAATCCTTCAGCTATAAACAGTTTTTCGGGCCCACATCATGCCCTCATATGACATAAGGAAACAACTTGATCGCAGTAATGGCTGCATGTGATTTGAGTTGATTGAAACAAACAATACGTAAGGTCGCCCTGTATACAATTTTATGAGAGT
Source organism: Dermacentor albipictus (assembly GCF_038994185.2). Lineage (NCBI taxonomy): Eukaryota > Metazoa > Arthropoda > Arachnida > Ixodida > Ixodidae > Dermacentor > Dermacentor albipictus. The sequence goes on along the minus strand of NC_091830.1, from coordinate 78,926,552 downwards.
TCTTTTTAGATGTCCCCCTGGCGATCCTGGCTGCACGATGTTTCTGATGCTTTTTGACGCGATTCCTTTGTTTTCCACTCCACTCTTTTTTTCTGGTTTTCTCCCCTTTCCCTTCACCCTTGCGTAAAATAGCACGCCTGAAGTATCAAATCTGTTGAATTATTGTGGGTTTCAAACCTGTTAACATGCGAGCTTCTCTGTGGTCTGTGTTGTATTTTTGCGCTCTACAAGTCAATTCAAGATGAAAGATTTAATGCTCCTTCCTTTGGTTTACTGTATATATATATATGTATATATATATATGTGTGTGTGTGTGTGTGTTTCTCATGTTTTGAAATATATGTACATTCAGGAGTGCCTGCATGCTCTTCTCCCCTGCTCCAGTGACGAAAAGGAGAGCCTTTTTAAGTACCATAGTAAAACATGGACAGGTTTTCGCTGTGCCCATTACATCACTTATCATATGAATCTGTCAAAATACAGAGTAGCAGTGGTCCATAATACTAGCTCATCCCAACCTAACTATAAATTAGCACATACAGACATGCTGTGAAACAGCTGTTGCAAGGCTGCTGGTGCTGGCAATTTCCGCAGCACTGCAGTGGTACAGCCGAGTGCCACTTG